>NC_043982.1:33350862-33713362 GCF_902150065.1 Myripristis murdjan | reverse complement strand
CAACTCACATGAAGTATAATCTTCTTTTCAGGCAGAAGGTAGCACTTAACCTGAATGAAAGGAAACCACTTCAGTGTTTCAGGACATTTTCAAAGGAGACCTACCGTTCACATACACTGACATGCAGACAGTGGCCGAGAGAGCAAAGCAAGCTCAATATTTTCACAATAAGGTATGCACAAAACAGAGGGAAAAAAAGAAGAAAAAAAACTTTTCAAACTGCATTGAACTTCTGAGAAAACATTTAAGTCCTTGTCCCAGAAACGGGTGCAGATAGCAGCGGTGAACTACTGCAGCCATATTCTCAACTTTAATTTTGGCACTGTTTTAACATAGGCTATCAGGTTGTTGTATAAAAATCTGTTCAGTGGTAAAAATGTCTGCTGGTTTGTGTAGAAAAGTAAAGTCCTATCAGCCTGTCAGTTGCTCGGGTCTGTTGTTCTGACTGTGGAGGTCCAAGTTTCAACAGAATGATCCAGAAAACCAATGTCTTCACCACACACAGCCTCCCTAAGGTCACAACTGCATGGGAGCGATAGCTGGCTCCATCCTCTCACCTGTCAGACACACGCCAACACACACACACACACACACACACACACACACACTGTAGCGCTGTCACACACCGTGCACCGTTGCATCCATATCACCTCAGGCTACTGCCCAGTGTTGCTGTGGTGACACCATGGCAACAGAGGGACAGTGAGGATGAAGGCTGCCAGTAGAGAGTTTTCATCTCAAAAAGAAGGCAGCCATCCTTTTTCCTCCCACTGACAATACTTTAGAATATGTGTACACACTCGGCATGAGCAACATATGAGGGAGAGACAGTGGAGAGTGCACCACAGGTGAGGGACGCTATAAGATCCCGATCAACTCAAAGTTTTCTCACAGGAAAATGCAGCCCATATCACCAAATTCACAAAATGAGAAAGCCATACTGACAGCTCTCCACCCTAAGCTGTTAGTATGCTACCTGGTAGCCCTGGAGAAGAAAGACAGAAAGAAAGAAAAGCTTTATTAAGCCTGTCACAGTCATGTATATGAAAACTGTATGCAAGTCTAAATATTTTGCTTATATATTATTTAGCTTCTTTTTTCCCTTTGCAATGTTCAATATGGTCAATTTCAGTATAATTTCTATTTGTTCTTTTTTTCTCTTCCAGAGCTTCCATTAGTGCAAACAGCATTTCCTGACCATGTGTGCAGTTAAGAGACCTGTTTTTTTTTTTTTTAATTATTCTAAATACAAATAATTTTATGCTACTGATGTATTTTATTTACAACTTTACTATTGCACTATTACCCAAATGTGTACTGTTATCATGTTTTTACTCCTTATTATAATGTTGTTTTGTGTTATGTTTAAAGTGACCTACAGGAGCAAACTTATGTGTACACAGTTATTAGGCCAATAAAACTGATTTTAATTTGGATTTATGGGCAAATTGAAACAGCATTTGATTCAATAACATGTTGTGACACCAACTCCCAAAACTCTGAGAGTGAATATAACATTTTGTGACAACTGGAAATCTGCTGGAAATGCTCCTAATGCTTCAAGAAGCTGTCACTTAGATCTAGACCATAATTCATAATGGAGTGCAACTGAATTCAAATCTAATGTGTAAGTGGGCAAGTTTTAAATTTACACACATAACATGGTTCTGTGCACAGCATAGCTTTGAACTTGAGAAACATGACATATACCAATGAAAAACTTATATTTGTTTTTAGTTTACCAGCCTCTGGCAGATGACCAAAAATGTTTATTTGCGACATTGCATAAACAAATGAATTTCTGTCTTCTCCTTACAAGGAAAATTAGTCCTGTGGTTGTCTTACTGACCCTCACAGAGACATTTGTCCTCTGATATATTGAAGTTAATGCAAAGGCAACACAAAAACTTAATGTGAGTTAACGGGTTTATTTAGCTGTGACAGGATGACAAAGTATCTTGCCTGCGTGGCCATGATGGATAGTGTCTTTGTGCGGCCTTGCTCAGTTTTGTGCGCAATTGCACATTATTGCAATAAACAGCTATTGCTGAGGCTGAAAATACATTGCTGGTCTTGCAATATGTCTTTGATCATAAATATGTGTTATGATTGAATGTGTGCAACCCATTCATCACCATACTGGGGACTGGATTAGACTGTCTGGTCCAGCACTAGCTGTGTATAATTAAGTAGATGATTTTATGTTATATAAAGACTACAAATAGCAAGTAGCCTCATGGTCAGATCACAGGGACAGCAGTAAATCCTATAAGCAATTAATGTGTTTGTGATTTGTATTTTGTAATTTGTATTTTGCAACTATCTGTGTTAAGCAGCTGCAGTATGTAGTAAGTGTGTTATTTTCTATCACATGCATTGGATGAGTTTCAAAATCAGTCAGATTGATTATTAATGTTACATGTATTATTTGAATATAATTAACACTAAGCACTTATTTCTTCTTTCAATATTTACAGAATGCCCGTGTAAGCACAGAAAACACAGTAGGATAGTTTAAATGCTTACCATAGAGGTATGTTGTGTATGTTATGTGTGTGTGTGTGTGTGTGTGTGTATGTGTTGTGCCTCCTAAGGGACAGCAGACTATTACAGATGCTCCATGGGTCAGCGGCTCCCACTGACCCAAAGAGGCTGGTAATCAAGCAACTGTTTTCTCGATTACTGTTTTATAAGCCCAGCACCACAAACATTCATCTGACACTTTTTATTACTTTGCCCTAACAACATCACTTCCGTCTATACAGGGAGAATGGCGTGAAATACAAAAACAGAGGAGCAGTGTTGTTTTTGCAAATTCATGCCACACAGTCATGCTTCCATGACTGTGTGGTTGCATATCAAATAAACATCTTGAAAAAAAGAGTCACTGATGCTCTGAGCACCATTTATAGGAGACTTGTATGGTGTGGAGACCTCATGTAACAAAATAAACCACAAACCCCTGTAATTTTTTTAGTGTATTGTAGGATGAATATACACTATATGGGCAAAGTATTGGCCACCTCCACTTGACACCTACAGGAGCTTTTATGACCCCCCACTTTAAATCCATAGGCATTAATATGGAGTTGGTCCCCCTCTGCAGCTAGAACAGCTTCCACTCTTCTGGGAAGGCTTTCTACAAGATTTTGGAGTGGGTTTGTGGGAGTTTTTGCCCATTCATCCAGAAGAGCATTTGTGAGGTCAGACACTGATGTTGGACGAGAGGGCCTGGCTCACAATCTCCGTTCTAGCTCATCCCAAACGTGTTGGATGGGGTTGAGGTCAGGGCTCTGTTTGGGTCAGTCAAGTTGTTCCACACCAAACTCAGCCAGCAATGCCTTTAGGGACCTTGCTTTGTGCACTGGGGCTCAGTCATGCTGGGACAGAAAATGGCCTTCCCCAAACTGTTCCCACAAAGCTGGAAGCAGAGAATTGTCCGAAATGTCTTGGTAAGCTGAAGCGTTAAGATTTCCCTTCACTGGAACTAAGGGGCGAAGACCAACCAAACAAGCTCATAACATTATCCCTCGTCCACCAAACTTTACAGTCGGCACAATGCAGTCAGGCCGCCAGATAGAGAAGTGTGATTGGTCACGCCGCAGAACATGTTTCCACCGCTCCAGAGTCCAGTAGCGTTGTGCTTTACACCGCTCCATCCGACGCTCGGTGATGTGAGGCTTGCATGCAGCTGCTCGGCCATGGAAACCCATGCCATGAAGCTCCCGGCTCACAGTTTTTGTCCTGCTGTTGATGCCAGAGGAGGTTTGGAGCTCTGCAGTTATTGAGTCAGCAGAGTGTTGGCCACTTTTACGCACTACACACCTCAGCACTTGGCGACCCTGCTCTTTTTTTGTGTGGTCTCCCACTTGGAGGCTGAGTTGCTGTGGTTCCTAAACACTTCCACTTTGCAATACCACCTCTTACAGTTGATGGTAGAATGTTTAGGAGGGAAGAAATTTCATAACCTCACTTGTTGCAACAGTGGCATCCTATTACTTTACTATTACAGCACCACGCTGGAATTCAGTGAGCTCTTTCAAACAACCCATTCTTTCACAAATGTTTGTAAAGGTAGACTGCATGGCTGGGTGCTTGATTTTATACACCTGTGGCAGTGTGTCACACTACTTTTGTCCATAAAGTGTATAGATGAATGGTTACTAACAATTCATTACAGTACTAGTTGAAGTGAATAGCTGGTGTCTAATCTAAAGACACATCCACCCAGCAATACACAGTGGCCTGACTGTGCCTCTGTGCCCTGCTGTCCCTGATTCTGCACCTCCTGTACCCTATATAGCCATTAGCTTTCAGTGAACTCTCTAATGCTTTATTCATCCTTGATTTTTCTTTCTTGATCTTTCTGAGTTTTCTTTTTCCCTCCCCATCTTTTGCATGTCTCTGTTTAAGTGTGAATGCCTTGTGTGTGTCGGTCTGTCTTCCTCTCAGATGTGACCCCCATCCCCCACTCCTCCATCCCCCCCTGTCCTCTTCATCCTCGTTGTCCCGGCTGTTGCAGCAGCTGTGTGGTTGGTCATCATCCTGTGCTGCTACTGTAAGTCTGCTGGTGTGACATAGCAGACATTTCATATTCTTGTTGTGGGGCAAATAGCCAATTTGGTTCTTTGTTTGACTATACGTTTTGTAGTCTTTGCAGTTTGATTTGTTTTTGTTTTCTTTTGTGATTTAGTGTAATTGGCTAACTTAATTTGATAATTGACTGACTGATAACGTGACTGGTAGGCAGCGAGAACCCTCTCCCTGTGGGTGTGAGTCTCTTTCTTCCATTTTTCCCGGTGTCATCTGTGGGTTTTGGAGGGAGTTTATTCATGTCTGCTATGAGGGTGATGTCCCCAAGTTTGAAAGGGACTTATGATCTTTTTGACCTGTTGCACAGATAATGAGGGAACTGTTTCTCTTGCGTTCAGTGCTGGTTGGATATCACCAGTTTGAAATAAATTATGATCACAATGGTAGGTGCTGGTGTAGAAGGTTGAAGCTTAGTGAGAATTTGTTTGATTGGTAGGTGATGGACATGGGAACCAATCAAAAATAACTCCAATCAAATAATCAATCAAAAATTTGAGTGGCTATTGCCAAGCAAATGGAGCCAGTCCTGACTATTAGTGACAGCCCTTTGTTGTTCCACACAGTCGGTGTCAGCCGGGATAGGATTTCTGATTTTCAAAGTAAACTTTTTGCCTATAAACTCTATTTTATTTATATATTTATTTTGCCAAAACAAACACCAAGACACTAGCATTTTCAACTGCATGTGGCATTATTGTGAGCATGTAGTGTAACCAAATATGGCCATCTAAAATATGTCATTTTTCATTAAAAGGTTTTCATCAACATTATTGGTTGTAGAAAGCTGCATCTGAAATGTGAAGCCTTGTTCATCCATTTGCCTCTTCAACAGCACCTGCACTAGGCTCGAAAAATGGTACAGTAACAACAGTTAGTGCATTAGCGTGCCACACCGAGGATTATATCATAAGAGATTTTATGGTTTATGCATAAGAGACAAGGGTAAGTGTGAGGCTGTGGCCTGTGATTACCTTTATTTGTTATTAGCTGAATTTTGGTGGCTGTGTTTTGATTTGCTTGCATGAATTATCTTATATTTGCTTAGTTTGTTTTGGCTATAATTATGATAATTTACATTGATTTGTTGTGATTTTCTTGATTTTGCATAGACTGTGTTGAATTGTTGTGTGTGTAGTAATGAGTGATTTTAGACTTGGCCACAGCCCATCAGCGAGATGAAATACACCTCCAATAGGCAATAAACAGGGCCAGGAGCACAGAGTGAAGGACGAGGGGGACGGAGAGGAACAGAGCAATGGGGAAGGAAGTAGACAGAAAATTGGAGAACAGGGGCCAACGAGCACAGCCACAGGACCGAAGCAGATGGGCGGTGTGAGGAACCCTTGTCGCCAGCCATTCCCACCCAGGTGAGCTACACATGGTGTGGACAGCTGGGGCAAGCTGTCCAGACGAAGTGTGAGAACAGAGAGGAAAAGGGTGGGCAAGGAACAAGGCTTGGTTTTTGGGTTTCCCGCTGGCGGTTGTCTCCTCTTCCCCACGGGCTGCGATGTTGGCATGCAGCGGAGCAGTAACGGCAGGATGTAGCCATCAGCTACCTGAGAGGTCAAGAAGGACGGCTTGTTGATGGCATGGCTTGACAGAAGGACGAGACAGGACAAGAGGACGGGAAGACTCAGCAACAAGCCCACAAGGGACTGAGTGCTGTGAAGACTTTTTATCTCTTTTAGTTTATTTATCAGACTTTTGCCTTTTATGTTTTATCATTTTAGTAGAAAGCCCTGTTTTGTTGGTTTTAGTATCACGGCAATGTGCATCATGTTCATGGAATAAAATTAGTTATTCATTTTGAGTCTGCATCTGCTGGGTAATTTCCGCTGCTCAGCTTTTTGAACTAAAATGAAATGACCGCCAAAACTGTAACGTCACCGTCCTCAGAAAAAAACAGCCCAACACCAAGTCACTCTTCATCCTCATCCTTTCATTCAGTGCTTATCAGCAAGTGAAAGGTACGATTTTTGTAGCTTCCTATTGGATGTTGTGCTATTGATCTACACACCCACTGCTCCAAGGCCTACACCCAGAAGAGTTTCAAGTTCAGCAAACCAAGAAAATCCAGGCAGAGGGCAGGTCTCTGCAGACACACACACCGACACACACCTCTCGTGGGTCATAACTGATGACTGAAGGGGATTACGGTTGTCTACACATTGTTTTTTAGGAAAATCCTCCTCATTCTGTCTTTACGCCCACCCAGCCCTGAATGTATGACTTTCACGACCTCTCAGATGTTTGTGGATGATGAAGACATACTCAAGAAAAATAGTAAATAAAATCCCAATTTTTAACTGTGTTTACATCCCTTCAAGAAAAACAAACTACAAGCAAGCAACAAATAATGGAAAACACATGTCATTGTACTGCAAAGTTTGTTGTAACTGTGCAATTGTTGTAAGACTAATTGCATTTCAAAATATCACTTCAGCACACTCATCATCAAAAAGGAACATTAAGAAACCCATAGGCAAATTGTGGGAAAGACTTCTGTTATAAACAGTCATTTTGCTGTGATTAATGTTGCTACCTTAATTGCTAACACTGATTACACAGGAGCATCATAAAACATTTCTTTCTGTTTTCTTTAAACTTCCCTTTTTATTAAAAGTTTTTCATGATAATGGTACAATTTTTAGCTATTTTATTGGTTCAGCTGCTAGTGATGGTGAGGCTATGAACAACATAAAAAGCTCTGAGGCCTGTCACTACCTACAGTACACAGACATAAAATTGGGTGTGCGCTGATAAAGTCTGTAGGTCACTACTTTGTTTTCTTGAAAGCTGATGTTAAGCCTAGTCAGAGCACATCCCATTACAGCAAGCTTGAGTTTTAGCTTTGATGTCAGGACAGATACAGATGGCAGGGTGTTCATGCATCACAGCTTGAACATCACATCATACAGCTGCTCTATTGTGGAAGATCAGTCGCTTGCAAGTTCAGCACAGTGGGCTCAAATGAAGATAAGCAAACACAATGTGGTAGACAGACCAAGCTCAAACAACTGGAGAAGTGCTGCTAATTTAAATGAGCACGGGATCCAGGCAAGATGAGGCACCACACTCTCTCTATCACAGAGGACGTTTATAGTTTACAGTGGCCGCAACGGCACACTGTAATAATAAAGTTGACTTTTCAATAGAGGAAGTTTTGCAGTTCATCTTCCATAAAACAAATATGGTCCAATACCAATTAAAGCTGCCGTAATAAATGAAAAGTCAGTCGATGGCTGATGGCTATTACAAGAGCCAAGTGCATTAGTTTCTATTTTCTCTTTTCTATTTTTTTTTTAATCTAAATCCTGTGTTTGTTAGTGGTGGCAGCGGGGTTAGGGGGCTTCCACATTAAGGACTCGGGCCCATTAGTGTGAACACTGCGTACTGTACCCGGGCACGGATCAGCACACCGTACCCAAGTACGCTAGATTGTACCACAGACAGTAGACCATCTTTTTCCTCATCATATGAGAATGCTACCAAGCACACTCTCTCACTACCAAAGTGTACTCGAGTACGGAGCAAAATTACTAATGCAAAAGCTGACCGGCGTGGGAGTGGAGGAGGGTGGGCAATCGTACTCGGGCATAGTGCAAAGCAATCAAACCTAATGTGAAAGCCCCCTGGGTTCATTCTGAGATTCAGACTCCTGGGTGTGATAAATAGCATAAAGCACCGTGCTGGGAGAGGGTGGGGAGGTTAGATGGTGTTTTAGCACTAAAAAAGGTCATAGGATACCATAAGTGGATGCTGAGATAAAGTTATTGCTCACATACCTTTAGAAAAATTGTGTGATGAGAAGCACAGAGCTCCCAGGCATTAAATATAAGATGTCTGTGGATGAACTGAAACCACTCTTTATACTTTTGTCGATGAACACAAGTCAAGCTGTGTGTGTGTTGACTGTGTAAGAGGAATAAAAGGAGAGGAGTGCATGCAATTTGCTATTCTTTTATACTATATGGCGCTGCAAGACATTTAAAAACAAATATGAGGTGAATGCATATGTAAAAGTGCACACCATGAATTCTGTCCTGCATCCTGTCCTGAAACAGCCTTGTTCTTTTTACCGTTTGCTGACTGATGCTCTTGTGGCGAAATGCCTGCAATATTTAACAGCTAAGCCTACAACATCCCCGGTCGTACTGTCATATTTTAGAAATGAAAACGCAGATACTGATTTGGTTGTATTGTTTCATTTAAGATAAGATATTTGACAGCATGGCACTTAGTTTCTTTTGTACATTACAGACATTTTTTTTAGGTTAAGTCTTTAGCTCCAACCTTTCTTTTGTTGTTTTGGGTTAAGTGGAGTGAAAGTATTCTTATCTGAAATGTTACGCTCTCTCTTCAATGAATCCTGCTTTTGGGAGCATAAAAAATAATGAACTCTCTCTTTTGATTATCAAAAATCCACTGGCACACAAGATGGGACATATTTCAAATTTTGAGCTTAGAATAAACAGAAGAACTTGGTAATTACCATGAGCATCAATGGCCAACATGGCCACCTCTGAAAATAATAAGAATAATAAAAAACATAAAATCTTGTCAACAGTACCACTGAGGTTCAGCTAAAACTGGAGATGCCATAATAAAGTCTTTTGACCACATTGCTGAATAATTCAATGACAAATCAATAAATTCTTGCTGGACTTCATGAGTAGCAGTGGCAGCTAAGGCCAAGCTACTGTTACGTACCTGCCAAGACGTTACTAATTAAAACTTTCACTGTAAGTGGCTCACTTGTGTGCAGTTCATTATTTTTCTTTTGGTAAATCCCTGTATGACTTGCCCCAGCTAGTTGCAGAAACAAACACACAATAGTATGCAATATTACAACCAACAAATATTATATAATAGTAATCAACTGGAACAGGGATTAATCACTTCGAGCTATAGCCAGCATTCTCAAAGTTTGTCCTTCAATTTGGCTTACTTTCAAATGTGCGAGGTATCTGTGAGCCTCAAAATGTAACATCACATCACATATAAATGTTGGTTAGATGAATCATTTGTACACTTGAAAGCAGCAGCAGCAGCAGTAATGAAAGGAAATCACACTTAGTGGGGACAAAAGCCCCGTTTGACGTTGATGTGTTTGTTACCCACCAGTTGACCCCTCATGTCTTAATTCTGCAGCTCGACATCGTAGTAAAGAAGAAATACAGATCACTGGCATATGGAAAGTGGCTGGGGATCACAGCATTCTGCCTCCATGACTAAAATTTGGTTAAGAGTCTCCCAGCAGGAGACCTCGCACATTGTTCCCCTCCGCATTGAAAAGTCAAACTGTCGGCTCAGAGCTGTGAAATCAGAGAGCTGTACAGCGGCGGAGGGGGAGGGAGTCATGCTGTTCATGGTAACAGGACAACAAGCTCTTAAATTGGCTTGGTAATGGTCTATGGTCAAATAAGATTATGTGCTGCCGACCTGCTGTGTTATCTGAGTGCTGGCAATGAGAAATCATAAAGTTTTGATTAACAGTGTTTAGGATGTATTGGGATTTTTGCAAACTGGTAGCAATAGTTCAGGGGAAGTGTTGAAATACACAATTACACGCTGAGGTTTTTCCCCAGGAAAATGTAATGTCATTCTATTAAAGCAAGACACCACTGGGGAAAATGATGATTTTGATGATTTTTACATTATATTTTGCCTCTGTAACCATTCTTGTCTGAGGGAAAAATGTTGAAATTAGTTCATTTCTATATTTTTATACCAGCTCCATCAAGTGTACCAAACAATAGGTAAAAATGAAAAAAAAAAAAAAAAAAAAAAAAAAACTCCCTCCAAGCACATTTTAGTAATAAGGCATATTCCCTATGAAAAAAAGAAAGCAAAATTTTGCTTTACATATACCGTATCTGACCACTAAAACTGACTGTTTCTTGTCTTTTTGATTGTCATTTCCAATTTATTGTGAATTTGTGAAAATGTGAAAGGTAAGGACAAAAATCCTAAAATTTTAGTATGTATATATTAATCTGTAAAATTGTATCAATATAACAAACAAAAAAACACTAATATAAATGCAAAACAATGCATGTTTATTGTATAAGCGAGGCTGAACAAGTCACGATAGAGATGGTGCTTCTAAATGTTCACATTCAACATAAAAATTTAATTCTGATGTTTCCATTCCCTTGTGTATCCTCGCCTTGAAGACTGTTGTGAAAAATGAATTTCTGCTCTGTAGATGAATAAAGTCTGTGAATCTGAATAGGAAACCATGCCTGTGTACTTTACTTTCTGTGTGGTGAGCAAAACAAACAACATAAACTAAAAGTAAGAAAGAATTGAAATAGACTATATATCACATCCTCTTTCATTATTCATTTTTTTCCCTCCATCTTGTCCTGAATGAGTCTCTCAGACTTGGACCCTTCGGCTCTGTAAACAGAGCAGCATGCAGGACGACAGGTGGGTCTGAGGCTTAGTGGTAACAAATAAGCAGCAGGACCCATGTCAGCATTGGCCAGTTTACCATATTAATTTTATGTTGCTGCTATGTTTTACAGTAGTAATAATTTTGTAATACTTGTTTTGACTTTTGAAGAAATGTGCTAATTATTTTCTAAGGTGTTTCAGCATGATTTACAGCACATAAACTATTATTTATTTTATTTGTTTATGTGATACATTTAAGTTACTAGTCATATCCCTTGTATATGGACCAAGTAATTTCAGTGGTAAGTAAGTTGTATCTGAAAGTTGGGTGCACTGTCCTGCTGCATTGGATTAATAAAGGAAAGACTTTGACACAGCTGTAGCCTGTTATTTATCCATGGCCCAGAGTGCACCAAGCAAAAATAGGAAATAAATTACAAAATCATAAAATATCAATATCAATATAATATCCATCAGCCATCAACAAAAGTCAACATCATGGATCGTCAAGTGGCATTATGACTCAGGGAAAACATCTGCAGCCAGATGTGCCAGCCTCCAGATCATTAAGATCCTGAAGATCCAAGCAGAGAGCAGCATACTTAAAATGGAATATTTGATAAAACAAAAATATGGGTTTTGCTCTTAATATTGAGCCTCAATGTATATTTTTGACACCATTGGTAAGTCAAATTTAAACATTCACAGTGCAATACCACAACAATGAACCTGGACAGACATGATTTCACTTCATAACCCTCCTGTTAGCTTCAGATTTACCAACTCTAGTATCTTAAACCTCCTGAAAAGCATTATAATAAAAATTGTCACCCAAGTTCATGTGTCTTGTTGACTACCTAAATAGCCTCTTACATAAAACATAACCTAAGTTCTTCTGAGAATCAGGTTTTTCTCCCTCAAATGTCACATTTTCTACCAGTAGTTGTTGTACTACTACAGGTGTGCTGATGTTAGGTGAGGGCTAGGGTTGTCCCGATCCGATCGTGTGATCGGAAATCGGGGCCGATCACATGACTGAAGACTCGATCGGGACTCGGACGTTATGTCCCGATCAGGTATCGGATAAATAATATATATACATATGTATATTTATTGTCAGGGTTTTCCCTGCCTTATAATTTCTTAGGCGCACCGCCTAGACGTTTTCACCGACCGCCTAGATCAAATGAACGCGGAAAGGGGAAAAAACGCACATCGACATATTCAATCTGCGGCTCCTTTGGGAATCTGTTGTTGATGCTAGCTTGGATTGTCCGGAGGGAGTTAGGCGGGTACTGGGCCATACGTCATGAAATACTGACAACGGAATTAACCAATCACTGCAGAGAATAGTTTCTGCGTGAACGCTGAGAGGATGGCTTTCAGCCGCGACATTTCCGCTGTAGGCTAGGCGGAGGGGGAATGTATGAATCGCCTAGCGCGAAAAACACAAGCGCTCGCAAATACCAGTAATACAATGACAACATAGCGACTTTCCAAAATACCCCCAAGTGACTTAATAACCTAACGTTAGTCAGAAACTTATTTATGTAACGTTTGTTGTGTTTGTTTTTGTGCCGATATGCCGTGCGCTGGCCGCCCATCTCTCCCTCGTTCCACTTGCTGATACAATGACAACTTAGCGACTTTCCAAACTCCCCCAAGTGACTAAACCCCCTAACGTTAATCAGAGACGGATTTGTATAATTATTGTGTTCGTTTTTATGCTGCTATGCCGTGCGCTGGCTGCCTTCCCATCTCTCCTTCGTTCCACTTGCTGTTCGCTTCGCTTTTCACACACAAGCACCCAGCCCCCCCGCGCAGTAAACAATCAGCTGTATACTAGTTTCCAACCGCTTGGTTTTTGTATTAATTTCTGTACTTTATTTTATTTCCTGCTACTGTTTGTGTTTGTACATATTTTGTCAGTATCTTAGATCTTGCCATTTATGTTTGTGTGTGGAGACATTTGAGAAAATAATTAAAAATAATTAAATTATAAAATGTTAATCTAATGTCCAAATAAATCGGTTAATCAATATCTGCGTTTGCCAATTAACTGCCTTTTATCAAAATGCAGTTTGTTAAACACTTAAATTGTTATACTAGCTTCTTCATTTGTCTCAAAGAGTGCATTTCATTTCCATATTGACCTATCTGGAACCGCGGTTGTTTCTTGGCAATCATTAATAACATATCATTTCCTGGTTTTATAGAAGTATCGGATCGGGACTCGGTATCGGCAGATACTCAAAATCAAATGACTCGGACTCGGACTCGGGGGCAAAAAAACGTGATCGGGACATCCCTAGTGAGGGCCCTAAAGAAAATTTGAGACTAGTCAATTTTTTTGATGATTGTAAATGGCATGTTATATTTCCATAGTGTCAACCAAACCAGCTAAAGCAAATGTGTGTAAAGCTTAGTAACACCTACCGCTACAAAATGTGTCCAGGACATTGAAATTATATGTTAATTTTATTTTTACCCACTTGTCCCCACTAAATTAGGAAAAGCCAAGAAATATGAGGCCAAAAAACAAACAAACAAACAAACAAAAACAAAAACAAAAAAATAACAATGTTAATCGTGTATTTAGAGATTTTAAACACTGAATTGGGTCAAATTGACCCCTAAGATAACAGGAGGGTTAAACATGAAAACACAATCAAAATGCAATCTCATGTGTCTGATTTGTGTTCAGTGTTTTTCTGCCAATCACCCAGCTGACAAACACATAAATGCAGCAATATACTAAGACTGTTTTTACTAGGTGCTTCTTTTAAAGAGAAAAAAAAAAAAAAAAAAAAAAAAGAAACAGCAGCAAATCGACTCCAGCGTCTTTCTGCTCACTGTGTAAATGAATGTGAAGGAGCCCTGGGCTGTTTCTTGTCCACTTTAGCGCTGATGAGCTCTGCACCCCCTCACTCTCACATCATGTGGGGAATATTTTTACTGATCCATGTGGTAATGCAGATAACACTCACAATATGTAATTAGAAGATGTAATCACTGTGATTAGAAGTTGCACTTATTTCCTTAAATATCACTATTATTATTATTATTTTTTTTACTTAGGTGTGTCAAGCTTAGGCACCATTATGATGTTTGAAGGGTTTATTGTGAATCAGAACCTGAGTGGGAAAGTTTTTAATGGTGTAAAAAAATTGTGTTAAAAAGGGCAAAATTTTGACTGCACAATTGGAGGAGCTATGAAAAGGTGCAAAAAGCGACACAACAGAAACCAAATTTATCACACTTGTTGATCCATGGGCCGGCTTGGTTTACTGTTCTCTTGCTGAGGTGAAAAACCTGCACACTGCATCAGATTTTGGGTCATTATTAGTAGCTACTGGACGTGACATGTGTGGAAGAAGACCCTTATCCATCTAGCCCTGGGGGTCGGTTTTCTACACCATAGTCACCCCTTTAAAACTCAAAGTTCACACAACACATGCCCCGAGCGGGTGGGCAAAGAGTGAAGCGACCTCGCTTGCACGCTATCATCTGGAAGTCAACCCAGCGGGATGTAAACATTACTGGAAAAAGTGGTAGGGGATAACATAGTAATTTCTAGGTCCCCTCTATCCCCTCTTAAAGTGTGCCGGTGATAGGACCGGTTCTACACTAAACAGAAACACCAAATCTATGGCTACAATAGATGAGAGAGTCCTCCCCTCACACACTTCATCTGCACTCTCAATACAGCGCCTTCCTTCATTACGAGGCCTATTACTTTTCTTCCCGCAGGTGAATTCTACATTACAGCCTCATTCCCTCTCATTAACAATGGACCACACCACACCGCTTGGCCCTATTGTGTACATCATGTTCTCCAGCACCCAATTCAGCCTAATAATTTAAAATAGTAGGGATACAACTGTCTTGTTTCACTGCATTCTCTTCCAAATTGTAATTGCCTGTCACTGGTGGCAACAACAACAACACTACCTCAGCAGACTGGTTGTTCCCCTCTTGATCGACCAGGTTTGTTAAGGTGCAAGGGTACCGGCGCTGATGGCGCTCATAAGTTACTTCATTACCTGCCTTAAAATAACAAGTTACAATATAAATGTGTTCTTCTTCAAAGGGACCTCATTAGAGTACTCTTGTGCTACACTACAACGACATGCCTTGTTCATTCATGTTCATTTTTTTTAAGGCAAACCAAGAGTATTGATTTACTTTTGAAAACATTGAGCCAATCTCATTTAGACCAAGCAAATTTTGATTTTGTGTTCATTTCTATTAGCAGCATTTTGTCCTCAGATGCCATGGGTTTTCACTTTTTTTAAACTTATAATTTGTGCCAACAAAAATGAAACAATAGGAAAATAACAAAAAATATAATCAGTTTTGTGCAAGTTAGTGAAAATTAGTAATTAGCTACCAGTTCCTTCTATCCAAAGTAATTAAATTACTTAGTGTAATTAGCTGCTAAGGAAAGTAACTTTTGCACTACTCTAAAATGTCTGCTTCAATTTTCTTGTTAATCCACACATAGCTGCACTATTTTAGTTTTGGTATAACACAGAATGAGTAGTGGGAGAATAAAACATGAGGGAAATGTTTTGATAGGCCTAAAAACATTGGCCATTGTGTGCAGTCTAAGTAAGGGATAATCAACTCGTAGGTGTGCATTAAATGGTTTTAAAGCATTTTGCGGAGGCAAGTGTGCCTTTTAACGCACACCTACTCATTGATTACCCCACTTATGCCGTGGCCATTTGCCAACAATATAAAGGAAAGAGGGGCAATCAATATAAAAAGTTAAATCGGTGTGCTTTCCTTCCAGGTCACCAGTTTATCACGTCGATCACGTCAGCTGTGCTTGCTACAGGTGATAACGAGTGAACTTTGATAGCTGTGCTTTTTAATGTTGCTATGGTTACACGTTGGGTGGTGGATGAATTTGGAACGGTGATTAATGTTGAGCCCAACTACATGTGTAATACATGGTTTTAACGTCCACCTGCTGGCCAATCAGAAAAGAATATTCACCTGGACTGCGGTATAATGCTCATTGATTGATCTGAGTATTCATTGCTCCAATGCAAGGTCGGGTAATGTTAGATCATAAACTGGACAATCCAAGAAGGCTGCTATGTTTGTCTGCTATAAAGACGAAAGTAATGAGTAACAAGCCCATTTAAATTCTAGTGACTATGATTGTGTTACTAAATTTGAAAAAGTTTTATCTATTCAGTGATCTGCATCTACATAGCTTTGAACCATCAAGTCGTCATTAATCATAATGCTACTATATATGCTGCTGCTGCTAAAAGGATTAGACAACAATCAGGATTACTTGTTTGACTAAAACTTCATGAGGCCGATGAGAGGATATATTGATATGATGATGTTTTTTTCACTCAAGGTTGTTCACCTTTAGTATTTCCACCTCTGAAGCTCAAACAAGACTAGGCCAAAACCTAGTGTATGGCTGGATGACTACTATTTATTAAGTGGCTCTTTAGAACTGAGAACCATGAACAGCGGCTGTACTAAACAACACCCGGATTATTTATACAGGTAAACAGCACTTATTTAATTTTATGTAAAATAAGCTTCCTTTCCATTGTATGGTACGGCTCAACTCAAATTGACTCTTCTCGCCTTTGTTGGGTTTTCCATCGGGCAAAATCCCCCCATTTGGGATACACAAAATATACTGCCAAGCACACGATGGCCTTCATCGACCAGACGATACAAGCAACAAACATAATGTTGTGGTCAAAATAGAGCCTACAATGGAAGACAGTAAGAAGACAGCTACACCACCACATCTTTGGCTGCAAGACACACATGCATATGACTACTGTCCTGACTACTACCACATACTTTCAGCTAACGCGTACAAGTGATAATACAAGTGCTCATACTGCAGGTTACAACCAGTCTTTTGCTGCTGGGCAACTGAACTGTCCAGTATCAGAAACTTCCACCCATGTTTCCAGCAATTACACCCTGTCTGATGCTATCGGAGTTTGCATAGGTGACAAGGACTTTCAAGGGTGAAAAGTTCTGCCATGTCATCATTGAGAGATATCTGCTGCAGTTGTAAGTTCATACTGAATCCATTCTAGCTCATTAAGACACTTACCTCCAGTGAGAGCAGTGTGTCAAGTGGCATGATGAAATAAACTGAGTCAACTGAATAAACTGTCAATTACGTGTTTACAACTACTGCTACAAATACAGATTTAAGTTTCATGAGAGGGTTTTGTCTGAGGTGCATTTAAGTATGGAAAGCATGGGCCTGGCTCTACAATTCATGTGGTATTGTCAGGGCTGTTTACGTTTTTCATTTTGCAGATTGTGTTTGATGAAAATGGAATATACTCCTTGTCTGCAAAGTTGTCACAGTTGGCTTTTTTCTGCCTGGCAATATCTCTGCAACAGGGAGCAACAAAAGATAATGGCTGAATGAAACAGAGCAGGGCTGAAGAAACACCTTTTTCCCTGAATTGTTTGTTGGAAAAATACAAATTTAATGTTATAATGTTGGGAAGATCTGTAGGTTGACAAACACGTGAGCTCATTGTGTTACAATTGGCCTTATAGTTCGATGTCTCTTGTATTATCCAATGTATCTCAAAGTTCAATGTTTCTTGTACTATCCAATGTATTATATAGTTCACGACAGCTTGACCGCCAGCAGAAGACAGATAAACCAGGAGCCAGATGTACTTTCTCTATCTTGTTAGTTAGGTCTGCTGCATTAGATACACACCCAGTCAACATTCACACACTAGCATAGCACATTCCAGAAACAAGGCATAGACAGTGGTTGGCCTGTCCATGTCCGGGTAACTGGCCAATTATTCTCGGTTGTGTTTAAGTCCAACCTTTGTACGGGGCAGGCCCAGCCCAAGAAGATAAATGTGCATCATTTCCTTATATTGGGGCTCATTCTGACTGAGATCCTGCGGGAGCTCTGTCACACTGAGACCAGCGCTGCCTTGCTTTATATGTGACCATAATAAATATTTCATCAGAAAATTGAAGATTGACTCGGGTCTGTTCTTGGGCTTTCAACAAAAGAATCGGGAGCTAACAAATGCTATTCATGAAGCCAGCACGTTTGCAAATGTACAAATAAATCAGCTTTCAATCACGCTATCTGTAAGAAAAATTGCTAAGCTGTCGCTCCCCATTCCACTACTATTCTAGAGACTTTACTGGTGTTTCTATATCAAAAAGCCTTTAGATTTTACCATTGAACCCCTAAAACTGAAGCATCCATTCTCCGAGGATTGTTCTTGAGATGTTTACTCCTGTAGTCTTTCAAATACATCAAACTGTTGCCTGATGACCAGGAATAATTCACCTGGTTGTGCAGATCTGTAGGAAAATTTTCTAGGAACATTTGTGGTGACTTTCAGTTTGCTTACAGCATAAACACACAATTAGGCCATACTTACTACAGGACACCAAAACTAAAACTCAGAGCAAGTGGAATCGGAAACCTCTTGTAAAGTTTCAATGAATCTTTCTGTGGAAAAAAAAAAAAAAAAAAAAAAAAGTTAACTCTAAATTACAGTCCCAATTTACAATGGACCTAATCAATTTTATAATGACCAAAACAGGCAGGGGGTGCCGTTATTAACCAGTGAAAAAATCCTGTTCATAACATCTATCTAATTGAATTAATCATATTTAATAGAGCACATGTTGCTGTATCTCGTCTTGGTACCCTCTGATACACAATCTAAATGAGGGATTTGCATTAGCTGGGAGAACAGAGATTGCTCCCAGTAAGAGACAAAGGGGTAAATGCCCCTGTGTTGGGAAATCCTGGTCTATAATTATTTTAATCATCTTTCACCTTGAGTGAACAGAGGTAGGGAAAAAATGCAAGGATGAATGGAGGGAAACCTGGTCAACCAGTATGGTAATGAGCTGTCAAAGATAATTGAGCTAATTTTGCACAATATTCCCTCTCAGTGCTGAGGCTTTATGAATGTGGAGAGAGGACATATGGAGGCGTGGCTGCGTTAAACCCCCCCGAATGTCCGTTTCAGCTTTAAGTTCTAATCAGTACAGACAAGAGGGCTGGAAAGTTTTCAAGCATCAAAAAACCCACTTCAGCATCTCAACAAAGCATCAAAGCCGGGGCGGGGAGGGACAGTGAGAGCACTGAGATATACTGGGTTATTACATGCCTCTGTAGAATACGCAATTAGGGCATTCAGAGGTCTGCTGTTTCTTAATCACAGACTGCTATTTCACGCCGCAGTCAAGACGCCTGCTCCATTTGCCGACTTCCAATCAACGCCTCCCAGCCAAAGACGTTACTCTTTGGCTACTGCAGACAAATGCTAACTAAGGTTAGAAACATGAAAAGCTTTTCAAATATTTCTTTTATTCAGACAGCACAAAACATTATGATTTGGTCATAGGTATGAGGCCAAAGGCTGAGGGCTAATGATAATCACAGCCGTGCAGATATATACACAGTATAGCAGCACAACCTTGAGTGTGGTATTGCTTTTATATAACAGTTACACAAACACAGCTACTCATCAAATAACAGTAATATAACACAATAGATTCAAATGTACTCATTTAATAAGATTTTCAGCCTGCCAACACATATAGTTCAGACAGAAATCAAGCAACTGAACTGAATCAGAATCAGAACTACTTTATTGAGCCCTGAGGGGGAAATTGGGTAAGTTGAACTTGAATTGAACCTGAACACAAGCTGGCCAGTAAAGCAGATAATCCTGACCCGCTTCTTAACCACAGCCATAACTAAAACCAAAGCGACAGCCTGGGAGGCAGCGCTGCCAGTCAGCAGTCGGGGCAAAAAACAACGAGAGCAGACAGGTGTTTTCCCTCCCACATGTTGTCTCTTGTCATCGATTTAACTCCATTTACTTTTAGAAACATGTCCATCTTTTTGCCGTTGCGTTGCAGATTTTGTTATAATATTAGATCCCAGCTCTTGATGCAAGTAATGGATATTACTGAACACTAGTAAAGTGGAGTGATGCATAATAGCAACACATCATAGTGCTATTATACTGTATATCAGTACTCACAGAACACCTATTGTTCAGTCAAACTGCTCCAGAGTTTTGGCTGAGGCCTGTTAAGAGCTTTAGTATGCAATAAAATAAATTTCAAGTATAATTTTGTAGCAAATGCTAGTGTTGTTGGCAAGGAGCCGCATTCTTGAAAAATTATCTGCACTTTTCTTGTCCACATTTTATGTAACTTAGTTGAGTTCTTAAATAAACATTGATATATATGAAGCTGAGTGTGTATCTTCTTGAATATGCACCCTATTTGCATAGGACCTTTTTAAAAGCTTTATATTCCACAACCCTCTGTGAGCTTCTTTTTGCAATAAAGCTTTTCCATATGAAAAGAGGTTCAAAGAAGAACCACACTACGTATGTCAGAATCATTTTGATCATTTCCAGATGTTCACAGCGCTCTGCATGAGAAGTACCCCGCATGCAAATTCCAATCAGTCGTGCAGTCACACTGGGGAAAAGGTCACATTTGATTCTAAAATAATAAAATCCCCTACACTTATCTTGCCTGCTCCTCTGTGAAACTAACTTGGAGTCCTATCTGACCTTCCTCAGAAACAGCAGTATGCACAGAGAGCACACTCAGTCCTGCCCTTTTGCTTGATGTGCTCAAGTGTCCCTCTCAGACTCGGCAAACATTTCAAACTGTGGTATAATAATCTGAAGTAGAAGCTTTTCTTTCTCAGTTCCTTTAGCGCAGCTGCACTTTAACAGTAGTAACAGTCAAGTGTCTAATGTTTCTATCTCTGTCTCCACCTTTGGTGCTTTGCAGCCATTGCCGGTTTTGCACAGCACTCCCCAGAGATCACTTCTTGGGAATGAAACTCCGCTGATGTACACTGATTGTCCATGAAAACAATATTGCTTTCCACCAGGGATATAGCCAAATCTGAATATGGTATTTGGTTAAACATGATGAAAGCTTCATATACCTGAAGTGACACAAGACTGCAAGATCTTGGCCAAGGATGTTTTGGCTGATTTCCTATAGTGAAGACAACATAACGCTGGCCAAAAAGATATGAACTAAGGAGGTTCCCATATATGTTCATTTTTAGCACACCTCATCCCAAATTAAGCTTGTAGAACTCACTAAGGTAATGCAAAGAAACATCATAAAAATAAAAAAAATAAAATAAAATAAAAAATGAAAAATCAGTATAACATTACAGTTAGTAAGTCTACATGTGGGATTGCAGTGTGGCTTTCTAGCACAATCAAACTAAAAGTCCCAGAAAAATGAATGAGGAGCAAATAAACTGAAAAATACCTGAAACAACACAGCCAGCCTTCTAGCAAGCTCCCACCCAGAAACAACAACAACAACAAAAAAAAAAAAACTACTTCCATGGCAATCTGGCGGTAGCACTTTATAATGAGTACACACTATTAAGCATTAGTTAAGCATTAATAAATACTGAATACATCATTTATAACGCATGAATACTCATTAGTATGTAGTTTATAAACACAGTTATAAATGTTTTACTCATCATTTATAAGCAAAGTAGTTATGGATCAGTAAACACTGAATTCATCATTTATAAAGCATGTTTCTGACATAAATACTCATTAGTATGTGGTTTATAATCACAGTTAAAAATGTTTTACTCATCATTTATAAGCACAGTAGTTATGGATTAGTAAACACTGAATTCATCATTTATAAAGCATGTTTCTGACGTAAATACTCATTAGTATGTGGTTTATAATCACAGTTAGAAATGTTTTACTCTTCATTAATAAGCTCATCTATATAAATGATGGATTCAGCATTTCTAAGTATTACATCACTTACCCACCAGGTATTTAGGATTTGTCAGTGGTTTGTAAGATCATTTAGAAAGCCTGTGCAAATAATGAACAGTCTATTTAGATGTACATGTCTGCATGCTCCACTATTCAGACATGTACTAATGGTTAGTGAGTGTGTTAGTATATGTTTTATAAAATCTCACAAATTCCATTTCCAATGGATGGCTTATAAACAATTATTAATGCAGGAATTCATGAATTCAGGCAGTTACAAAGCACTTACTACTCCTTAATTAAGCATTTCGTGTGAGCTCATCTAAAGTGGGGACTATCTATGCCTTATAAAGCATTTACAAATGTGATTTCAAGGGATCCCGCTCTCAGCACGTCATCAACGTGATGACGTGGCAGACCGCAACACTTTACGTACAGGTGTAGCAGTCAGACTGGAGAGATGGAGACAGAGGGCTCTGAAGGGAATCGATGGTTCCAGCGGATGTGGGCTCAAGAGAAAGCCGGTGTGGAGACGTTGATGACGTGCTGAGAGCGGGATTGGAAACTTTGATACATTGCAAAATTTGCTGTACTTACACTTCCACTGTTGGTATTTTTATCCAACCATGCTTATCCTTTTTTTCAGTTGTACAGTTACAGTATGTTGGGAAGTTGCAATACATATAAATGCAATATGTTCTCTGTCCCTGTGTTGTGTCTCTCCTTGGTCTGGAACTTCTGTGAGTTTTGAGGCATTGCCAGCCTTTAAATCACATTTGTAAATGCTTTATAAGGCATAGATAGTCCCCACTTTAGATGAGCTCACATGAAATGCTTAATTAATGAGTAGTAAGTGCTTTGCAACTGCCTGAATTCATGAATTCCTGCATTAATAATTGTTTATAAGCCATTCATTGGAAATAGAATTTGTGAGGTTTTTATAAAACATCTACTAACACACTCACTAACCATTAGTACATGTCTGAATAGTGGAGCATGCAGACATGTACATCTAAATAGACTGTTCATTATTTACATAAGCTTTCTAAATGATCTTACAAACCACTGACAAATCCTAAATACCTGGTGGGTAAGTGATGTAATACTTAATTTAGAAATGCTGAATCCATTATTTATATTGATGAGCTTATTAATGAAGAGTAAAACATTTCTAACTGTGATTATACACCACATACTAATGAGTATTTACGTCAGAAACATGCTTTATAAATGATGAATTCAGTGTTTACTAATCCATAACTACTGTGCTTATAAATGAGTAAAACATTTTTAACTGTGATTATAAACCACATACTAATGAGTATTTATGTCAGAAACATGCTTTATATATGATGAATTCAGTGTTTACTGATCCATAACTACTGTGCTTATAAATGATGAGTAAAACATTTATAACTGTGTTTATAAACTACATACTAATGAGTATTCATGCGTTATATATGTGGAATTCAATATTTATTAATGCTTAACTAATGCTTAATAGTGTGTACTCATTATAAAGTGTTACCCATAAAGGTAATGATAGCAAATCGTCAATCATTTCTCTTACTGACTAAATTAACACAAACCTACCAAATCAGTGGCTCCACCCTGTGCCCAGTTTTGCCCAGGTGGCCTGACTCAGCTGAGGACAGGGACTGATGTAAACAATGTTGGGACTCTGGGAATGTGAAAAGGTTATAGTGGGAACCTTTTCATAACCCCATCAACAATATCTCATAGATGACTCAAGACACACTGATGGTGTATGCTTCCATTTTTATCTGTGTTGTTAAAACACACACACACACACACACACACAGTAGGAGGCTGGGGTGGAGAGAGAGAGAGAGAGAGAGAGAGAGAGAGAGAGAGAGAGAGAGAGAGAGAGAGAGAGAGAGAGAGTGAAAAAAAGACAGTCCAGTTTGTCAGTCCTCCAAAGAGATCTTGAGGAAGATTATCTACTTTCTCATGGAGTTAAGTCTGGGTGACATGAACATGCTGACATGCTAAAACAAATGTCAATGGACTTGTTGCAGATGTATAAAGATTTACAAAGCCGCCATAGTCGGCTAACAAATGCAAAAAAAAAAAAAAAAAAAACATTTGTAGTTAATTTATCATTCAAAATGCCCCACACCCGTCGGCTCAGGCCATTCTAGAGCTGATACTGTGTACAGTACATTCCTGAGGAGGCTATTATGTTTGGCCACACTGCAAGAACACTCAAGAGGAAGAAAATCGAGAAAGCGTGGTTTATAGCTAAACTTATAACTTGTTTACCCCCTTTTCCATTTACAGCTTTGGGAGGGCATTTTAAGTTTGTTTTGAGTGTGGAAGAGGAAATAGATATTTTAATTTTAAAACTATTTTCCTTTCAGTATTTATGGTTCTGCATGTTTATTGCTGGGTTTATGAAAGCCATAATCTCATATTATAGGCAAGTGTAAAGATGACTGAAGATAAATGACTAACAATGTTCTAAAACTAGAAGTGTAATTAAAAAGAAAAAAAAAAAAAAAAAAAAAAAAAAAACAGGCCTAAAATTAATTTTTGCAGTCTCACATTCAAATAGTGGCATACCTGCACATCCCTACTATACATACTATAATCTACTACAGGTTTAAGTTCTATTGTATTGCACTTGATGGAGCTCATAGGGGAGACAGAATAATTTGTGATTCATATACTTCAGAGATTATTCTAAAATGTTGATTTTGATGCTATGATCCAGTTCTGTACCTGTATCCACTGTAGAAGAAAAACAAAGTAGAGGTGTTAATATTTTCAACCAAGATCCTTTTCTTCCCTTTTTTTTTTTCTTGCACTTTTATGTACATGAGACTGAACAAAGACAAGTGATCAACAACCTCAGACTCTTGACTTTTTATTTTGGTGAGTTTGATGTTATGATTTATTTTCAGCAATTCATTACTCACATTCATATTTGCTCAGTGTCTCGTTTTTTTGTCTCGCACTTCAGGTTGTTCTGACTTTCAACATGATCTGACTCTCCAAAAGCCTTTGAAGTTTTCTTTATGCTACGAGAAACTCGGCAACCGTCTGTCCCCTGTGACGTGTGGGCTCTATCCTCAGAACATGCTATGAGATCAAATGCATGCAAATGTTAAACTGATCAGTGTAATGTTGAGTTTTGTTAAATTATAGAACTATCACAAAACCTCAAATGGCAATACTTTAAATTTGACCATGAAGTTTCTTCTTGGTGAACAGATGGCTCTGTCAACAGGATAACAGCTCCCGCCCCTCTGTTTGTACACATCTGCCATATTATTAGTTGTACAGTACATTGAGGGAACAAGTGAGAGTTCCCTGTGCTATGAAGGAAATCCTACTCTTAATCCCTGCTAATCCATGGCTTCTGTTTTCAGAACTAATGGTTGTCTGCTGATCAGACCATTTTCTGTCCTATACTCCACCGGTCTGCCAGCCAGTCAGCAGTTGGAGCAAAATCAATTTGTTGGATCACCACGGTATCTAATGTATAAATTCATGTTTGCTGGACCCCGTGACCTTCCCTCTAGCGCCATCAGCAGGTCCAGCAGGGCATCCATCTTTGAAATAAATTGCTTATATTCTCCCCAGCACTGTAAGTGAATTACTCCTGTGTTTAGCATGCACTGACCTCGATCTACTACGTTGAGGGATCTACTATAGAGCTCCTGCAGATGGATATACATCTCTGTTCACACTAAAGAACACCCTTAAGCATTATTTGCACATTTCAAAATACATGCACACTGTTTAGGTCTCTTTTGGTGTTGGAACAATAGGCTCAATTTGCTGTGGTTTTGGCCATAACTTGGTTTTATCTCCCTCTTGATCTGGTCTTGGAATTTACTTGGACCTAAATAAGGTGGTCCTGACAACAGACCTGACTGCATCACACATCTCTTGATTTTTTTTTTTTTTTCTTGCTGCGTAACTTCTCACCATTCCTAAGAGCAGCACACTCTGGCTTCCAGGAGACTGACTGCCTCTGAGTGGAGTTAAGAAGCAGTAATCCCTCTATCTCTCCGCTGGCTCCAGGGGCAAGCCACGTTATCAGTTTGAGGCAAGCTAATGGCCTCCATTATAAAAGCAGCATTGGAGCAATTAACCCCAACAGCTTAAAGCACTGTAGCATCTCATCCATAATAACAATTACCATACCATGTTTTTAGACTTTTTTCCTGTTTTTTATTTTATTTTTTCATTGCCCTTTTCTTTTTGCAATACCTTTGTTTACATTCTTTTATTATGTTCCATAGTTTTACTGTTCATTTGTTTCATTTTCATTTATGATGGCAGTTTTGGCTCTTTTTTTAGTGTATAGTGTATTTACAGTATATTGTGAAACATAGTTATGCAGTCAATTATTTAGGCATTCTTCCTACAGTAAATACTTTCAAATGTCTCTTTATTTCCTCATCTAATTGCATAAAGCATTTAGAACAGATGTGTTCAGTATTTTTCAGTCAATTAGAGTTTGATTTTATGTTATTTTATGACTATCATGTTTCACATAACTTTGAAGTTTGCATTAGTATTGTGAATTAGTTAAGATGCAGCTGTTCAGTAAATAAATCAAAGGCAGCACAAATCCTGCATTTTATATCAAAATTACCAAAATTTCATGGCTGGTGTATTACAATGTATGTTTGTATGTACATCCATGGCTGACAGAAACCCTCAGGAGAGTGGTCAGCCACTGCCTTTGCTTCTGGCCATCTTGGTCAGTTTCTTTCATCCACATTCATCAGGAGACTCAGAGCGCTGTGGTTTGTCACTGACCAGAGCCATAGGTCCTTCTTACCCACCATCAGACTGTCACTGCATCAGACTATGCATCTCTAATACTGGTCATGGTCCTTCTCAACATAATTCACTTGAAGAAGCACCACAACAACCCCAAGTTTGTGTGTAACATGGCAAACTTCTGGGATTGGTAGGCCTGACCCTGTAGGGATGAAAGATCATGCCAGTGACTCACCTACCTCAACTCAGTGCCCCAGGACCAAAGAACACAGGAGATGGAAGTGGCATGCATGGGGTGTAAAAACAGCTGACACACACACCGCCCTCTCACAAGTCTTGGGTTGCTGTGGCGAGCACAGACCTTGAGAAGGAACCTGTCATGTCCAAGAGATAGAACTGTATGAACTGGCGAGGCATAAAGTATGACGCTGTCGTACATGCAGTGGTGTAGTCTAGTTTATTCTAGTGGGTATACGCACACACACACATACACACACGCGCACGCGTTTTGTGAAACGTTAACGTTAGCTCCAGCTGTAGTGTCCCCCGAAACGGCAGTATTCACAGGACAAGCAGCAGCGATACTGAAACACTCAAATAGTGTCATTTGGTTTTGCTTTCTTTTCATTGTTTTTCTCCACTGACTAGCGTTGGACCATTTGAGGTGCCCCTCTTCAAGCCATACACCTTTTTCCCACTTTACAACTTCACCGCTTCACCTAGTAGTTTACACAGGATTCACGTCACACCTGACGGAAGTCCCTATGGTCAAAAAGAGCCCGTTTCGTAACACAGAGGAGGCGACTTTATGAACGGGAAAGTGAACGTTATGTCAAAAAAACATACTGATGCGTATCTTTGCGCATTTTTAAATGGTTATACGGAAATTCGGGACCTTTTCTAGTGGGTATACGGCGTATACCTGTGTATCACGTAGACTACACCACTGCGTACATGTATGCTTGACACTGTACCCACTGAAGAGGGACACTGACAATGCCACACTGACTGTAAAGTGTGCATAAACCATAGTGGAACGGTAGGTAATGCATTCACCGGGCCATTTTGCACGTCACCTCTTGGATAGGCAATCACAGAAAATGGATTTAAAATCGGTCCCCAGTCCAACCACCGTAGTATGTTGATTTGAATAGGAAAGTCTGTTCTACTCCTTAACAGTGTAACAAACTATCCAATGACACGAAACTTGCTATGCTAAATTGTCTCGACACTCTCAGGATATGTGCGACATTTGGCACAAATCAGATCAAATTCCTTAGTGCTTGGACCCCTTAATCTCTTGCTTCCAGCTATATTTGCAATTAGAGGTTGCGTCTTTGATGATAGATGTGTTAGGGGCTCTGTGAATTGACCTTGAATGCAAATAGAAGAAGGTAATTGCCTTTTTGCCTTTTCTGTCAATGCATGCTTTACAGTGGGGGTCATCAACTTCATTTGTCCTGGGGCTAGAATTTTTCTCAACAGACACTGTGGGGTCCAAATTTTCAAATCACAAAATTTAAACCGATTTAGGTCCAATTAACCTATTATTGCTTAGTTTCACTTATAAAATGAATGTCATTTTTATTAGCCTATAGACCCCTGTGTGAATAGACCCCTAAAAACAAAGCTTGTTCCACATGAGAGTGAGTCTGCAGCTGGCTTTTTTTTTTTTTTTTTTTTTTTTTTTTTTTTTTCAAGGACGGTGACAAATTATTTTAGGATTTGGTCATTTCATTATGTCACCATCCTAGCCAATGAATACCTGCTGCTGGGAGTTAGTTCAGCCAGGGAGGAGGAGCCAGCTCTGAATGTTGTGTTTACAAACCACAGCTGACAAATCCCTCTCCTTCTGCTTTTAACCAGAAAACTGGACCCTTTTAGGCAGTTCGCTAAGGAGTGATGCCTCAAATCTGCCAGGGAGCTCCAGAAAAGTAACTGTGGAATGCAGCCTTAATTGGCAGGAAATATTAGTCAACTTTCACCAATTTGACACAATTAAGCAGTGTCCTGATTGGTGGAAAACATTATCCCCATACTTGCATGACGATATGACACAATCCACATTGCATTCATAAAAGATGGGAATTTGTTTCAGCTTCACTCTGTCCTAGGCTCCTATGATTCAGTGACAACCAGCGAAGCAAACTCAGCTTTGTGAGTGAGGCGGGCCTGACTCCCACAGCAGGTTATGTGGCTAATTGTGGATAACTGATAATGAGTTGATGGGTGGATTTATAACATCTTTAGGTCCTGTGATTCAACTGCATATATTTGGGGTCATTCCTAATAAAATTATGTCCATCTTAATTGTTTTTTTTTTTTTTTTGTTGCTTCAACATAGGACAAAAATGCTACATTTTCTAAACACTGGAATGCATTTTTTCCCTCTCACACTTTCTGAAATCTGCAGGCAGGATGGGACGCTTTGACGAGCACTGCTTTAAGTGGTAAGGGGTAATGAGTAACAATTGAAATAAAAAGAGAGTCAGTCAGAGACAATGTGTATCTTTGTGTGCCCATGAGTGTGTCCACTCATTTAAAACATGTTACTGCAATAGATTAAAAGATATTATAATAATTGCAAATAAATGTCATGATTGAAAACATACAGTGTTGCAACAGTGAGACAGAATTTGAAATTTCCTGTATTTTTCCTCATCTTTATTTTTGTCACAATGTTCATTATCATTTTCTTCACATTGTCAGCGTCATCATTGCAAAAGTGTTGATGAAAAGCCTGCTGCCACTTTCCTGCAGCCTCAAAGATGTTGAGTCAACAGGGGAATGCAGAGTCATTTGGCCTGCAGCCACCTTATCTGTCACCTAGTGAGCCATTTTGCTTCACATCCTGCCACCAGCCGGGGGGTGGACGGGCGGGGGGCTCCATTCAAAGCCTTTTGGCTGTGGGGAACTGCAAGGTGTCACTGCTCATTTCAGTAGTCACACATCAGCCTCGAAGATGAGAGGAAGATGTATAATGTAGTTAATGAGTTGCTGCATTTCTTCTCCAAAATAAATCAAAATCTCCTTAGAAAATAAAATTCATTTGTGCAATTAGCAAGCTGCAGAAACTGCTTGCTTAAACTAAGATTTTTTGCTCAATCTGATGATATAGATGAGATATTTTCTGTCAATATTTAGACAACAGATATGGTTTTTGCACACTGTCAAATTGAGATGCAAGAGAGGTTAATGAAATATGAAACTAATGCAATACTCAGTTTGCTCAAAATGCTCAGTGCCCAGCTCAGTGCCTGAGGGGAATGATTTTAATTTGGTGTGGAGATGTGATTCACTCAGGAACCAATTTTCTTTCTAAAACAAACGAGCAACTTTTTCCATCAGCAAGGCTCGTCGTGGCAGTGCATAACCTTTTCATATGAATTTTACATGCTGTGTGTTTTATTAATCGAGCTCCATCCTCAAAAGAAGGCTAACTTTCATCCAAAAAAAAAAAAAAAAAAAAAAAAAAACTTATTTTAAAATTAAATACTATTTTACTACTTCACACAAATAGTATATAATTATTACCAAATGTGTAGGAATTTATTAAAACACTTACCAGTACTGCAGTCAGTGTTTTGTATCATTAAATTTGTCAAGGCCAATCGTGAAATTATCAAAATGACAGAGGCTGTGAGCGGTGATAGAACCTCTGCTGTGACTCATCGTGAGATATTATCCCAAACCACACAACTAAATGAAGTCAACTTATTAAATATGGATGAGTGATTAGTGCTGATTAAAATCAATTTAAAAACAGAAGGGAGTGCATGTCATATAATCAGCATAACAACAAGAACAATAATAAATGTTATTTTTCTTTTGAAAAACAGAACAAAAGTACACAACAAATAAAAGCAGTCTTAAAGTGTTTAAAGCTACATTTGGCAAGATTTTTTTATATATATATAGAAACCACCAGGCATCTTAATTAAAGCTAAACTATGGAATATTTTGACTTTAAAGTGACAATGTGTGTGTCTGTAATCTGCAGTGGGTGTGGACAGCGGCAAGCTGGGATGATCAAGGTGAGTTTAGCGACCACAGACAACAGAAGAGGCTGCTAACCTCACCTCACCAGAAGGGAAGGGAAGAGGCACGACCGGTTCCAAAGCACAGCAGACATATGCATTGCCCTTTTTTTTTTTTTTTTTTTTTTTTATTGCAGATTGGCTGCGTTCACCATCTGCCTCTTCAGCACCTGTAGAGGTTTTATTGATTCCAGTTACCTCAGTCTCAAGCCTGATGCTGTTTGAAGGCAGACATCTCATGCCCCAGATGGAGGGGCTGGATAGTGTCAAAAAACATAATTCTTGCCATTTTGTTTACTTGATAAAACTAAGAGGAGGCTATTTTGTGATGAAGTATAATTTACTTTTTAGTGTACCCACTTTCCTTCAACCTTATCTACTTCAGTTGGTGAATTCCTGCATTTCCCACAATGACCTTCAACAATGAAGAAAGAAGAAAGAATGAGCCACCACTTGCTGCATTCAGGTTAGTGAAGACAGCCAGTAGATACAGTAGGTAAGCAAGTGAGGTTTTCGTGCCTTTAAACTTAAACAACTACCCTAAAAGCTGCAGTGCCTGCAAGCAATACGACATCTTAACAACGCATTGCGTGCTCCTGGCACATAACCTGTTATAATTACGTGTGGCCACCACGAAAACAGCGTCCACTGAAAGTCAATTAGGATCCGTGTCGTGTGGCCACCACGCAAACAGTGTCCACTGAAAGTCAATTTCATGTAGGTGGTAGTTCATAGATCCTGGAAGTGCAAATTTAATCAAAATAAAATAATAAAATAAAAAATAAAAAATGGCCAGTTTTCTAGACTAGGCCTACCATATTGACCAGCATAAAAGACGACCCTGATTTTAAGATGACCCCTCTTTTTCAAGACCATTTTTTGGAAAAATAGGCAAATTTTTATATGGACAAAATCTTGTTTGAATAAAAAAGCCACCGGCCTGCATCAGGCGGGTCGGCCGCGGCACCGGCTGGTACCGCGCCCACCCGGTCAGGTCTGGTGGTCGGTGCCGCGGCCAGCCCACCTGGTGCCGCGGCCGGTAGGAGTAGTAACATGGAAGGGCGCAAGCCAGTAATTTCCCCTAGGGCGGCAACACAGGCAGAACCGCCACTGTATAGTTTATAATGTCAGAGCTTACGTTATATTGAGCTTATCATATTTTCTTAATAACTAAACGGTCTTAACAGCTTTTTTGTTTTCAACATTGAATAAAACGGTGCTATATTGTTAAAATTCATCAATAAAGTGCATGAAAGTTTTCTTGAATTTTGACCATTTTCATCATTTTCATATTTTTCTAGTCCACCAAAAATACATTTTAAGCCATTTTGAAATCAATGAATGAAATTTTATTTTCATCTGAAAAACACCGGCGTTACCAAGGCAACTCGCTTCATGCAACCTGATGACTCCCGGGTTCTCGGCTTCAAAGACGTCACGCCGTGGGTGGTGGTTCATAGATTCCAGAAGTGCAAATTTAATCGATATTCTGAAAAAAAGATCTGATTATTAGCCATAAGGTTGTAACCATCCAAGGCAGACTTACCACGAGCTATGAGGTTGTGTAACGATGGCATGTGTCCACAAGTCCCGTATAATATCAACTTTATTTTAAGAAAACACATTTTATTTGCGATATCATATCACGGAGAAGCACTACATTACCCATAATCCTAGTGTTTATCAGCAACGTGTCTGATTTGACAACTTTCATCAATAAAGTCAATAAAATGTAATAAAGTGCATGAAAGTTGATAATATGCTGATATGTTACGCCATTGAACACAACCCTTTCAGTCAGCAAAACAGAGCGGGTGGAAAAACCGTGGTAACACGTCAAAAATATCACTAAAGATTTATATATATATTTTTTCATGACACATCTTTACTCATGGTATAAACATAGGCTACATGTTAAGGTTATGCTTTTGCTGTTGAAAAACTACCGTATGTATGTTTTTTAAACCTAATTTCACAACGTTTTTCCTAACCCGGAAGAGGGGTACCAGAACTACAATTTGTGCAGAGTTGCAACACACAGAGGTGTCCTGCGCCATAGGTTTTGTAGTTCTAATATGTTATGTCCATTATGTGATGTTGTGATCACTAATTTTTCAATCTTCATTAAAATTTTTGGGTGTGGGAAGAACGCCTGTTTGGTCAGATTTTATTTATTTTTTTCTTAAGATAGTGAAATCATGTTTTTTCCATGTTTTGACACTGGTCAGTGGCGCCCCCTATTGGTTTGGCATCGGGCATGATAGTAGAGGTCAAGAGCTTTCCAAAAATGTTGACCCGATGTCTGTACCATTATTTGTTGCGTTGTTAAGAGGTCATGCTCATTTCACGGATTTCTGTGAGATCAGGTTGTTTACTATGAATGTTTTGGATTGCTGAAAAATTTCATGCCACAGACTCCGGGGGTGGGGGTGGGGGTGGGGGGGTGGACATGTCCCCTCCACTTTTTCAAAAGGCAGTTTTGGTCCCCTGCAGTTTTTACTGTCCAAAAACAATGTTACGATATATATCTAAATGGAGACAGGTCAAGCACTGGGACCCAGCGGAAAACGGCCGCTCAAGCTGAAGCCTGTTTCCGCCCACAAGCTCTTTGATTGGCTCTGCCGTTTCTTGCTAATGTCTGATTGGCCGTCCCCGCTGTCACTCCATCTGGTTGTAAATAGCGCCTGGACTTGCTCACCGGTAAGCGCTGCGCAGCACCGGTGTTTAGGCCAGTAGTCCGTCTTCATCTGCTACTGTGAGTCCAATGATCAAAGACAACATGTGTTTGGAAGCTTTGGCTAAGTTGATTATGTTAAATGTTAATAGTTAACCATTCTGTGGTGTTTGAGTCAAATTGACCCGTGTTCACTTTTCTTTTATATTTAAGATTTGATTTTCTTCCATATAACTGCCTGAAAATGGCAGATGGTTCTCTGTTACACTCACTTCAAATAAAACTGATGATCACTACTTGCATTGAATTATGGATATTTTTTTTCAATTTCTCCCCTCCTGTGATATTCCCTGGTCAATTTGATCTGCCCATCACTGGGTCACCACCCAGTGGTGGTGGTCCAAACATTTGAAATGATTTCATTTCATTTTCATATATACCAGTCTGCGATAATCCATCCATTTATATGCCTGAGTTTAACTATAGTCAAAATAATTCAGAATTTCTGCATATTTTTACTCAAAAATGAGGTATAACTTTATGTAAATGAGGTCTATTGACCATACATTCCAAAAATAAGTGTAAAATTGGTGGTAATGAGTTGGAGTGAAGTTGACTAACAAGGTCAAACACAGAATTGGGTGATAATTTTATGCTGTATACTGTACAACCAATCAAACCACAAAGGGAACAGTGAACTACAAGGAGATCAGTGAAATGAAAAGTATCAATAGAAAACTAGAAGAACTACTAGAAAACACAGTGAAATGAAAGAGTTTGAGTTTTACTAAAAAAAAGGGTTCCTACAGGTTTCTTCAAGTTAAATTCAAGTCTTTTTAAGACCTTTTTAAAACCATTTATATCAAAAATTAATGCCTATTTCTCGGCCTATTTCACAGCCCTACCGGCAAAGAAAAATGAACTCCTTGAATTTCAAGCAATCATTTATTCAACAAAATAGCAATCCACAGTGCTAAAATGCAAAATGTGCAATGCAAAAAGTGGTGTTACTGGTTAAATAACAATACATACAAAACAAGGAACATCTGAAACATCTGAAACAAATCCTAAGCTCTGCACTCTTGCAGGCAATCTCTTTATCAAGGACAGCCAGTTCCACCAACTTCTCCTTATGGCCTCTCCTCAGGAGGTTGGACCTTGAGATTAGGTCAGCCATCTTGCTCCCTGCCTTCCCCTCAGCCTCCTCTGCCAGCCTGTCTGCATCCCTGGCCAGACCCTCAGACACCTCTTGCAGGCGTCTCCTTTTCACCCTTAGCTCCTGAAGGTGGTCCTCCGCTCCCTTTCTCTTAAGGACCTGGGCTTCTGCCTCCCTCGTTTCGCTCCGTCTCAAGATGGACACGATATCTGGTCCTGGCTGCTGCTACACTCGCCAGTAGTTCTTTAGTGAGTGGAACCTGGGTATAGGGTTGGGGAAAGAAAACCAGAATGAGTGACAGAATCAACATAGTTGGCCTCTGAGTTTATCAACTCCTATGTCAACAGCATATTTCTAGTCCAGCCAGGGGTCACTCTTACCTGTGTAACACCTCCATGTTGTATGATGTAATCACACACCAGCCTCCATGTGACCACAGTGTCCTCTTGTATGTTGTCGGACTCCACCTCTTTGTTGACAGAAAATCGTCTCTCAACCGTAGCTTGGCCGTGGGAGAGGATGAGTAACTTCTTGCAGAAGGCCCACAGTTCAGGGTAGGGCTCCCTGAGGACACTGCTCAGGAAGAGGTCCAGCCTCTTCTGCATGGGAGGAAAGGAGAGGAAGTCCTCACTTCTGCACTCCATGGACAGGAGACTGTCAAACTGTTCAAGAATGACATCCCCTATGACAAAACAAATAAAAGAGAAAATAAAGAAAAACATTGATAAATCATTGGGTGGGCATTGCCATCCAAACAGACTGATGATACATTAATGTGTAGTACATTACATTAATGTAGTACATTACTGATGGATCCAGGCACACCATCTGCTTAACCGTCGAATAATTGAGGGGGCTCTTGTCCTGCACTTTCCTGATGATGCTACACAGTCCCTGCATGCACTCTCTCCTGAACTCTAGCACCCTGAGCTCTGCACCTTTGATGCTCTAAAGCAGGGGTGTCAAACTGGTGCCATGGAGGGCCGAGAGGCTGCAGGTTTTCATTCCAACCCAAAACTCTACCAGGTGATTTCACTGATTACCCCACCTCCAAGCAGAGAGGAGGGACCAATCAGTGAAATCACCTGGTGGAGTTTTGGGTTGGAAAGAAAACCTGCAGCCTCTCGGCCCTCCATGGCACCAGTTTGACACCCCTGCTCTAAAGAGAGAGAGAAATTAGCCATGAATATAGAACACATCTACAATGACCTGGATGCAGTCTAACCATATTTGTAAAATGAGCTTTTTAAAACATCACACTACCTTAAGGACTGACTCAGCACCTAGACCAATGTTGATGTCTTGTGGGCTGAGCCACATGGTCTTGTCTGTAACATCCAGTTTGGTCAGCTGCAGGGCAGTGATGTCGTGGAGAACTTCTTTCTTGATGAAGCATCTGAGTAGACTGTCAACAGACAAACACAAAAATGTCCGGTGCAGCACATTAATCACCAACATCAAACTGTAATTATATGTAATATATTATGACTATATAACCCCATATTGTCAAAAAATATCAATTGAGCCCAATCAATGGCGATTAATGTGCCGGGCCGCCCATATATTATACAGTAAATTATTACCATCATCAACTCGGTCAGGTCCTTTGACAGAAATGGCAGCACAGGCTCAACCGTCTGATATTTTTTCAGGAAGGGAGTGAAGGTCCTAGCCAGTGCCGTGTAGAACTGAAGTTTGGCCAAGATGAGTGGGTCCTTCATGGCTGCTGCAACAGTGTCATAGGATGCTGAGAGACAGACACAGAGACAGAGAGAGTTTCAACTTAGCTGTACATAACAAAAACTATAACAAGGCCTCACCACCACCAGGGTTAAGACAGTCACAGACCTATCGAAAGAATTTCAGAAGGGCCTACCTGTTCCAGGGTTCGGGAGTTTCTTTATTTTTACAGCCTCCATGTACAGGAGCAGTGATGGCCAGACTGCAAGGGCGCTCTCCACAACAGGTAGGTTGTCCACCCAACGATGGGTACAGGACAGTGGGAACACACTGGACTTTAGGCCCGTTTCCACCGCCGGAACTTCGGGGTAATTTTACGGGGGCCGTGGCCGTTGTCGCGTGTCTCCACCGCCAGAACTACCCCGAAGGAGAGAGTTCAGGAACCTTTACAGGGGCTAAAAAACGGCCCTGCCTCAGTGTAGGGACTCTGAGCGGCCCCGAAAAAACTCCTGGGTTTACTCACGGCGATGTGATGTCAACAGAAAGCAGGAACACAGCCAACTCTACCAAGCTAACGCTAACGTGCTAGCTAACGCTAACAACACACTTTTTAGCTGGCATTTTTAGGGGCGCTAACGTTAGCTTTAGCGGACGTTAGCTAACGCTAACAACAGGCTTTTTTAACAACACGCATTTTGATGCCCCGGTCATGGTCGCGCAACCGCCCGGTAACTTTACAGGAACCTTCCTCCTACTCGGCCCTCTCAGTGGAGACACGGCAGGTGAGAGGGCCGAGCGAGAGGACGTTCCTGTAGTAGCTCCTGCCCCCCAAATACTAACAGGAACATTCTGGTGGAAACGGGCCTTTTGTTATGTGATGTAATCCTCTCTCCTGGCGGGCACATTGTGGAACAATGTGTGCGTTGCTTTCAGCAACTTGTCCAGCTGCCATGAAGTGAACCCACATTTAAATGCATTGTGTAGCATGTGCAGGCCACAGCTCCCCACACAAATAAGCTGAACACCTGAGGGTTACATGGCAAAACTTGATATTAGAAACCAAATAATACAACAGTGGATCACATAAACACACTCACTTACACACATTTACTAATAGCATTATAAACTCCTCACCTCCGTACTGCTTGGCTTGTTCTTTCTGGAAAAGATCAAACAGTTTCCAGTTCACACTGGGCCCATCCATGGAGAGAGAAACCAAGCCCTTGAGGTCCAGTTTGTCCATGCATTCCTGAGAAAAAAAGGGCTGTGTTTTGATTACTCAAGATAAGAGGACTGGATGAGCACATATTGCTAAAAGAAGTACCTAATTGGTCATGTTATTTTGCTAAATAGGTCTTATGGGGAAAAGGTGAGTCTATTAATATATAAACTGATAAACATTTATAGTAAAAATGGATTAGACTTACTTTGAGGTGGAACAGCAAGTCCTGTGCAGTGGAGTGTCCCATAAACTGGGAGCCCAGATATCTTGACTGAACCTGCCCCTCATCCCAGAAGCGGACGTGCACATCCAGCTGCTTGGTTTTTGTAGTCTCATTGAGGCTCTCATCAAACATCAGAACAAACGGCGATTTGTTGACTTTGGACACCAGTTCGTCTTTGATGTGAACGGCTAGCCCAAACTTGGCTATATAAGCCATTTTGTCAGCACCACAGGTAAACTTGTTGGCGATGTCGGAGTCCGGAAACATGCACTTAAAAAGATTTGAAATCCCTTCGTTTGCGTTGTAGGACTGATGTTTGGCAATTGTGTTCAGAGTCCACAACACCTCTGCTTTTAGCGCTGGCGTGGCCCCGAAGGACGCGTTTACGTTATTTTATCAAAACAATTGTGGTTGACAAATGAAACGTTTGACGAGAAGTGCGATACGGAGAGGTTATACGGAACAAATTTTAAGACCTAGATATCAAAATTCAAGACTTTTTCAAGTCTTTTTAAGGTATTATTTCCAAATTCGTAAATTCAATACTTTTAAGACTTTTTAAGACCCTGCGGGAACCCTGTAAAAAGTTTTTTTTTTTTTTTTTTGCATACCTGTGTCTGTGAAATTTCTGTATGACAACTTTGTATCTAAAAGCCTCTAGGCTGTAGTTGTATACATATTTTGAACTTCATATTGCTTTGAGGTGTAGGGTAGATATCATGGCACTGTTCAAACAGTTCATCATGCATTTTGCCATGTGCATTTAAAAGCAGTTAGGATTATGTTGTGTGAAATGAAGCTAAAAATTTTTCAGGTTATTAGAATGCAGTGTGTGATCGAGCTCCCCTGTACTACTCGCTTACAGCACCCATTTTCATTTGATTTTCCTTGATGAAGTTTGACTTTCTGTTGGTGGCGCTCTCTTCTTGTCTGTTCAGCCATGGTGGCACTATTCACTATTCATGCTAACTACCTACATTTCCCCTCTGTTTATTCCAGACAAACTAGAAACTGAAAACACATCACTTCCTGCGTCCCACAGGATTTTTCCCCAGGAAAGCCTCCACCAGACACCAGGTGTTTAGAACAGCAAATGTAAAAGCTTTCATGACAGCTTGAGTCACTATTTATTACACCAATTAGCAACAGAGAATAGCAAACAAAACAATCATTTCTATGAAAATCATTACTTTGAAACACCCTTGAAAGAACACATTTATCTTCACTGCAAATCCAAGATCATTTGTTTAACATATTAACCATTAAAGCAGTTATTTTTCTTATAACTGCTTTAATGGTTAGTATTTTATTTCTAATGTTCAGTTGTTGGACAAGATTGCAAACATGGTTGTTTGCTGACATGTAAGTTTAACCCCATGATTCATTTAAGCCAGATTGCCTTATTCACCCACACATTTGATTTGAATAAATCGTTTGTCAGAGTTAAACGAAAAGCAAAGAAAATCCCTTCAGTTTCAGCGGCTTGGGGACTGAATGATGCTCAGTTAGAAATGATCAGACTGTTATTAAAAAGGGGGTTGTGCTGCTGGATGATTTCCAGACTTTAAGCCTTGGCTTGACCATCCTGTCAGTATGCTGTGACATCCCAAATTTGCCTTTATCAGATTAAGTAACAATGACCTCCACAGGTTGAATGAAAAATGGTTAGTATGTAGTATGTATATGTTTGACATTATAATTGCATCTCAAACCTCTGAGTGTGAACAGGCACACATGTTAGGATTATTTGTACCTACTCTTGTCATAAACAGACTATTCACAGGTTCAATGCATGTTACTGTATATATTAAAATGGCCACTGATGCATGTGTTACAGTTTTACAGCCTCAGATTCCTGGTGTCAGCTCACTTCACTGTCACCAGGGAGTGGATTTAAAAAAAAAAAAAAAAAAAACGTTCAAAAGGGATGTTCATGTTCAAAAGTAACACTGTTGAACATGTTAGGCTTCCTAAATAAGGCTGATGTACAAAGCTGTAGAGTATGAAAATGCGGCCAAGCTAATTGCTTTCCACCATCTGAGGCAGCCTTTGGTTCCAAAGAAGTGCATCTGTGCTAACATTAGCTCCTCTGCAGGCGGTCGCAGTAAATTAATTGGACAAACATGACACCTTTTCATATTACACAAATCCTCTGTCACCTCTGCCCCTGCCCACGCCAGTAAAGGCACACAGTGAGGCAGACAGGGAGTCGACAGCAGGAGAAATAGATCGCCTTTTCACCCTCTTTGAGCTGCTGCTTGGACAATCTCTCTTCTTCCCCCACCCCCTCATCCCTCTTCCCCTGTCCGCTGTATTAGGAGCTGCAGCGTTCCCATCACTCCAGTGGAACCCCTACAGTTCTGACTGGCTGCGCTCCATGGCCGCCACCCCGCAGCCTTTCCCTCATCTACATATGGCTTCTAGCCCTACACCCTATTCTGGCCCCCACGAAGATGAATCACTGTGTCAAACAGGGAGCTCATTAAACTTTTATGCCAAGACTGTCCTCAGTATGCTTTCACCTTACACCTTACACCTCTGGTCCGCTCCTCTGTGCACATTCTCTGCATCCTTTTGCCCCCGTGACAAAGAACTTGTTAAAAAGAAAACATGTGGCTATTAAACAATTACTGGTGGTAGGGAAAGGAGGATGAGGAAACAAAAGTCGTATCGGGGAAATTAGCTCATTTTCTGTAACATTGTGGGCACGTGTTTCACTCGGTAATCCAGCTCTTGCAGGCTGCACATGATTGTGAGGCATTTTATTCTGCCTTTTATGCCGCCAGCCATTCAAGCCGCCAGTCACAAATTCATAGCTGGTAGGTTGTAATTACAGCGTCTGTGCATTCCAGTGGTCTGAGCTCAGAACACTGATATTTTCTGTGCCCAATGTAAAATACTATTCCACATCCAGCAGCTAATGCTCTGTCAGCTGTGTTTCCATAAAATATTCAAATTAATTGCAAGCAAAAATGGCAAAAAGTGGCCAAAAAAAAAAAAAAAAAAAATTCAAGCCAATGAAGGTGCATTTCCATCACATCTGTTTAAGTGAACAAAATGCATCCTCCCATGGGTGCCAAATGATGACGTAGCCTACTATGTCATCATCTTACTGTTGCTACGGGCAACCATTTTATTGCTAGCCACATTGCTGTGCTGAGTTTTTTCATAGATGAAATCTATCAACATAGTTATAATTACAGATGAATTTCACTGCTGTTTCCTATCTAATATCTGTATTGTCTATGTTAGACAGTTTTAGACTGTTTTCCCACTCCCTTTAAAAAATGAGGTTTTACAGCAATATGCATTGGGAATACCAATATATTATAATAGTGTTATTATTATTATGTTAACCATCCTGATATAGATCAGTAGTTGTACCACTCAGGTGGATTAAGTTTTTGCAGTGCTTAAACCTATAAACATTGCCATTATAAACACTGCAAAAAAATATTGCTTTGAAGTTTTACAGTGTTTGCCGCTGTTCTTATGCTGTTTTATTTTATAAAACCCAGGGTTGAGAGATCTTGTCCAAATTTCCTACTTGGACTTACAACTTGAAGAGTGCTCTACTGCTTTTGTCCAAGCAGAAAGTCGTAATTTTCAACTTCCAAACATCTCTGGAACACAGTGGCTGTCATACAGAAAATGGCTCTGTCTACCTGATGGCAGGAATATGTTGATCAGAAGCACCCTCTTCTAAAACACTAATGAAGGTGCTTGACAGCAAGATAGAAGTGGGGTGGGGCACTAAGCTGAGGGGAAGATAAAAACAGGAAGAGAATAGTCATGCCAAAGTATGCTAGAGGAATTACAAAACACAAAGCCATCTAAAAGAATTTAAATGTTCATATGTCGGGCCTCCACTACCACTGTACTTGTGGGGTCGTGTCTCAGTCCTGACAATATTAACACGTGCCTTTGCATTAGATTTTTAACTAATGTGTTTTAAAACCCTCCACCCAAAGCACATTGTCTGTGTTGTCTGCCTGAGGCATCGCCAAAACTCCAAATGACTGAGAAGTACCTCTGTCAGCTTTTCACTACTAAGTGCCAAGCTGTGAAATTTACCCATTAGCTATCTAAAGTAAAAGGTTGCTGGACCAAAGCCATTTCCAGAATTGCCATTAAACATTTGTGGTAAAAAAAAAAAAAAAAAAAGGAAGACGCATTAGAGGAGGGCACAGATAGGACCTCTGCCGTGTCATGTGTGGGTTAGAGAATACAAATGACACAGATATTAACAAATACAGGCAACAATTTCTTCCTTGACTGCATTATTACTTTAAACACACAGTAACACCATCACACATAAAATATCCTGTAATTATATCCCAAATATCTTCTATGACAGTTATGTGTCTGGTTTGTATACAACATCTTCCTCAGGCAGGTAAACACTACATTACAGTTCACACTGATCCCATGTGATTACAGGCTTCATGGGATTATAATGAGACTGCTAGAATATCTTTCAAATGGACACTGAGCAGGACAAACATCTCAGATCCAGACCCTATTACCAACACGCAATTAAAGTAGATAATGTCCTCTAATGAACTATTCTGCATTATCACTCTATCTCATCTCCATCGCCAATTTCAAAGCATTGCTTTAGACTTAACTGGTTCCAGCATCAGGTTAAAACCAATGGTCCAAATGTGAGAGCAAGGCAGCAGACAGCAAATAGCCATAACAAAAAGATTTGCTATGTAAAATAGTCCCAAGCTTGTTGCCATTACCATCCAATGAGGGAAACGACTAACGTGGAATGAACACGCGGCGGTGACAGCACAACACAATTAACCTTGGAGGCGATCTGACGCATGTCTCAGGGAGGCTCATTTCGGTGGAGAATGCAAACATTTACTCTAATGTTTCAAAGGAAAATAAGGATTTAACGATGTGGGATTACTATTAAGGAGGTAAACTATTGCATGGGGAGAAACTGGCTCACAGTGGGACAGCGCTTGTTATTACAGTTCAAAGCTAAAGCTCGATGTTGATATTGTTGTTTTGGGGATGCAGTCATAATGCGATGAGCTCAAGGTCTTTGATTTTGTTGCCACTGTTCACTTCACAAGAAAGAGTCCGGGCACTATTAGATTGAACTGTGCTGAAAAGGTCAACTATTTGTCCACCAAAAGTTAACTCCTATTAGACAAACAAACCGTATGACATGTTATGTGAGCACTGAAGCTGAACAAACAGCAGCAACTGTTACAGTGAAAGTCAGCAAACATGCATGAAAGCATATCGCCAGCTTGTTAGCATTGTGGTACATGATTCTTGCCGTTTTGGTAACAAAAATCTAAGTTGATGTCCTGCTTTTTTTTTCTCTTTTTTTTTCTGTTTTCCAACTCAGTGCACTGTAGCGTTTTGCTGTTGTCATAAACCAGTTCTGTGGTTCCACTGATTGGTCAGGCCACTTTGTGGTTTTCAATAACGCTTGGGTTTTGAGTGTGGCCAAATGGACAGTCAAATAATACAAAATGAAAGCTGAGTCAAAATGCAAAGTATTCAATATTTAAAAATGGAAAGCATGTTTCCCATTCAATTAGCAGTAGTTCACAATAGGAGAATGAGTCAAACTGTCAACACAAACATGCCCATGAGCTTGCAGACTTATGCTGTATTCCAAGACTATTAAATAGAGAAGATTATTAATTAGCTAATCAGTCCACCAGGATTTGCAACCTTGCAACTGGAAGAATTAACATAAATTTGAGCAGTCCTGACAATAATTGTAATTTAGCAATTTCATTTTGTCCAATCCCTGCAATATTTCTGCATAAAATGGGCAGTTTAGAAAAAAACAGCTGTGTGCCAAGACTCAGAGATACACAGAGAGCGGGGGGCAGAAACTGCTGCTGACTTATTTTTCTTTTTTTGCTTTTTCCAGTCAAAAATGACAGATTTTTGACTGGATGGTTACAAAAAAGCCCTGTGAGATCCTGGTGGGAGAGGCTAACGCATTACAGCAGCGTGACCTTGCACTGGACAGGTCAGAGGGACAACGGTATGTGTGACAAAATTAAAAGTAAACCTCAGTTAATGCTTTATTCCACAATAGAGCTGTCTTCGGTAAGAAACAGCACAGCCGATTTGGTGTTCTGCCCTAGGTGGCGGTAGATCCTTATGGCTTGAATGAAGCATTTGATCCTGTATTCTGTAGACTCCTTAAGGTAGCTTCAGTCTTACAGGAGTATATTTATTAACTGCACAGAAGCCTGCTGGTATGTTTTCTGTGTGTCTTATTGAGCATATGGAGTCCTACTGATGCACTCCTTGATGACCGTGCCACTGTGCTCGTTGTCTGATCCTTCATGGCCCGTCATGTAGCGGTCAGCAGAGGGAACACTTTCTGCTCACCTGTGTCAAGGATATAAACTCCACTGCCCTACAACAGCTTTTGCAGTTGTCCATGTGGGCACCGACAACATTACAATCTGAGCGACTCGAGGAAGGCTGTGTTTGCCTCTTGGACCGTCTGCTGGACTCTGGCAAACAGGTGGTTATTTCTGGCCTAATCCAACTGCACATCTGGCTGAAAGGTCATCATAGGAGCAGAGAAATCCCTTTTGTGCACAATTTTATCACTTTTTTAAACCTGACTGAGCTTTTTAAACACGATGGCCTTTCCTAAGAAGGCTTACATGTTTTATCCATACAAACACTGAACTACAACCTTACAATCGTGTAAGGGTTTTACATCCTGACCTGCAGTGAGTGCAAATGCTTTTATTTCTTCTTATTTTAACAGCATCCCTGTTAGGATTACTGCTTTCACATTCACTCTCCTCAGTGGTCTTTGCTGTTAGCCAGTAGAGACCAGATGCTGTTAGATGGCAATGCCATTCCACCGTTTGTCAGATCTCTGATAATAAGATAACAGGACGTTTTTATTAAACAACCTTATCTCTTAAATTGTCTGGCACATAACCAAATAATAGAACTGCTTATCTGGCGTACATAGGCCAACATTAGTAGGATACAAGTACAGGCTTACATATTTGTCTTAGCTGGAAAATAATAATTTAAGTCAATACATTTATAAATATTATTGGGGCTACTAAGAAAGTTGCAAAAGCATCCTTCATGTAAAAAAAAAAAAAAAAAAAAATGTATCTTGGATGAGTTATTTGTCAATACATTTTGCATTAAAAAAAAAAAAAAAAAAAGTAGCCTACAAAAGTGCCTCTGTCACCACCACAGCAGGTGTTTATTTTCAACGACAGAGTGGGTAAGACTTATTCTTCTGGTGTTTCCATTGATGCAACTTGACTTTCATCTGATCACGTTGAAAGGAAAAAAGCAACAAAGCAACAGCAGTGTTGTTACTTTTCTGTGTTACTATTTCTTAATAGAAAAAAGTGATTGCTTAGCTTTGTGTTTCAATGTTAAAAAGACAAAAAGGGAAAAGCAATCATGCAGTGAATTCACTTTTTTGTTTTACTGGTCCAAAACAGAAACAGAGTTCCTTTTGGAGAAGCTGTGTGTGTGTAAATGCAGTCAAATGCCAAAACGATTGATGGGAAAGTACATGCATTACAGACAAGTCCAGAGACAAGGACAAGGTTAATGTGTGTCAGGATCACATCAAAGGCAACATTAAATAACCGTAGCTGTCCACACATTTGGACCAGGCTAAAAAGTAGGAACATACTTAAAAGTATTCAAAAGGCAATCAAGACCAAGACAAATTATATCCAAGCCTGAGATAATACCAGGACTTCAAAATGTAGTCTTGAAGGCAGCGGAGTCGTTGCTTTGAGCAAACGGATGATCGTTGGAATGCTTGTTGACCGAAATGAACTTCAGCAACCCTTCAATTTCAGCTTCATCATGTGATCAACCAGGATGAGCCCCAGCAGTGACACTATCACTCCCAAGGCAGAAAACCAATTTCTGTTTAGAGCTCAGCAAACCCAGATGCAATTTGATGAGGGGGAGATTTCTGAGAGTGGGTGTATGAGAGTCATTTCCCTCTTTCTCAAATTGCACGTTTCTGAGATTTACTATCGTGGGCATTCTTTCTCTCTTTCTCCGATTTCCCTCTCTTCTGCCCACTCTCCTTTTTTATCTGCTCACTTGTGACATGACTAATGGATGCCACAAGGAAGCCTTCAGCTGGAGGGGGTCGGGGGGCTGAGAAATAACACTTTAAAACCTATCACCTCTCTTGAGCCACATTTTTTTTAATTGAATCTAAAGAGGTTTCATATAAACTGTGCATGAAATGTTGATGAGCATTTCTACAAATGAAAATTAAAACTGCATTTGACCTAAGAAATGGATTCCATTGAGGATGGGAAATATGGAATAGATCAGTGAGTGGGCTGCACATTCGGGTTTGTTGACGTGTACTATCTTCAGGAAAGCAGTGGTCTCCTGTGCACAAACATTGAAATGCATCTCGCTGTTATTCAGTCACTCAGGAGAACTGACAATTTGTACAAACAGAAAATTCACTTACTCTAAGGCACTGGTTCAGTAGCATGTTTTGTTCCTGGAATCTTATCTCTAACAGTTAGACGGAGAAACTCACAACTTCCCCGGAGTCGGTGTCTGGAGGCTGCCTTGACATAATTTGATCTAATCTCCAAGAAACCAGCTGTTTGCATGAAGTGATGGTGGCCTTGATTGTCCAAAATTCATAGAGGCCAACAGCCAGCCACATCCTTTTCTTTTCTTTATCGGCCTGCCCAGTAGAGCACAGACTTAATACGTATGAGACTGCAAGAAGGAAGCAAGGAGGGGTGATGAAGTCAGGGACAGAGAGATGAGGAGAGTGCTGAAGTAATGTAGATGTATTACTGGGGAATATGCAGGTGAATAAAAAGATTGCTCCTTAAACAGTGGTGCCTCTCTTTTTGCTGTGTCCAGATCCCAACTGTAATTCCTTGTTTTATACTATTTGATATTTTAGCTGCAATGCCCATTACATGTATTGTCAATATTGAATGGAACATTTAAACAAAAATTAAATAAATTATCAGCAATGACAATCATTTAGAAGTCACATCACCTCAGTGACTTCTTTTTAAAGTGCTCTCTGGGTGTGGTTGACCAGTAAAAATGACTCAAAGGTTATTTGGTCGGGTAGTGAGATTTCCTGTCTTTAAAACTCACTTTGGTGCCTATATCCTGCAGTAATGGAGGACAATGCTATTAGCGAATGACAGATTAAAAATAAAAAGGCCTCATTCCAAAGCCAGGACAGCAAAAATAATAGAACAGTGTTGTTATTATGGCATGATGATATATCTACTTGAGAGTACTACATGATTATTGAGTAGACATTTTCTGGTTTATTTAGCTAGTTTACCCCTCTCTCCTCTGTGAAAAGGTGACTGTAATATGCCTGTTCACTATAGATCACTGTAACCTGTGCGAGAGACCTGCCGATATTGTTGCTTAGTTGCACACTGTGGCTGATTAATATTATGTGTTGATTTATTCTAAAAATGATCAAAGACCCTTTTCCAGTTCTTAATTTGGATGACACAATGTTGTGGTTATCAGTGCCAAGCGCCTTTGACTACACTGTTGTTTGGACAAGTAGAACAGACAAATAGAGACCTGAGCCTCTCGGGACAAGCAGGTTGATGTAAATGCCTGTCTGACAGCCGATGCCAAGGACAGGGAACAGGGAGGGTGGAATCTGTGCCAAGCTTCAGGGATAGAGCATATACGTTTTGGCAACCATACACATCCACAAAATCCACAGAAATATAAGCATAAATGCTGTGACTACACTTGCATGCACATATACAAACCCTGTGTTCCCATTTTCCACACAATCACCAGATCATCAGAAATCCATTTATTTCCTGACAGCTAAGTGAACAGCAAAACTCAGCTGACATGTGTGGCTGGTCAACAAGCTTGTTGGCCGAGAGAAGCTGGCCGCAGCTGAACTTTTCACGGTCATTGGCTGTCAACAGCCAATCAGATTTCCATGCTTCCCTGTTCCTTTCCCAATGTGATTTCATTTCATAAACAATATCTCTGCCTGGCAAGTGTGAAATGGACAAGGATAAGCCTTGTCCATTTTTTATTTGCAAGACTGCAGGTATAAACACGTAAAAGTAGAAGAGTTCTCTCGGTGGAGCGTAGATCTCCACAAGGCTTGTCCTGAGCATGTAGGTGGTGAACAGGAGCTGCAGGGCGGTGTGTGTGTGTCTAGCAAGTATGAAGGGGAGACAATACACAGAGCATGTTATCACGCTACCATTAGTGATAAGTGAACCAGCAAATGCATTTTAGCAGCTGGCTGGCTTATTGAATGTTGTCAAATGACCACAATGCTGAAATGTTGGTTTTAATGAATTCAAGCCACAATTGTCTGGTCTTGGCATGCAAATCTGGACAGGAACAATTTCAAAAAGACCATTGATGTAAAATGTCAATTTCAAAGCGAAAATGTCAACAAAAGAATCTGCTAACCAACATGCCCCAGCACGTACTTTAACTTTTGAATCTCTGGTGAGACGACACAATTATAATGTGTGGCAACAGGACATGATCACCCATAGCGACTGATGCAGTTATTGATGACTGTTTTATAAGGCATTCAATTGCCATATAAAACAGGGTTTGCAAAGGTTTTGAATCACCACAACCATGAGAGGTCCTTGATCATACAGTCATAACACACAAAAAAATATTAGGCTGACAGGCCAAATAGTATATGAGATTAGCTGCAGACAGATACACACACACACACACACACACACACACACACACGGACAGATACACACAACTGCATTATCCCTGTTTTTTTTTTTTTTTTTGCTCACAAGATTTTCAAACCACAGAAGGAAGGAAAAGTGACAATGTGTGGAAGAAAGCTCCGCGACTGAAAAAAGGGGTAATTGACAGTGAAAGACAAAACAGGAATATGAGGCAGAAACAAGCAGAAATTACACTGTATCCCATGCTCATTTGGAGTGCCTGAGGAAAATGGCTCCACGAAGTTGAAAGTAAAGGCAATTTTTCATGAGTGATGCATAAACAAACAAAGTAATTGAGCGAGTAAGCAATACTGGAATGGTTGGTACTTCTTTACATTGTTTGCACACCACTCTTCTGGCAGAGCTTGTTCCAGTGACTGGTCAGTGCCTGGATTTGGAGAAAAATAAGCTGATTAGCAGTCAAATAAAACTACCCTGGAGGCCAACTCAGATCCATAGTGGAGCTGTCAAGTGTGGTGAGCAGCCCAGTTAACATGGGCTCTGTGCAACATACTGCAGTGTTTCAAAATGGACTCCTCAAACCCCTGCCGAGCCTAGCCAAGTGAGAGTTAGGCCTCCATTATCCTATCAATCCTTTAGCTGGGGGTCCTTCACCTCTCTAAGTGCAGCACGGGCTCCTGGGGAGTGAGGGCACGAACACATCTGAATGCTGCCTCAGGGACTTGGTCACGATAGCAGGACTCTGCAAAAAGCTCTGCAATGCTCTAATTTCAGTCTTGTCATTTTGAAAGAGGACATTAAGTCACATTTTGTTTATTTCATCTGGAGCTGGGTAAAAAGCTTTTTTTCCCAATCACCTCCCTGCCAGCAAAAGTCAAAGTGTTGGATGTTCATCCTTTCCAATGAGACGGCGAGGTGGAGTCCTGTTTCCTCCAATCAGAACAAAAGGTGGGATGTTGGAGAAGGGTGAGGGACACTGGGAGGTCAGGGCAATTACTCTACAGTGCTCCTCAGTGTGCGCCCCTGCCATATCATACATAATTCATACCCAAGCTTTCAAATTAAACATTACCACTTCAATGAGTGTTCACCATGAGCCAGGAACACAGAAAAAAAGGAACTGGCCATGTGATCAGTCCTGGCCTCAGATTAAAACAGTTTGGGTGAGAAACAGGGGATAAAAATGATTGATCACCGACATCGCAACACTGTACTTTTAACACAGTTCAGATATTGCCACTTTAAACACTATCCTAAACACATGTGAACACCTTTCTCAGTCCCCACCTGCAGTAATCCTATACACACACATGCACCATCACAAATCAAACAATCCATACAGCCTTTTCATCTGCATGGGAAAGCCTGCATTCCCCAAGGTTGCTCCATGGTCAAACACATTAAGGCTCCATTCCACAGACCATTATAACCCTCTTATTCCCTCCTAGAGCCTATTCCAGAGGCAGTAACATGGATCCGTCTGTCTAGCGCACGGCAGCACTAATGATACCTATGATGATCTAGAATGGTTTCAAGATGGAGAGCAGAGAAGACCCATGTAGTCTCTCTGTGAGATGGATTACACCACATGTAATGATTTTCCACTGAATGGCAGCCAGCGGTAGGAAAAGGGGTTTGGATGAATTTCCACAAGGCTGTGATAAAAATAAGATGGGTGACTGATGATGATTTGATGGTAGATATGCTTCTGACTTGCCTTTTTAGCCATCCATATCGATGATATGATCCATTCATGGGCAATCACTAAATTGTAATGCCAGCTAAGCCGGCAGAGGCAAGGATAGAGAGATGGCAGGAAAAAGATTCATGTTTTTGTATTTGTTTGTTTGGTGGAACATTATAATGTCACAGGTGAAGTGTTTGATGCAGCAGTTGCAGTTGCTTGTTTTTATTTGTTTTTTGTTTTTTGTTTTTCCTTAATTTTGTCCCTGTCTTTGTTGGTAAATGGTCATTGCTGTAGTGTTTTTGCACTGCACTTACCAGAGAAAACTTGAGAGAAGAGAAAACTGATAGAGAGCAAAACAGGCATTTATTTAATGAAAATGTCAGCTGTTATCCTTTAATAAACTTCAGTCTGCATGCAATGATGGGGAAGCTACTTTCAAAATGGAACATATTACTTACTATTCCCCATTAACATGAAGTATGTTACTTTAATAGTCCTTCAACAACTGACAAGTGTTAGGCTGCTGAAAAACATGCAAATACAATATAGTGTGTATTTACTCTCTTTATCTTCAAGAGACAAAACAATATCTCAACTTGCTTAAAAATACAAGTCCATACAATGACTTTTAAGTAGCAGAAAAAAACAAAATATATCGAAAATCTCGATAATTAAATTAAATATAAAGCATCACTTAGGACAAAACATCTTGCACCTCAACAACACAATGAACTGCCTGTGATGCTAAAAAAATAACCAACAGAAAAGCACCTCATTGCAGCTCACTCACCTTAAGGATAAAAAACTGCACCAGTCTCTAACTGTTGCCTGTGTTGAAATGAAATATCAAAATATCTAAATATCGATCGTGTCCCATTAGCAAAAGCTTTCCAACATGCTTGTCTTTGCATTACTTACAGTAACTGTAATAATATTACTCTATTAAACAGCCACTCGTTGGTACAGAGCCACCCTAGACCCCTGGGGGAATATTTTAAAAATTCATACCCTAAAATTAGTAACTCCAGGGTACGACTTACTAATTCTAGGCCACAAATTATTACAATATTCTCCTAGGGGTCTAGGCAGACTCTGTATGCTGCTACTGCGTTACTCAGAAGTAATAATATTATGTAATGCCTTGGGTCATTACCCCCAATGCTGTTTGCATGTTTTATTCTAGATCACAATCCTTTAATGACCTTTAATGGAAGAACAGAACAGTAATTGACATATTTGCACACTGTTCATTAAATTATGGAGGCCCTAGGCTATGTCCACACAAAGTCTATAAATCTGAAAATGCAGCTTTGGTCTCCCAGCCGCAGTACACCACCCTAGTGTTTTAAGACTGAAAAGCCCCAAGATGCTCAAAGTACCCTACCAAGCATGGAGTTTACTCACATGGGCTGCACACGTTCCACACTAGACTACAACCGAAGGCAATGTTTTTAAAAAGCTCATTTTTCCCTTTCTAAAAATGGGAAAAAAAGATGCATTTTCAAATCATCCTGCCTTACGGCGAAAATACATCGGGCATGTCTGTTGCAGGAGAACACTTCCATTATAATCAATTGAAGGCGCTCCACTGACCACCGAAGCTGTGCACACCTGCATGGGCAGCACACTGCTGACTTCTATTTTTATGAGGCTGGTCTATTTTTTTTCTTTCTCTCCCTTTCTCTCTCTCTGTCTCTCTCTGTCTCTGTCTCTGCCTCTCTCTGTCTCTGCCTCTCTCTGTCTCTGTCTCTCTCTCTCTCTTTCTCTCTCTTTCCACACGGTTCATGGCCCTAGAACAGGTAAAAACTACACAGAATTGTGTAATAAATGAGTACAATCTATTCAGAAATTATTAAAATGAATACTTTATTGTACCAGAGGCAATAATAGCAGTGTTTGTGTTTTGTATTTTGTTTTTTTCTTGTGTCTTTGCACATCAGTATAAGCCAGCACACAACACAAACCCTCTGGGTGTAACAGGTTAAAAAAAAAAAAAAAAGAACACCACATTGCTGTGCTCTGCCTTGCTACATCGCAACTGTGATCAGTGGAAATTAAAGATTAGTGTAGACATGGCCTCAGGAAAAGAAAAAACTAAAATAAAATAAAGTATCTTCATTAGCAACAAACTGTGGAGATCATTATTCTTAATGTGGTGCGGAAAAAAGACATAAACATCAGACAAAAATATTGAACAATATAATAAAGCAACAAACAAATCAAATGGCGTCCAGATTTTACCCCATTATTTCACTGTAGCCCCTATTTGTCTATAGGCACCATATCTGTAAGTACACTGATTGCATTTTCATGACTGTGTTGCACCGTCTTGCTTTTCCAATTATCTATTATTGCAATTGATTTTCCTATAAGCCAACTCATTGAATACTTTCCTCATTTTTCTGCAGTTTGGTTTTTGCATTGGCAAGCCACAGCTGATTGCCTCATACACACCATGCTATTCTACAAAGTTACCAATCTTTCTTTAGAATTTGAAAAGTATTGGATAAGTATTGGATTGGTCCTTTGTAAAAGACTGAAAGCTTTGTGGTCAATGCCTATGGAATATTTAACACAACCTTTATGGGAAGAGAGACAGCTATTAAAATAAAATGCTTTCTCTCAACAAAAGCCTTATCTAAATATGATTAAGTTGGCTGCACTACAGTGCCTGTGGCAATGGGCGTCAGACTGGAATAGAGAGCGAGAAAGAAAGAATAAAAACCGGTGAGCGGTGCTGCAGGAAATGATGGAAGTAGCTATTTTTATTTTCCTCTCTTTGTCTCCTCACATCTTTTTCCCTTTCTCTTGTCCATCAAGCTGCCCATTACTTCCCTGTTTATGATGGCAGAGATCTCACCTTTTAACAAACCTCAGTAAATGTCACAGTTTACTTGAGAGGAACAGGTCTTCCGGCATTTCCAATTTCCTGGTGGGGTTTGGACGGGCAGTGATCAGCGCACAAATCACCCCTTTCACTGTGTTAAAAAGAGAGAAAAAAAAAACTGGGAGAAAAGTTGGACAGATTACCTCCAAAATTATTCTACCCAGAGACATCCAGAAAACCATTTGGCAAATTGTGATAGAGGTGTAGAGGTCATTGATTAGCCCTCCTCAATGACTCTGCCAACCACTAAAGGGAACATTGATCTCTAAGGGGTGCTGCGCTGTCCCAGTCTCATGCAGTGTGCGAGATGATGATCATTACAACAGTGAATGAATGAAAGAGAGAGGGGACAGGACACATTAAGAATGACAATGTTATGCCTCACACAGCTGCTTTTGATACATCTGCTCTGAGGTGGAAAATGACTTTCTTCGACCTTCCAACCGCCAACTGTATTCCTTCTCTTTCATCAGATGTGATCGTAAAGGTAGGAACGTGTGCATGTTATTTCTGTTGGGCACATTTGTCTCATAACTGTTTTGAATGGGATTTGCTGCAGCTCAAACTGCATACGCTGCACTACTCAGTATTTTAATATCCAGCTGTCTTGGGGGCTGCTCAATAATTGGTCCAAAGGCCCATTATTCCAAAACCTCAATAGTCAGAAAAATGTTCCATGCAACGAAAACCCATTAGTGTGACAGCCTGCTATCCCGAAAATAAACACCCATTATTCTGAAGCCCCAATCGTTCTAAAAATATTAACTCCATAAATTCGGTTAAGTTTAGGCAGGTGTTTCATCAGGTTAAGGGTAGACTAAACAGGGGTCTCAACAGTGATGCAAAACTCGGCGTAACACCGGCATTCACCTAACGCCAACAGCTCAAGAGTGTGTATTTTGGAGCAATGGGCCTTTGGAGCAATGGGTGTTTGTTTTTGGGATAACAGGCCATTGGAATAATGAGCCATCTGACCAATGGCATGGCACCGCTCTCAGTCTCAATCACAGAGTACAGCTGCGATCGACCACTGCCTTTTTTTTTTTAAAGTGCTGTATTCGCCAAATAGGATGCATGATGAGATACACTCGGACCACAGTACATTAGCATGCCTTTGGAAATAACTTTTCACAGCACGGGGTTTGAAGATGCATCAGGCAAAATCCTTATGCAAAAATCCCGCCGTCTTATTATCCCAAATCGGGCTGCAACAGAGAATAATGTTCCTTTCCTACTGATGTAGACACTGGAGTCACTTCACCCTGTTTATGCAGATTAAATTCTTTCCAGGTATGGACACCAGCAGGTAATCACCACATGACAAATAAAAACTGCACCCCACACAACTTCCTTACAGATTATGAAAAGACTAGGCATAAGATACTTTCTGCTTATTTTGTATATTTTTTACGACTGGAAGAACTGGAGATAATTTAACAACTGTGCAAGATGAAGGATCACACTCTATTTGACGTACTCGTGACTGATGTGAAATGAACACTAAATGCACAACACATAAGTTCTCACAGTAAGCTACTAGACACTATGAGCAAGACAAGTATTGAGATACTGCAGTGTGTGTTTTTTGTCCCATAACCTGTGTGTGAAAAAGGAGGAACTGAGGGCAAAACACAAGTGGAAGAAGTTGTAGAAAGATATATGTTGGTAGACATACTACCAACCTGCAGTCTACCAACCACAGTTAGAAGAAAGTAGCAAATGTTGTGAATCAAATAAATATTGGTACACACTAGGGCTACAAAGTAAGAGTTGAGAGGAGTTGAGAAGTTGAGAGTTCGGACTGTTGGCTATGACACAGCACTGGTAGAGAAAATGTTAGTTGCCAAAGTTGTCCAATGGAGGTTCAGTGTTTTTTTTTTTGTTTGTTTGTCTGTTTGTTTGTTTTTGTTTTTTGTTTTTTTTGTCGAGCGTAGAGAAGATGTACAAAAATTTACAAGCATAGGAACTAAACAATGTGTGTCATTTATACACCTACACTTGATTCCCTCCATCCACTCAATCATCCGTATGTAGCATCCCTTAGTCCCTTTGCAGATAGATAGATAGATAGATAGATAAATAGATAGATAGATAGATAGATAGATAGATAGATGATTATATGTACCGGAGGTATCTTCACTGGTTAGTGGATCAGTGCAGCTGAGATCGTGCGCAGCTGAAATGAATTCTTACTATGCCTTTTCTGAGGCCTCTCGTCAAAACTGACCAAATCAATTTCTGGTCCCAGTCGGCCATCAAAGACAAAGAGAGAACTGGAGGGCAGTTCAGAGAGCGGTGACCCCCTGCTGCTCTACAGCCTTCCTCCAAACCTGCATTGATGTAGGAATGTGGGATTGCAATAAAACAATATTTTGCAATATTTTACTGTATTCCAGTCAGTCAGTGGTAGAAAGAGTACTACAAGATAGTACTCAAGTAGAAGTACGGTTACTTCAATGATATTTTACTTCAGTAGATGTAGAAGTGGTGCTGTAAAATAAACTGAAATAAAAGTAAAAAATAGCTAATTTAAAATGTACCCAGAGTAAAAGTTACTGAGGTACTTTTTCATAACAGTAACTGTGTGGCAAATGTGGAGTAAGCGCATAAAATAATGATGGCTGAGTCTACGTGGTTCTCATCATCAGGCCAACTCAGTGATATTTTTCCCTTTTTTCCACATTTATTCCACATTTTTGGGTCTGAATGATCCTTGCCTCCATCAACAATTTGTAGTTTTTCATTGTGCCGCTTTTATTGGAAATTCGGAAATGACAAAAAGTAGAATCAGATTCGTCTTCTCACCATCGCTGACTGAGCTTTTATTGTGAAACGTCCCGTAATCTGTAATTGATTATTTGTTATCTGTGATGGATATGATTTAAAATATAGGGAAATGCAACAAAAATGTACTTAAGTAGAAGTAAAATTACTTTTAAATTACTTTAAAAACATACTCACAAAAAAGTTACTCAATCACAGTGACATGAGTAATTGTAATTAGTTATTTCCACCTCTGCAGTCAGTGTGAGGCGTAAGACACTATCAAATGTGTTCTGTTAAATGATCCACAGCATAAACTGGAAAGTAAAGGTTCATCACCATGTCTTTCCTTTGAGAGCTTCATTTTTGAATATTTTTACAGTTTATTCATGGATGGATGAGGTTAACACTTCCGCCTGTCTGTACAAACGGGAGATCAAATTGCAAAGAGAGGTCTACAAATAGAGGTGAAATTGCAGTGAACAGAGAGATCAAACCCGGCTTTAACTTTGAATGGTGAGCAAACATGGCATTGTAGGACAGAGCTCCAGCTTAATTACCTGGAAACAGCACCACTGTATTGATGTCTTTTTGGAGAAAGTGGGCATGACAGTGATTCAGAGGTGTCAGGTCAACAACATAAAATCCTAGTCTCAATAACCCCTCTTATAGAAACATAATAGAAACATAATATCACTATTGGTCATTCATTACCCTCTTCAGAAAAGGGTTAACTGTCACAATATTCTTTGTAATAATTTCTGTAAAGGAACTGCACTTTTCATATAAAAGACACATTTTTAAAATAAATAAATAAATAAATAAATGTAAAATTTTGTCTAACTGCGACAACATTAACATGATTGCATATTTATTGTGGAATCGATCAGTAATATACTAGCCGTTTAGAGTGCCCAAGCATCTGAATGCAGACAGAAACCCAGGAGAAAGTGGGCAGGGTATGCAAAAGTAGGGATGGTCCGATCCGTTCCACTGGATCGGTATCGGGTCCGATCCAGGCCAAAATGACTGGATAGGGTATTGGATTTTTTTATTAGAACCCGTCCGATCCGATCCATAAGCCCAAGCTATCTCATATATCCTCAACTTCACTTTGCGCGACATGCCGTAACACAGACGAGCTGTCGCCATGGTTGCCATGTGCCTGTGTTTTCGTCACGTGAGCAGAAGCCTGCAGAGCTGTAGTCATGTCCTCCATTAACTTTACGTTAACGGAGGACAAAAGCGCAACATTTGCAATATGAGTGTCTCAAGGGGTGGTAGCAAAACCGGACGTTTTAACACAACAAACTTAATAAAGCATCTGAAGAAGCATCATGGAAAAGAGTACAGAGACTTTTTACAGGCGAGTGCAAAGAAAAGCGAACCGTTTTTGTTTTGGTGCAGCAAATCTTGGGTCCGTTTCTCTCTGAGTCTTTTAACCCTGAAATGAGGGAAACTCTGAGTTTTCCGTTTCACAAAGGGAGGTAACTCAAAGCAGAGAAAGAGGGGTAACTAGCCTGTTTCACAGAGGGAGGTAACTTAAGCTCTCGGTCAGTTACCGCAGTAACAGACTCCATGAAACTAACCCGGTATGGACCAGGTTTTTCTCATGAAACCTCGAGTTTCTGTGTCCGCCCTCTTTCAGCCACACGGTATTTAACTTCCTCATTCATTCAGTCAGCAGGCGAGTTTTGGCTTGGCGTATTAGTTCTGCCGTCTGTTTTTTTTTTAATGATTAAAAAAAAAAAAAAACAGCCAGTAGGCCTTTATTAGAAGTCCATTAGTAGTTAGATGGCGTCTTTTTTTCACGAACATGGCATGTCCTTTCGACAACGATCCCGTGGATGAAGGTGCAGTGTTACTGCGCAGAGAATTAAATATTCGTCGGGAGATGGTTATAAGGCCGCGCATAGATGTTTTAGCATTTCCAGACAATTATCTTTTTGAGCGTTACCGTTCCACGTCACCTAAATGAAATAAATTAATAGGCCAGCAGTAATTCAAGCAGTTTTCCCCTGTAATATTATTGATTGCAACGGACTACATTTAAACTTGCGCATTGACCTGAGCAGCAATGTTCTCCCAGCCGTCTCCCTCTCCTTTGCCGCTGCAGTGGTGTTGCAATTTAAAAAAAAAAAAAAAAAAACATGTTCTAACTCGCTGTATGAATGCATTAAGATTTCCAATTCAACTGGGGTGAAAAACGCAGCCCGACGCTTCCCCGTTGCCATGGTGACTCATCTTATAGCTGTGGTGCACGTGCTTAACTCCAGGTGAAACTACTCCGAGTTGATAAAACTAACTCAAATGCAAAATTTGCACCAAGTTGTACTTTTATTTTATTTCTAACATTTGAATGGTGCAGCTGGGTCTGTTGTGTTTGCAAATGCTGTTAAAAGCGATGTGAGCTTTAAGTTTAAGCCACAGCAGTTACACATGACTTCAGTTTTTGTCACATATTTTCCTTCTTTCTTTAGGGGACCAGAATAGTTGTTGTACAGTGAATGTGGTGTTTTTAGATGTCAGTATCAAGCAAATTACATCCACGTATTATTAACAACTTTTAGAGTGACAAAAAGGATCGGTATCGGTATCGGCCGATCCTCAAGGCTGCAGTATCGGTATCGGATGTGAAAAAGTGGTATCGAGTCATCCCTATGCAAAAGTCTCTTAGCTTGAACTCTACACAGAAAGGACTGGGAGACCTACAACCCACTGGCTACGAAGCCACAGTGCCAAAGACTGAAATGCTCTGATGCCCCAAACCAACAAAAAACAAAACAAAACAAAACAAAACAACAATGAAGAATGAAAAATCAAGGACAGAAATGAGAGCAAAATTCAGGATTCTTTCTCCCAGTTCATAACTTCCTGAACAAAATGCATTTATCACATTTTCAGCCATTATTCCTGCTTTTTCAGTGGACTGGGGGATGCTTGTAATAATCAACATTTACCAGTTCCATCTCTCACTGTGGCAGTCTCTGTCACAGTCTCACTGCTCCTCAGAGAGAGGCTGATTCGTGAATAAAGAGCAGGGAAGATAAAGGAAGGACTTTCCTGCACGGTCTTAGGTTTTACCATTGCAGAATCACGATGGAATTGTTCAAGATAGAGAGATATTCGCAGGTAAGCATGTAAACACTTGCAAATGTGCATGAGCATCTGAAAACAAACACGCGTGCACACACACACCCACAAACACACACACACAAAATACACACATACAAAGTACACACACATTCACACCAATTAAAGAAAATGACTTTTTTTTCTTTTTGTACTTTTTTTAGGAGCATTTTCTTACTTTTTGGGGGCAATTTTAATGAATTCTGAAATAACAAATTAGCATTGTATATTGGTAACACGAACACTCAAGTGTGATTACACAAAGAACAGATGGCCAGTGATAGTGTCATCAATTATGTACTAATTGTGACCAGTATCTGTGCTGTCTTAAAGTTAAATTCACAGACAGTGCACTAATGATATTACAGTGCAAATACTCCTACACAACTTAGCTGCAAAGTGCAAGTGTGTTTAACTATTAATTAGCTATGGAACAAAGTATAAATGTTGCCTTTACACCAGTAAGCTGACAGCAGAGAAGACAGTGGCAGAGAAGAAAATAAAAAATGTTATTTTCAGACGGGCAACTGCAGGTAATGGCCAGAGAGGTGCAGAGGCGTTCCTCAAAAGTTCAAGCAAGGTATTTAAGGGTCAGTTGCACAGACATGGCTTAGATTCAGATAGGACTAGGCCTTAATGTGGAATACATACGCTAGAATATTTAAATAGTATTAATGTGGTTTGAAGTAAGCTTAGTAAGTTGCAGACTATGGAGTCCAGGAGTAGGATAAGCAGGATTAAATGGGTTAATTGATTTAAATATGACTGCATGCTGTTGTTCTGAGGGTGCCTATAAAAACCCAGAGTGGTATAGTTATGGTGTACCATAAATAGAGTCCACTGTCTATTATTCTTCATTCTTCTTACTACTTTCATTCTTAGAACTGTGTGAGTTTATTTGTTTCTAACTCTTTTGGCAGAGGGAAAAAAAATCTCAGTAATTTGGAAGAGCCAGTGAACATTTAGTGTTTGCCCTCCACATCTGCTACAGCATCCCTCAGAGAAGATTCTGCCAACACCTTTTAGCAGAGAGTAGAAAAAAAGAATGACCATGCATAAAAAGTTAGTCATAGAATTTCATAAGCATAGATGAAATATCTCAAGGAAAAAAATGAAATGAAAATGACAAATTTACAGGTTGAATTGGATATGAAGTTGGAAGAGGGAGAGCCATGATTAAATACAATGCAGTAATGAGACAACCGTGATTCTCCCCGCTATGGTGCACAGTATGGTAATATGGAAAAATAAATGTTTTGTCATTTGTAAATTTATGTGTGAGTGTTTTTATTACTCCAAACTACATTTCAAAACAGCTTTGGTTGATTCAGTCGCACTGCTGCAATATCTATCAATCCATCTTTCTAATGTGTTCAGACAATGTTTTTGATACTCTAAGTTAGGAGTGCGAGCACCCTGAACACTGATGGAGAATTAATGCTCATGATTCCTGTAGTCCTCAGCCTCCGGAGTCGGTGGACATTTTATCGAAACATGACATCCATCTATGCAAACACTCCCGGGAAGTGCCTGTATTTGTAGAAGTGCTCTTTACGGTTGACTTGGCCAGCAGCATCAGGAAACTTGATGTAAACACTCCTCAGTTCACAAATGGCCCTGCAGACTGTGAACTATACACAGTTTATATTCAGTTCATATTCACCACACACAGTTGCTTCACTGGCAAAACACACATCACCAGTTTCACGATGAAAGGCCCCAGGTGCCAAGACCCTCAAAGTGATCAGAACATGGAGATAAGTGGCTAAAGGTCTTCCACTTTGAGATAAAGAGGACAGTCTTGGCTCAAGCAAAGATGTTATCTCCAAAACTTGCTCATAACACATGAGAAAACATCCCAAAAGTGTATTCCATCAACGTAATTAAATATATTATTACTATCAACAAGTACTCGTCTGGCTGGCGTCTGTGGTGCATGTTGGCTGTTGTTCAGATATTCCAAGTAGTCTGGGCACTCTTACAAACAGTATTAAGCGGAAATTAAACCTGCCTCCTTAAAAGATTAATTTCAGCTTCCATGTAGTCTTAGAGTCTTAGAATCCTCCTTATTACAATCATCTTAGTTTAATCCAGAATAGGCTAAATCTACGACTGTTTGTCTGTGCAGGTCGCTTTGAATACTGCCAGCTCAAAAGGGCATTTCAGTCTAGGACAAGGCTCAAGATCTGACTGTGAAACCAGCCCTAAATGTAACAGAAATAAATCATATTGGAGACTTAAAAGTTCAGAGAGATTTAAATGTAAGTGAGATATTGAGTCCTCATAAACCTGTATGCAGCCTGATGTCCTCAGACAGGAACCTCCTGACTGTTCATGTGTTCAGGCTGAAGACCAAAAGTGACAACATGGCTTTTACTGTCACGGCTCCGCGGCTCTGCAGCAACATGCCTGGAACTCAGGCTGGCAAAGTCAGTACCACCTTTTAAAACTTTTATTAAGACTCACTTGTATAATAACGATGATGCCTTAACCTGGTAACGGTTGCATCATTTGAACATCTGTGCATGACACAGCAGCCCTCTGAAGACACTAATAATCTCACTCTAGCTGTGAGTGGCTATTAGCACTGATCTTTGTGAATTTGACTATCTTTGCAACAAGGCTCATTGTTTAACAAGGCTTTTTTCAGGCTCATTTAAATTTGAATGCATGAAAATAGTGACTGCACACTGCGACCTGTGATGCAATTTGCTTGGTAGTGCCGTTAGGTGTGCATGTCACCCTTTGCAGATGCTTTTGTGGATGGTTTCTATTTCCTCTTATTTTCACAGGTTTAGTGCCCACAAAAGCCACACGATCCTTTTGTGAATGCATCCTACAGTTCCTTATAATGTTGGTGATTTTAGTGTTTTTGTGTTTGTGTGTGTTTTGATGCAGTGATTTGTGTGGTATTGGCATTTTTTCCTGCTGCTAGCTGCATGGTGCCAACATTTTCTACCGCTTCTGGCTGTGCATATGATTGTAAAGTGCTCAGAGAAGCACCTCAATGAGAGCTGTGCGCTGTATGTTTGTTGGTTCAACGCTTAACGTTTCTTGCAATGAGTGCTCCTTAGGGGAATAATATGCTGTTTAGGTCATGCAGACTCGGGAGTGCTCTGCAAAAACAAAATAAAGTATGCACTGTTTCAACAGGCAATACGGTTGAGGTCAAACAAGCATCAGCCAACTCAAGGCTGGTTCACTTTATATCCACATGCCAGGAAGTATCTTGGTGATGTTCCTCCTGTTGTCTCCCAGTCAATGCATGAATTAAATATTTTAAGTGGTTATAACTACACTGTGCTAACACAAAGGTTTGTTGTTAACAGATGGTGTTTTTCAAAGTGAATGGTAGTATCACACACTCCAATTATGCATACTGCCCTGATCCATCTGAACCCCCAAACCTCGCAGTGGAGCTCTGCAGCCAAATGCCTCTCACCCAAGCATCTACAAAGTGTTAACACACTTTATTTCTGATTAAAAACCACGCCATATTTCTCCCCCAGAACGCAATGGGAAGAATCCCACAAAGCTTCAACAAATCACCTGCAGCAGCCCATGGGAAACAGCACTCACATGTGCATATCTGACAGTTCACAGGGGGATAAAAAACAATGGGAGCAGGTTGAAATACATTTTCAAGCTTCATTTTGACCCTAATTTAGTAATACATGGTATATGAAATGAGCCTGTTTTTAAACCAGATTTTACTGTGGCCAAGTAATTTTTCAGAATCAAGCCCAAGTTCAGCTTCATCAGACACTAATGTGCGCTGTGGAGGGGTGGAGACGCCAGCTCAACTGTCCAAATTAATTTGAATTTCTTACATGTCAAGAAATCTTGTTTAGCTGCCTTGTAGTTTGAGCAGAGTCACGAATCACTTTCCAAAGTCACCAGCCAATTTTCCAGTCAATTCCATTGTAGATCGCCTGCGTTACTGACGGTAACAAACTGATATTAGCATTTTGATTTGAGCCAGCACATAAATGGATGTTATCATTGATTGAACATATCACAAAAGAGACTTTATTGAACGAGCACCCCCTCCCATCTCCCAAACACATTCCCACACACACATGCACACACACACACACACTTGGACAGGCTAGGTTAAAAATAGCCAGACGCCATTGTCTACATTTTTCCAGCCACCTGTGGGTCCATATGCTTCTACACCTCTTCTCTGAAGTGTCAGAGCACCGTGTGGCATAGATTATCACAGTTTATCTCCACATTCTTACTCAGGGCACCTTCACGTTGTTTGGAATGGGATAAAGCTATATTGCAAATTATCAATATCCTGAACTGCCCGTTTCTCACATACAGGCTTAGAGTCCTGATCGTGGCAGGTCAGTCAGACAGCATGGACATGTAAATTGTGTGGTTTGTCTGCGAATGATGGGTGATTCAAATGTGCAGTGTGTGTTGGTATTAAAAAAACAACAATATCAGCAAACTCACTGTGTACATCCGGCTTAAGTCGTTGCGTCATTAATTTCAAACCGTGACACAGACATGCAAACACCCAAACATACTCTTTATTTATCTCTCACACAAGCATGTGCGTGCACACACACACATACACACACACACACACACACCACATTATTGACATCTCTGCTGCGTTCTTTGGTAGAGTGGGAAGACGCTCCTCTTTTCAGCTGATGGAGATCCAGGAGCTTATCACAAATTGAGCCGGCTATAGATTACTGCAAACTCACAAAGACATGGTGGGTCTCTATTGATTCAGGGAGAATGGAGCTGCACAGGCTATTCAGTGCCTGGAAATACACAGGCTACCTGAATGTTACTTAAAGAAAACATTCATACGCATTCTGTCACGTTGTTTATAGTAAATCTCATCTCTCACAAAATGATTTAGCTCAATTTATATGAACACACTGCTTTCACTAATATTCATGAATTACCTCTAGGAGTAAAAATATATGTACATATTCCTAATTTTATATGTAGGCCTATGAAATCTGCTGTTTTAAGGCATCCCACTTAAAATATTTATGTCTGGCTTGATGACGAGGGAAATGGAGATGGGATGAAATGGCAGAAAAGCTGATGTTTAGAAAGTGTTCACATCAGATCTTTGCCTCAGGAGCATTTCCACCCTCTAGGTGGCAGCCTTTAGATATCCCTTTGGCCTGGTGGATCAGCAGAATCAGATGTAAAACCTACTGATGTACAGAGACTGAGGAGACCTGCTGTGAGCATATCTAATCAGTTTCCAGCTATGTTGTCAAAATGATCTATAATTCAGACACACTGTAACCTCTCACTTTGCAGAAACTTCCTCTCTCATGACATAATCACTGCACTGTAAAACTCTAACAGCTGCAATACAGTGAAACCATCTCATTTTCAGAGTGCATAGATGGTGTGTCCATTGAAATTATGACTTGAATGTTAGCAAACAGTCATTAGTATCACATGTATTTAATAAGATACAATCTCATTATCAGAGCCCCCAGTATGTGTTGGCAGCGGAAGGATTTATAGCTTGGGGAAACAAACATTAATAGCATGTGTATGCAGATGTGTATACTTATACACTTACATATACTAAACAGTCAACTGGTGTCCTCAACACTAAAAGTTTCTGATGAGCCCTGTCTTCATTTTTCTCAACTAGTGTTTGTAATTGTGTACAGACTTAGTTTCAGTGTGTGTGTGTGTGTGTGTGTGTGTGTGTGGTCTCATAGTTGCAATGTTCCTGGTTATATACACTGAACCCTGGCCCTAGTGTATGTGTTTGTGAATAGGTGAATGTGAGGCAAACGTTGGAAAGTGCTTTGAGTAGTTGGTAGACTAGAGAAGTGCTATATAAGTGCAGTCCATTTAAACCTGCGCTAAGCGACTTCAGAACCTATTAGCTATCCTGAAACAAACTTTAGCTCTATGAAGACTTTTGTACCGTTACTTTCATGAACCAATACCAAGTCACTGGGCCCAGCTGTTTTGCTGCGGACACCTCTTTTCTCTCGTTGTCGTCAAATTCTGGCTTGGGCTGATGCTCCCCCCCACTCAGTAAAAAAACAGCGCTGTCTCATTCCCAGTTTACCTCTCCGCCTCTTTAATGTCATCTTTCTGAATTCACATGTTCTGCAGGTAAACATATATGAATTTCAGATCAGTCACGCCACTGCGTCTGTTGCTGCAATCAACACTATGGTGAAAGAAAAGATTCATTCAAAGCAGCTTACCTTGTCGCGGCAGCTTCACCACATTTTTGAATTGGAGGTCACAGACAATATAATCCAAGTAATCCAACAAGAGCCTTGTGACAATGAAACATAGTTCTCATTTCCATCCCAAAAACACATTTGTTCATTGGAAGCAGGGCTCACTCTGTTTACAAGCAGAGTTTGAGCTCTCAACGCCCTATAGTGGTCAAATCACTTACTGCAGTTTTAAAGTCTGTATGAAAAAGCATTTTGAGTGCATCCTCCTTCCATAATTTGATTTATTTCCTGTTGTAACAGGTTGTTGGGCCATGTTTAACGTGGAGGGGCATCTTTCAAAAGTGTAAACCAATGTGTGATCAGATAGAGAGAAAAGGGCAGTTTTATTTTCATGGCAGAAAGTGTGATGTTTTAATTGGCTTACATTTTTGTTCAGGCCTACTAGTTCCAAATGACCTCAACAATGAAGATACACTTTACCAGGACATAGAAGTAATGGGATTTTCACACAAAACAAACAAACAAACAAATAAATAAAATAATCAAAATTTCGTAAATTAGACTGATCATAGCTCCTGTGGGACTTGTTAACATCCTATAGGAGGACTGAGAGCTCAGCCTTTTAGCTAGCTAATGGCTCGCTAATTGGGACGATCTGCTGAGGATTCCCCTTTACATCCCCTGTGAGTGTTTCTGCCCTGAGTGGAGCCTCACAACATGAAAGCCCATTCACAACAAAGTGCAGTATGATGACACTTAAAAAAATGTATGTAATCAAAATTTCAAAGCTTCAAGTGCTATTAAGTAACTTTCCCACTGGTAATTACATTTGATTTTATTTCCCAAGATGCCCTGTGGCAGAATCAGACACAGTTTAGGTACTTTTGTAGAGAGACATAGGCAAAGCTCAAAAAATGTATTTCACCAGTGAGCCACAGGCTGTGCTCTAACCACATTTTTAAATGATTATTTTAATCACTACTTAAGATGAACAATGAGACGAGGTCACAATTTCATCCTTTTAACTTTGCTTTCATTCTAAATGGATTAAAAAAAAAAGGAAAAAAAAATTGTAAGTGAAGTCTTGACTTTAACTTGCTACAACACTAGCATAGGGTACACATGTGTGTTTCTCTGTTGCCTAATTATTTTACATATGCAGGCTTATAAAACAAACAAACAAACAAAAAAAAACATTCAGTGAAATGAAGACATTGGTATTCATATGGCTGGGTGTTTGTCAGAAAACAAAATAGAACATGCTGGGATAAACAAACACAAGTTATACAAACACTCATAAGTTATACAAGCAGACTGACACACACTCACGAGCAGAGCTGAAAACAGCCACTACCGGATGAATCAACTTGGTTTTGCATCTTTGCACGAGAAGGCCAAATGAGGTTAGCGTGTCATCTTGATGGGGGGAAATCTATTTCAGAAAGCTTTTAGGGCAGGTGTGGGAGTCTCTTGCCTGCTCCCACGATCCATACTGCCGCTTGGGGCTACAAGGTGCTCTTTTCACCGCCATCCAACTGGAAAATGCTTCTACCAACCCTCTGAGTAATTTTTACAGACACACGCTGTCACTTGGAAGAGTGCAGATTTTTTTTTTTTTTTCTGAATAAAAGAAGCGCCTGCACCCTCTTTTACTTCATGCCACCCACACAACCACCTTCATCCCTCATGACATTGTTACATGCCAACAGATGCTGTGCAGCAGCGGCACGCCACTCCCAAAAGGAAAACTATTGCAAACTTGAGGAGACTTTAGAGGTTGTCAGACTTCTAGCGAGGTGTACTGTCAGCTGGCTTTCTATATAAAGACATAGCAAAGACAGCTTTCATTGTATGACTCAGATGGACTTGTGTTTGAATTATGAATGAGTAAATGTCTATGTTTTATTCTTGGAACAACTCTGAGAGCAGAATGGCTGTCTGAGAAATATCACCATTTGTCCTAAACGTCATCCTATTCCTATGCAGTAGTTTTCCAAAAACTGGAATAGCATAGTTGTACTTGTTTGTGGCGGCGACTAAAAGAGTGAGATTCTGGATACTCACTACTGACCTGAATATATTATCAAGAGGTGCTCAGAAGAAGGACTTAATTTGCGAGCACATCATGGTTTTTCCAGTCAATACGTACAATGTATCTCAATAATTCTATTAATATTTTACTATTAATAATAAGAATTTATATGTTAAATTAAGATGTTTTTTATTGATCCAACCTCACATTAACCTTAATGCAATGGCTGCAACTGTTTCTCTGGCGAGGTGAGATGCAGTCTTCGGTGCACGTCTCCTCAGAATGCGATATTTCTCAAGACATTGTCATCACAGGCCAGAGAGGGAGATAAATTAAATTGCAGTGTTCTTCAGTGATTTTCAAATATTTTGTGCCACATTAGTCATCCGTTTTTCAAGACAAATTGACACAATTTGACTTTGTCCGGCACTAGGAGCTCTACCTGCCTGCATCATGTTGTGTCTGTCAGGATGCGGGCTTGTAAAAGCTGCTTGTTGGGCACCCAAACTCCGCAGGAGAGCGTTAACTTTATTCAAAAGTATTTCATTCCAGTTGAGCCTGTTACCAGCTGTAATTGAGCTCGAGACCTTCTTCATCACCGTGCGACCTTATATCATGTCAAAGCGTGTAATACACCCACTGGTCCACCAGAGGGAAACAGTGTCGGCATCATAACTAAACGTAGCACTTATCAGGTCCTGCGTGAATGTTAGCTTGTCCGATTCTTGGCTCTTTAGTTAATGTTGGCTGAAACACTTGGTTAAGTTGAGGTTAAGGTTAGGGTTAAGTTTAGGAAACCTTAGCCACCGATCTTAGCAAACACACTAGAAAACTAACTCAGTTTTGCTTGGACGTGGAGTTTGACTTGGGCCTCTCATGAGGAAGTCTGAGTGTTTGACCCCTCCGCCACCCCATCTACCTCCTCATGTGAACTCTGTCACTCCCTTTATACTGTGTTACGTTTCTGTTCATACAACTGTCTGTTTTTCATGCACCAGCGACACACATTGTCACACTGCCACGCTTTCCTCTGGTGGACCGGCGGCTCAATTACACACTTTTCCTTGATACTGGGCTGCAACGGGAGCGCATCTCCACAAACAGGCCTACTGGCTTGTCTCTGTCTTTGACAAAAAAAATAATCACTTGTCAATTTCTCTTGGAAAGTAGGACATTCTGCATTGATTTTTCTTCTTGACATGCACAGTGATGCAGGTGAGAGATGACACGTACATGGGTATTTACTCAGACTGTGACCCTGGCGTTGGGTTCAAACAGGACACAGAAGGCCACTAAGTGCTGGCCGCTTCCTGTGGGCCGCTTCCTGTCAGCACCCATGTGAACCAACTGGGCTGTTCGGACAGGACAGAGCTCCGCCGATGTCTCGAGATCCGAAGTGCCAGTTTTGCTGTCTGGTCTATTTTCTGTGTGACAGATATACAACCTGAAGGGACTACTCAAAAGACATGTTATTGTATTATTTAATCTTTATCTTTATTTCTTTATCGCAAAAAAAGTAAATGTTGTCTGGAGCATTTTTGAAATCCTTTTTTTCCTTGTATTTCTGAATTGCCTCCTGGGCCAGCTGAAATGGTCTCACAGGCCCCTGGTTTTGATGAACCTGCAGTCTGTTTATGTGGCTGATATAAACTGAATGGACACGTGATGTTCGTCTTAATAAGCTGAACATCTCACATGACTGCACAGAGACAGGGAGGGCTCCATTTTTTTAAATCAAAGGCTCATGGCACAAAGCAGTGCATACAGGGAGTGGTGACTGATGTCTCGCATTTTCATAGGCAGAGGGTGGGATTAGGAAAAACATATTATTAGTTGGTGTGGTAAAGGCTGGCATCAGTCATGACCTATCAGATCACCGCTTCTTTCCCTTTAAAAGCAATGTGTTCTGTGGCTTTGACAACTGGGTGATTGAGAGAAAAAGCAAATGCTCCACAAAAGCTTCTCCCAAGTTTAAACCAGTTCCCTTTGCGAGAGGTAGAGAGTCTCTACAAGTGAATATACAGCACTTTCATTAGTTTGGGAGGGGATAACACATTTGGCTACCGATGTTGCTCTTGTCCTGGGAGGACCATTGCCGAATGTAGGAAACAGTTCCATGGCATTAGGAGAGGAGCCAAAAAGGTTGGCAGCGAGCACAGTTTGGCTACAGGAGTAGGACACCCACCAGCCAGTCCCCGACATCTGTAGAGGATACTGCCGCCTCCACGATCCACATGTCACGCGACATGGTGCATAATCACTGTTTATCTGGGAGGACAATCACTTACCCACTGTCACATGTAAGCAGATATGATAAAAAAAACAATTGCTTTATCTTATTTTTCATGCTTTGGGGATGCATGTCCATTTCATATTAGATAAAATATCCACAAAAGAGTTGGTAATCTTTGGTAAGCTCTCGAAGGGAGCATCACTTTGTAAGGCCGTGGAAAACAGCACAGAATGTGATTGTGCCTAACTAAAAACTGAGATCCACATTATAACACATGAGGCAGCTCCTTAGGGCTATAGCTTACAAGGATGATAACTGTGTTTTATTGCTAGAATAATTATTCACTGTCACATTACCAGAATCAAGTCAAATGACGCATGAGATATAAAGTATGCAACGAATGAATGCTGGCTGATCAAGCTATAGTTACGTAGGCTAGTCTTGCTGAAGGCACTAGAGAAAAAGATGACAGCAACAGTATTTTCCACGATTAATAATGTCTTCCATTCTCTGCATAACATGTGATCATTGCAAGAGAACAAGTTCAGACATTCAGGAGCATTTTAGGAAAAGTTTTGTGTCAATAACCTGTACAATGGTACCCTCTTCAACATGAAGTTATGGAATAGTAAAAATTTGTATTAAAAACAGATCTGCCAACTATTAAGAGCTAACAAAAAAATGTATCCTGATTTCCCAAAATGATAGCAGCTTTGGACAAGATTCATTTATTTGTTGAGAGTTTGTTGGTGCTTATGCATTGTTCCTGACAAAAATAGGGCCACCATTTGGATCAAATCCATATTTCTCAGTTTGTGATTTATTTTATTTTCAGACTTGAAACATGTGGAGGGATAAATTATATCACATGTAGTCAAAGAAAAGACTGTGGCACTTCAACTCAACAGCACAGGCTATACCATTTTGTCTAAAATTTGTTAAAAACAAATATGTCTACCAGCAAACATTACAGCCAGTTACAGGCTCATGGATAGCCTGCAGAGGAGATGTGAACCAGTTGCAGGTCATCAGTTTAGTTTTGTTATATGGGAAGTGGAGGAGCAGGAGAGCATGAGTGCATCCTACATTGGTTTCCAGATCTGAGTTTGTTGAATTTCATCATTTGGCGATGGACCTGAGTCATAACACACGTAACACACAGTGTCCACTGGCTGATCAACTGGGAGTGCAAATTCTGTTTTGTACTGTCAAAGGTTCAGGATGAGTCAGCTCTGATTGAGGAGGCAGGCAGATACAAGCACAAACACGACTTTTTTACATGGATGAGCCCATGTCCCACTCAGCCCTCATCGCTCGCCCCGTCATTGGAAATCAATTAAGACCAGGCGGTTTACATGTATGTATAAAGTCCATGTGTAAAGTTGAAGTTTCACCACCAGGACTCGTGTGGCTCCACAACATTAGTAGCTTGTTGGCGTGTATAACTGGGCTCTTCCTAGGCTTCCTTCCCTATTTTAGGACAGCAGGGAAGGATTAAATAATACTGGAAACACAGAAACAGCAATAATTAACTTCTGCTCCATTGTTGGTTAGGGATTGTATGTGTGCTGGCAGTTTCCTTAATTTGTAAGATTTAAAGTTAAAAAAAAAAAAAAAAAAATTGTAGAACACATCTGCTGTGCTGTTTGTTTTAAAACCAGAAAACAATATGGCGGCTGTCCAGTCAATTTTGCCAAAGTTCTCAAAAACTAACCACCAAAATCGGTTTCTGATTTAATTTCATGCATGAAATAGGCCATGTAATTGCTGCATTATGTTTCATTTCATGCCTAAACTGCCTAGTTTAGAAGTTTGTGTGGAAGTTTGGAGAGGTGTCAGGCAGCCTGCTGTGATTTGCATTAGTGATGAGAAGTCTGACTCTTTTAACTAATTGGATTACTTCGGACTGTCCAATAGTATAGAGTCAGTTCTGAATTGATTAATTTGATTCACTAAAAAAAGAAAAAAGAAATCACACTGCCTACTGCTTTTTGCTACTCACGTAACTTTGACTGCTAATTAGCGGTGTGGTTGGAACTCAGTGTTTGAAAGGTTGATGAATAATCGAAATTTAGCTGGGCAAAATATAAACCTAATTATAATTTCCTGGTTTCACATATATACACATAGGCCTATATATGTACTTGGAAGATCAGAAAAACAGACGTCATACTGCCATACACACAATGCACATACACTCATAGTGCCATACACACAAAACAGTGTGTATGACAGAGTTTACTTGTAAAAGTTATTCCTAGTGCTTTTATGCAACCTGCTTAGCCTTTCAAGGGCAGTTAATATTGAACCCGAAAAGTCCTGACAACATTAACAATAAACAAGAGTGTGCACGCTACCGCCCATGCCTGCGGAGATGAAATGTCTAGTGTGGGTAATGTAATTCTGCAGAAAAGCAGGGGTGTTTCAGTGAATTCACCCCAGTTGGGGAACAGCTTGTAGGTATGGTTTCCCTGGGATAAAGCTGACCTTTAATCGTATTAAGCCTGTGTGCACTTGCCACTCTGACTCGGCTGGAAGACTGTGAGAGCTGCAGATGGACCGTCTGTGTGGCCTTTCCCCGTTCACTGCGGCTAACCTTGAAACGTAGAGAGCAGCTGTCTGGAGGCGAGGAGGCCGGCAGGGTGAGCTGGCTTGGCCAATGAAATCATTTTAAAGACAGTGGAGAGAGGATGGCCGACACCTGAATTGACAGTGACTGGTTTCCTCCAGGGGAGAGGAATGAGGTACAAGCTGACTGGCCTTTCATGTCTGGGATTTGTAGTCATATGACATCTCCAACATGTCATCTCTCATATCCTGCCTCTATATTGCCATATCCTGCTATCTGACTTCAGTATCATGTACCTCATGTTAGGGTAAGTTCGGTTATCCTGTGCCTCAGGTGTAGCTGCTTTTCGGAGTGTTACTGGTTTCAGATTTCATTACCAGACACAGGAACACAATTGTAGAGTAAATCAGTGCCTGTGTTGCATGTTATCCTCTACAAGACTGCACTGCAAAGTATTTATTGGTGAGTTGGTGTGGAACATTGAAGGTCATTGAAGTGACACATTTCCTTGGGCAATATTACTGAGGTGTTTCACAAATAGAGCATGCACATCAAATTTGGCAAACAGGTGCAGAACAGACTGATAGAACAGAGGTCTCTAACATATTTGCAGTGCAGAGAGAAAACAGTTAACAGACAGAGAGAAAAAACAGTGAGAGAGAGAGAGAAAACGGGCTGTTGAGCACAGTTGGAGTGTAGATGGGGCCTGTAGATTTATATTACTTTCATATTGTTTTTTTTTTTTTTTTTCTTTTCTTTTCTTTTCCCTAATGATTAAGCTACTGGCCATCTCCAGTTTGACAAGAGACAGAAAAAAACAGGCATTTCCAATTTACTGGATGATGTAAACAGCTATATAATAGCTGCACTATTATTATAATGTCTTATGTGTAGCTCAAGCTTTCAGCCACCAAGGTATCAGGCAAAGAAGAGTACTGGTTGTAATTTCAATTTTCTATGTCCAGTACCTTGCAGGCAACAGTCAAATCATCACATGAACAACATGGTGGAAAGTAGCTTTTTAAGACCCTTACGTCACCCCTTTAGTATGCACTACAGCAAACTAAATAAATACTGGACACATAGGTGTGAAGTAGCTGCCAATCTTCTCATCAATCACTGCTTAGATGATCAAAGAGATTATTAATGGAAAAAAAAAATCTGTGAATTGCATAAATACTGTGAAATTCCCTAATCAAAGAGATATCTAGGATTCCAGTGGGAAAACTCTTGGAAAATTAATGCATTGGATATATGATACAGCAGAATTCAACAACAACTATACTACCATTACTACCACTACTAATACTACTACTACTACAAATAATAATAATTCTAATAATAACAATAATAACAATAACAATAACAACAACAACAACAACAATAATAATGTCATGCTATCATTTGGAGAAGTTCTCTTTTAACAGGAGGTTAGTATGGAGGATCAGCTGTTGCACTGCAACTGGAGTTCACCACCCAGCCTACAGGAGCCTACAGGTGTGTTATATTGGATTTATGCACAATCCAAAACGTGGTAGGATTTCTGTACACCAGCAATTAGAGTGAGCAGAAGGACCCTAAAACATTGATTCCATGAATATAATTTGTTCACAGTTGAATTTTCCAACTATTGTTTTGACAGTGCATTCTGGTTTCAGTGCTCTCCAGCCCAGCAGCAGGTCTCTGCCTATGAAGGCATGAAGTCAGCAGAAAGAGCAGAATTCGCCTGAACTCTGTGGAAGCTGATGAGAGTCAAACACTGCAACCTTTTAACCCTTTGTCAGCATGACAGACTGTACTTCATCTGTTGCATTCACGCTGACCTGTTTGGATGCTCGTGGCTGTTGATGGGTCCATAAATTTTTGTCTGGGATATCGCCTCTGGTACATGCAGTCCCTATGGGGTAGGGGCTAGCATGTGACACCAGTTTTTCAATTCATTTTTATGGTGGAGACAACTTCTTTCCTTGCTTTGACATATTATCATGTACCACACTGACTTTTTTAAAAATTTCTTTGTCACGTAGATACACATAGTCACATAGTTTACTAGACTAGTAAGATTCAAAACTGCTGTGGAGAGAGGATAAATATTTGCATATGATGCTTATGTTCATGTGCATACATTAAATCGTACTGATCATTAACATGTATTGTTCATACGGATCCTAAAGGTAAATCCATGGGCTCTAGTTTCGCAGACCAGGCGAGGCGGGGGCATAGCGCAGATGCGCTTCGCCAACTGGGTGTGGCCAGGCGGATTTTCCAAGTTTGGCACGCCGTGCTCGGTGGCGCAAGTACTCCGCCGTCCCTCCTACCGGCGGAGAGGAGGAGAGAAGGCGTGGAGTGGGTTTGACACAGCCGATTCACATTTAACCAATCAAATGAGCCCCTGTCCTTGCCTTTAAAATGCGCTGCGTGAAGGCGTAATGAAAGTTTACACAGCTGACATGGAGGTCTATTGCCGCAGGCGGAGCGGAGCTCAGGAGACCGGCACGGAGCGGAGACCGGCGAGCAGTGCGGACACGTCACCAAAACCTCACAGGCAGGCTTCCGGAATGTCAGGCACATGAACAATGCAATAAATACCGAAAAAAAAACACTATTGAATGCTACGATCACAATCAGCACATACATATATCTCCATATCAACTGTCCTGTCACAGCTGATGTCAGATCAAAGGAGATTGGCACCGTTTGTGCTGATCGTGAGGTTTTGGTGATGTGCGCCAGCCAGCCAAACTTCCACTGCACCGGCTCCGCTCCGCCTTGCGCTGAAAGTAGACGTGGTTTCAGATGGCGAGCTTTTGGCGCACCTCGGCGAAGCCTTTTGGCACGAAACTGTCACTGCGCCAAGCCGAATCTGTCGGCACCTCCCCCCGCTGCGCCGCCACTCCCATCTTGGCGAACCTCCGCCTGCGAAACTTGGACACTGTCCGCCTCTGCCGCTTCGCCGGTCGAAACTAGCTCTGCGCGGGGTTCGCCTCACTGCGCCACCCCGCGCTGCGCCGGGAAACTAGAGCCCCATGTATTTATCAGTGTGACTCCATCAGTTCTCCAGTAACCTTACGGATTTGCTGAAAAGTAAATGTCTTGATGTTGAGTTTTCAATCGATCAGTTATAGATAAATGAAAAATGCCACCTTGTGTCACTTTATTCTGTGCTAATCTCTCTACGCCAACAGCGCCTGGCTTGCAGTTGTTTCAGTGAATATTGGATCATCACGAGCTGTTGTTCAGTGTCCAGCTGTTATGTTGTGAATTGCATCTTATCAGTTTGGTGAAGTTCTCAGTTTTCAAGGCCAGAAATCGCTGCTGCATTTTTAATGATGTGGAGACCTGTCTCAGTAAATTCACTTAATATTTTGGGACATCTGCACAGTTTGCAAAGCCCAACAGTCTGTCACACAGTAGGTGATAAAAGCAGTTACAAAATATCAAAAACTGGTGGAAAAATTATCTGTGGCAGGAAGCACAAGGGGTTTAGAAAGTAATTTACAGCTACTAGCAATCAATAGTGTGCAGACTAGGTGGGAAGAGGTAAGAAAACAAAATGTGTAACTTTGAAATGAAAAGAGGTGACGTCACTTACGCATCCATTCACTGTTGATGGTTAAATTTTTATTTTATTAAATTATATTCTAAAAAATAATAATAATCAGCATGCTAACGACACAGGTGTAACATTTGTTATGCATTCAACATTAGCGAATTATAAAGAGTGAGTCAACACCAGAAAAAAAAAGCTGCACTGCTCTCTTGGGGCTGAATCTTTCAGGCATGTTGCTCCTCTGACTGTATTCAACCAGTGAGGTCATAGCAGATACTTTGCCATAGACAAGTAGACGAGTTGGTAATATTTCATTTGTTGTTTGAATTGGAATGGGTTGGGTAAGCTAAAACAGAATTAGGCACCAAGTTATTGACTCATATAGCATCTCTACCTGTTTCTTTCTTATACAGCGTACCGGAGAGCGTAATGTGCAAACCTGTTAGATGTGGATCGTTACATGGACCCGACTCCTATTTTGCTGCCCTACAGTTTTGGAAGCTCAAGGTGCTTTGTGCTTGGCTATACGGCTGTGGATGGCTAAGACTACATTTCTATCACTATGCAATGTGTCAACTCAGTGTGTGTCATGTGTAATGGCAGGGTCTCACATTGTCTGAAGCTGAACGTAGTATAGTGTCTGTGTGATCTCTGTTTTTGATCAGATTTCATCTAGTGGTTCATTGCAGACCTTTTATTTCATTTGTGGTGTCAAAATTAATTTGCAGTCAGAGAGAGCTGTGTGATTTGTGCTTCTGTCATGCACAGTTTTGTCAGGCTGGATCCTTGGTTTGACATTTTGCATTTTTTTGCATGATGTGCAACATAGTTGTTTTTTGTTTTTTTTTTGCAGTAACTGCCCTTTAGAGAGCTCAAACAATGGTCTATAATAATAATAATAATAATAAAAATAAATAAAATATTGGCAAGTAATTTCATGACATAATGGTTAATAAATAGCTCACTGATGAATAAAAATAAATACATACAATTTTTTAAAAAAAAGGTTATACTCTTCACTGGTAAAAAAAAAAAAAAAGTTAAAAAAAATGATCTGAGATGTTTGTGATCTAATGCTAAAAATATATATATTAAAGTTAAAAAATGGAAGAATGCATGTAAAAAGTTAACATAAAAGCTGCATTCAAGATCATCCAAACACTGCAAACAAGTAGCTAAGCAAAAATGAGTTGATGCTGCCCAGCCAGTTGGATAATGCTGACAACTAAACGGGTGCAGTGAACTGCGCTGTGGTGTGTCTGGCATCGCTATATTTTCTGAAACATAACAGAGTGTTGGAGCATTTGAATGCACCCCTGGATGCAGTGTGTCCATCCAAGTCTTAAACTGCTGTCCAGATGGCCAGATCCCAGCTGAACTCTTTGACAGTTGCTATTATTTCCCCCTTGCCTTGTTCAGGCTTGGAGGACTAGGCAATTCATAACACAAGAGGGGGTAAGGATAATTGCAAATGTTGCCCACAGTTCACAGTGAAAGGTAAGGAAAGCTAAAATGAAATACATTTTTGAGAAAGACACATTAAAAAAGGTGATTAATTCAATCGTATATAGAGTGTCATTCATATAAACTGTCAAAATAAGGTCTTCAGATGGCCAATATCATCTTTGCTCTTGCACAGTTATGGGTCTAACTAGACTTTCTGATGGGAATTTAAAATCACTGTGTGTTTTTATATAGCTGAGGGACTTCTTTCGGGGCCCAAACATCAAATATTTTGAGATAAGCCTTGAGTTCTTGTCTTAAATTGATCAGGAAATGTAAGTTTTTCCTAGTTCAATATTTCTGCTGCTCCTCACCATCTCACCGTGCACACTCTATTGAAAGCACTCTATAGAGATTTACACCACATAAGAGTGTGGGGTGAGTTTGATTTGTTGGTCAGAGCGGGCCACTTCTGTTACATGAGCCAGCTATAAAACCTGGCGCTGCATGTGTCAAGGTGCAGACCATCGTCCAAACACAGCATGACTCTCGTTACTCAACAGTAACCCAGTAACAACGAGTCCTCCAATCACATGGGGCATTTGATCCAACAACAACAACAACAGCAACCCACAGCAGCGTCTCTAATTTCACCCATGGAAGTGTTTCCTAAATTAGGAGCACATACAACCCAAACAACCAATTCCTGGCTGGCTCACTAACCACTAATATACTTGGTTAAGGTTAAGGAAAGGTTATTGTCACAGTTAGGGAAACGTTTGTCCTAATGGTTGAGATTAGGAAAAGGTCAGGATTAAGGTTATGAAACAATAGCTAATGTTAGTTAAGGCCAGGGTTAAGCTTACAAAATGTTAGCCGCCTATTATTAACAAACAATAGTATTAGGAGGTTAACATCAGGTAGCTACCTAGTGGATCTGAACTTGGGTTGGTTGACTGAAAGTCATGTTGACCCATCTGCCAGCCCACCAACCTCCTTACATGGGCTGTCACTCCTTTAATACTACACCACAGTGTCGTCATTTACAAAAGCACTATACACTTAACTTTAAAACGTAACTACAGGTCACAATAAGATGCTGTTCAAACTACCTGTGGGGACGTTTTTTGTTTTTTTTTTTTGCCAAAGGACAGTCTCACAAGTTACTCATTCGTTTATACAATTCATAATCACATTACATTACTAATTATTCACTCTATAAAGTAATTAATTTTGTATTACTTTTCACAACCCAGATCAGCCATTCTCAGAGGGAGTATTCAAGACCGGGCACTAAATCATATCAGTGCTGATCTAGCGTTAGTTTTGCATGTTACATCATAATTAATTATCATAATTAATCTAATCTAAGTCATCTTTTAAATCCCTTCTTAAAACACCCTTTTACCATAAAGCCTTTCAGGACCTTTTAGTTTTATCCCCCTTTTATTTGTTTTATTTCTTTGAGCTTATTTTAATATGTTTAGCTGCACTTGGTTTTGTGTTTTATTTTGAGTTTTATTATTTGTCTTTGGTTGTTGTAATTTGTCTTGTGAATTTTAGTGCTCTTGACTGTAAAGAACTTTGTAATTGTCTTTCGTAAAGTGCTATATTTACTCTTGTAATTCATGTTATTAGCATTAAAATGTGAATTGGTTTTCTGAGAAATTATCTGGACCGAATATCATCTGCGATAAATATCCCATAATGATTACTCTCAACAGCATTTATGTTACTTGCAATCCAACCCTGTCTTCTAAAAATCTTCTCATACGACTAAACTGCATGGTCAGTTACATTTCAAGGGGAAAGTATTTTGCAGCAGCTTAAATTTTACTGATACACAGTGAACTCCCCAGCCACTGAGAGCGGATCAGTTAGTTAGTTATCTAATTTAATTCTTTTCATCTCCTTGTGTGTTTATGTGGATGTTCCTATACCTGAGATCTGTATGCTGTGGGTAAAGAGTGTTGATTCGACATTGTAGCATGTCGATACATGTAAGTGTTCAACGTATTCTCATGAAACGGTTCGTATGATATCGTACGAAAAATAATGCACAAATTTCCGTGCATATTCCTACGAATTTCCAGCAGCACAAGCGATCAGCGCGCCTGCGTGAGCCCCGAAGCGAGAGCCTTAAGAAAAATGGCGGACATTCCTTTTATTCTCAGTGGAAAATGCAATATTTTAAGAGAGCTTATGCATTCAAATGCGTTTTGATAACATTTCTAGCGGGAAATGTGCATTTTATTTCCAAAATCTTCGTTCAGTTAGTGTATATAATGTTTACTTTGTTAGTTATTACGAAGATTCTTTCAGGTTTCTATCGTTGCTATGGCTGTTGCTATGGACACTGCTACCACTGTCGCTGATGTAGCTTCCGCTCGCCGTGGAAATCTGGGGAGGGAGGCGTGGGGTTAACCTGCTCTCACAGAAATCCGTGAAATGAGCATGACCTCCTAATAACGCATTGCGTGCTCCTCGCATGTAACCTGTTTTAATCGATTTCTATGGTTTTAATTCCATGTGATCACCACACAAACGGTGTTCACTGGAAGTCGGCGAGATTCCGTGACGTCACGCTGTGGGTGGTGGTTCATAGATCCCGGAAGTGCAAATTTAATCGATATTCCGGAAAAAGGTCTGATTATTAGCCATAACGTTGTAACCATCCAAGGCAGACTAACCACGAGCTATGAGGATGTGTAACGATGGCATGTGCTTCAGCTGAGTCCACAAGTCCCGTATAATATCAACTTTATTTTAAGAAAACACGTTTTATTTGCGATGTCATATCACGGAGAAGCACTACATTACCCATAATCCTAGTGTTTATCAGCGACGTGTCTGATTTTACTTTCATCAATAAAGTCAATAAAGTGTAATAAAGTGCATGAAAGTTGATAATATGCTGATATGTTACGCCATTGAACACAACCCTTTCAGTCAGCGAAACAGAGCGGGTGGAAAAACCGCAGAAACACATCAAAATAGCACTAAAGATTTATATATATATTTTTATTTTTCATAACACATCTTTACTCGTGGTATAAACATAGGCTACATGTTAAGGTTATGCTTTTGCTGTTGAAAAACTACCGTATGTATGGTTTTTAAACCTAAATTCACAATGTTTATCCTAACCCGGAAGAGGGGTACCAGAACTACAATTCGTGCAGAGTTGCAACACACAGAGGTGTCCTGCGCCATAGATTTTGTAGTTCTAATATGTTATGTCTATTATGTGATGTTGTGATCACTAATTTTTCAATCTTTATTATAGTTTTTGGGTGTGGGTGTTACATCTGCCCCCATGCCCTCCACTTCTCCCTAATTGGCTGATCTGAAACTGGTGTGTGAGGGCCAGTTTGTCTCCAGCCACACCAGCTGGACCTGTTTTGCCATTAGCCTAGTCTCTTTATAAGCTCAGCTTTGATCCTCAGTCTTTGTCAGATCCTTGTTGTAACCTGTGCTTTTTGTCTGCAGTTTCCACGCGTGGACCTTGCCAGCCCAGCCAGCTTATTCTGCGGCCCCCTGTTTTGGCCTGTTCCTTTGTTTATAGTTTTTGCTTTTCTGTTTTTGCCTGGCTGGTGATTAAACTTGTTTTTTGAAGCAATACTGCCTGTTGTAGTCTGCATTTGGGTTCACCTTTGACTGTTAAACCTATCAGTAGGATCTGACCAAACTATGAACCCAGCAGACTTAGCTAATCTTCAGGCAACTCTCAATGCCCAGAACACGCTCCTGGATCAGCATGACGACGCTCTAAAGGCCATCATAGATCAGGTCAAGAATATCTCCCAGACTCTACAGGATCTACAGAGCCAAGGAGCTGTTCAGCAGGCCCCCCCCCAGCCCTGCTACACCTGCTGCAGCCTCTGCCTCTACTGCAGCCTCTGCGCTCTCTCCCGCAGTTCGAGAACCATCAGTTCCAGCCCCGGACCGTTTTAATGGTAACCTGGGGGAGTGCAGATCCTTCCTACTCCAGTGTTCATTGGTGTTTGAGCAGCAGCCCCACACTTATGCATCTGATCGAGCCAAGATTTGCTACCTGATTGGTTGTCTCCGTGGAGCAGCACTTACCTGGGCCACAGCTGTGTGGGAGAGTCAGTCCACCATCTGCTCCTCGTATGCTGACTTCACAGCAGAGATGAGGAGGAACTTTGACCACCCAGTCCAAGGTAAAGATGCTGCTAAACGCCTCCTTTCCCTTCGTCAAGGCGCACGAAGTGTGGCAGAGATGGCTATTGAGTTTCGCACCCTTGCTGCTGAGAGTGGGTGGAACGACGAGGCCCTACATGGGGCGTTCCAGCAGGCTCTCTCCGAGACCATCAAGGATGAGTTGGTGTCCAGAGACGAGCCTCAGACCCTCGAGGAGCTCATCTCCCTGGCGATTCGCATAGACAACCGTCGCCGTGAGCGCCGCCGGGAAAGAACAGGTAAAGACACATATTCAGTGTTGCCGGTGTCTTTGCCTGTTGCCCAGCCTTTGTCCTCTTCTGCTCCACCACATCCAGAACCTGAACCCATGCAGCTCGGCCGGGCTCGGCTTACTGCTGAGGAGAGACAGCGGCGACTGAACACCAGAAGCTGCTTATATTGTGGCCAGGCTGGCCACTTCATCTCCACCTGTCCCCTGCGTCCAGCAAAAGAGGGGGCTCAGCTGTAGTTGGGGATATACTGCTGAGCCGAGTCACCTGTCCTCCTGTCCCCAGACCACAGCTCGACGGCACCCTCGTGTGGCAGGGTCAGTCGTTCCCCCTGTCGGCTCTCATTGATTCTGGAGCAGATGAGAGCTTCCTGGACCGTGGTGTCGTTACCCAGCTGGGCTTGGACACTGTGCCTATTGACTCACCTCTAGAGGCCAACGCTCTCAATGGTCAACTACTTGCCAGGGTTTCTGAGAGAACAGTGCCGGTCAACCTGCGAGTCTCTGGCAACCATCAGGAGAGGATCAGCTTCCATATTATGGACTGCCCTGGCTCCCCCCTGGTTCTGGGCCATCCTTGGTTGAGGCTGCACAACCCCCAGATTGACTGGTCCTCTGGAAAGGTAACGTCATGGAGCACATTTTGTCATGCTAACTGTTTACAATCTGCCCTTGCTCCCGCTTTGTCTGTTCCTCATTCTGCACCAGAACCCCCAGATCTGTCAGCAGTCCCTCCTGTTTATCATGACATAGCACCAGTGTTCAGCAAGCACCATGCCTCGTCGCTCCCGCCGCACAGGCCTTATGACTGCGCCATCAACCTCCTGGAAGGAGCCCCACTACCCAGCGGCAAGCTATACAACCTTTCTCGCCCTGAGTACGCTTCTATGGAGAAGTATATCCAGGACTCTCTGGCTGCTGGGATGATCAGGCCATCTTCCTCTCCGGTGGGTGCTGGTTTCTTTTTTGTGGAGAAAAAGGATGGTTCACCACGGCCATGCATAGACTATCGGGGGTTGAATGCAATTACTGTTAAGAATAAATACCCATTGCCACTCATTGATTCTGCCTTTACCTCTCTCCACGGTGCCATGGTATTCACCAAGCTTGACCTTAGGAATGCCTACCATCTCGTTCGCATCAGAGAGGGGGACGAGTGGAAAACAGCCTTCAACACACCACTGGGCCACTTTGAGTATTTAGTTATGCCATTTGGACTTACCAATGCCCCGGCTGTTTTCCAAAATCTTGTTAATGATGTTCTGCGAGATCTAATTGGACGCTTTGTTTTTGTCTATTTAGACGACATTCTGATTTTTTCCAAGGACCTAGAGGCCCACCAGCAACATGTTCGTCAAGTCCTCCAGCAGCTGTGGGAGAACAAACTCTTTGTCAAAGCAGAGAAATGTGAGTTTCATGCCTCCACTGTTTCTTTCCTGGGTTATATTGTTTCCCAGGGACAGCTGCTTATGGACCCCTCCAAGGTTAAGGCTGTTGCAGAGTGGCCGGCGCCTGCTAACCTGAAACAGCTGCAGCGTTTTCTTGGATTCGCAAATTTCTATCGGAGGTTCATTCGCAATTACAGTCGTCTGGCAGCACCCCTCACAGCCCTCACCTCCACCTCCTCTCCGTTCCGGTGGACAGCTGAAGCAGAGTCTGCATTCAGGGAACTCAAGTGCCGCTTCACCTCTGCCCCTGTCCTCATTCAGCCGGACCCAGAACTCCAGTTTGTGGTTGAGGTGGATGCATCTGACATCGGGGTAGGTGCTGTATTATCCCAACGTTCATCTCATGATGACAAACTACACCCCTGTGCTTTCTTTTCCCGTAAGCTCTCCCCCACAGAAAGAAACTATGATGTCGGCAACCGGGAACTCCTAGCAGTCCTGCTGGCGCTGGAAGAGTGGCGTCATTGGTTGGAGGGCTCCAAACTTCCATTCATAGTTTGGACAGACCATAAGAACCTGTCATACATCCAGACGGCCAAGCGCTTGAACTCTCGCCAAGCCAGGCGGGCCTTGTTTTTTGGAAGGTTTGATTTCACACTCACTTACCGTCCTGGTTCTAAGAACACCAAGCCTGACGCACTCTCCCACCAGTTTTCTGCTAACAGTCCCAGTTCAGATCCAGATCCCATCGTGCCACCCACCTGCATCGTTGCCAGTGTCTCCTGGGAGATAGAGTCCCGTGTTCGCCAAGCCCAGCAAGATCAGCCTGACCCACGGGATGATCCTGGAGGGACCTTGTTTGTTCCAGATGCAGTTCGTTCAGACGTTCTTCAGTGGGGCCACACTACTCACCTCACTTGCCACCCTGGTATTAACCGGACCCTTGCCTTCCTGCGCCGACGGTTCTGGTGGGTCACCATGGAGAGGGATGTTCGGGAGTTTGTCTCTGCCTGCTCAGTCTGTGCCAGGAACAAGGCCTCCTCAAGACCCCCGTCTGGGCTGCTGAATCCCCTACCCATTCCAAGTCGCCCGTGGTCACACATCGGCCTGGACTTTGTAACTGGTCTCCCTGTGTCTAATGGTAACTCAGTCATTTTAACTATTATTGATAGATTCTCTAAAACTGCTCACTTCATTCCTCTCCCTAAGCTCCCTACAGCCAAGGAGACTGCAGACCTGTTAGTGTCCCATGTGTTCCGTCTGCATGGAATCCCCATGGACATTGTTTCTGACAGAGGCCCCCAATTCACATCCCAGGTATGGAAGTCATTCTGTTCTGCTCTTGGTGTTAATGTCAGTCTGTCATCTGGATATCACCCCCAGTCCAACGGCCAGACCGAGCGGGCCAACCAGGAGATGGAGACAGCTCTCCGCTGCATAACTTCCACCCATCCCAGCTCCTGGAGTGAAGAGTTGCCATGGGTTGAGTATGCCCATAACACCCTCACAAATGCTTCGTCAGGTTTATCACCCTTTGAATGTGCCTTTAGTTACCAACCCCCCCTGTTCCCTGACCAGGAGGTAGACCTTGCAGTTCCCTCTGTACAGGCCCACCTAAGACGTTGTCGCCGCACCTGGAAGAAGGCCCGTATGGCCCTGCTTCGTGCCTCTACTAGAGCCCAGTCCCAGGCCAATCGCCATCGGGTCCCAGCCCCAACCTACACCCCGGGTCAAAAGGTATGGCTCTCTTCGAGAGATCTACCATTAAAAGTGACGTCTAAGAAACTGTCACCCCGTTACATTGGCCCCTTTAAAATAGAGCTGGTTGTGAATCCCACTGCTGTTCGCCTGAAACTCCCTGCCTCCCTCAAGGTCCACCCTACCTTCCATGTGTCCCAGATAAAGCCTGTCCACTCTAGTCCCCTGTCCCCTCCTGCAGCCGCTCCTCCACCCCCCCGTCTCATTGATGGCCATCCTGCTTACACCGTCCGGCGCCTTTTGGACGTGCGTCGTCGGGGTCGTGGCTGGCAGTATCTGGTGGACTGGGAGGGCTATGGGCCTGAGGAGCGCTGCTGGGTGCCCCGGTGTCTCATTCTGGACCGTGCCCTCATCAGAGAATTCTACGCCCTGCATCCGGACAAGCCTGGTCGGGCGCCAGGTGGCGCCCGTAGAGGGGGGGGTACTGTTACATCTGCCCCCATGCCCTCCACTTCTCCCTAATTGGCTGATCTGAAACTGGTGTGTGAGGGCCAGTTTGTCTCCAGCCACACCAGCTGGACCTGTTTTGCCATTAGCCTAGTCTCTTTATAAGCTCAGCTTTGATCCTCAGTCTTTGTCAGATCCTTGTTGTAACCTGTGCTTTTTGTCTGCAGTTTCCACGCGTGGACCTTGCCCAGCCTTGCCAGCCCAGCCAGCTTATTCTGCGGCCCCCTGTTTTGGCCTGTTCCTTTGTTTATAGTTTTTGCTTTTCTGTTTTTGCCTGGCTGGTGATTAAACTTGTTTTTTGAAGCAATACTGCCTGTTGTAGTCTGCATTTGGGTTCACCTTTGACTGTTAAACCTATCAGTGGGAAGAACGCCTGTTTGGTCAGATTTTATTTATTTTTTTCTTAAGATAGTGAAATCATGTTTTTTCCATGTTTTGACACTAGTCAGTGGCGCCCCCTATTGGTTTGCCATCGGGCATGATAGTAGAGGTCAAGAGCTTTCCAAAAATGTTGACCCATGTCTGTGCCATTTTTTGTTGCTGCACTGTAAGCCTTTAAAAGTGTCTCAGGTGCAAGGTTCTAAGGGCACTTGTGGGGAGCAGGAAATTCTGCTGGAAATTCGTAGGAATATGCACGGAAATTTGTGCATTATTTTTCGTAGGAATTCCTACGAACGTTTCATGAGAACAGCCTGAAGTGTTTGGGTGCATGTACACGGCCTTGCCCATCATCTGTCTATCTCACGACCTTCTGCCACACTGTTACTATACATCTCGATTATACTTGAATTGAGACATTTTTTCTACATTTTGCTGATGTCGGAGCATTGTAATTGTTGTGCATGTCTGTTTACCAACAGTGAGTGCTAAATTTTCATCTAATCTACTCCACTCTACTAAACTCTGATGAGCTGTAATCTACCCTAAAAAAATTGTAACACAAATGCTGTAAGAATAGGAATCATATACAAAAACTTTGGAAAATTAAATCACAAGTTTATGTGTTTACTCGAAGGGATGGGAGAAAGACAAGATTTGTTGTTGCTGTTTAGCTTGCAGCTCAAAAACACAACTGAATAACAGATGTTACTCAGAATGATTTGATACCACAATACGGGGCATTTCAAACACACTGCAGTGTATTAAGACCCTATATCAGATGGCAGTGATCTGTGAAACCCTCAGCCTCCCTTCTATCCTCATGACTAATTTACTGTTTCTTTCACCTTGTCTTCTCTCCCTCTCTTAACCCCCCTCTCGTCTTTCTGTCATGCTCCTCCACACACACACACACACACACACACACACACACACTGGCACTTACTACCCCCTGTACTACTCTAATCTCAATGTGTAAATAGCATCCTGCTGTAGCTGTGCTCTTTGTTTCTTATATCCACGACTGTACATAATAATTTTGTTATCAATCTAGGAGACGGCAAGACACAATAACCTCCTTGGTGCTGAAAAGGCTTCATATACATTTAAATAAGGATGGCTTAAGGGATAGTTTGGGGTTCTGCTTTCCCCAGCAGATAAGAGTAATGAATGAGAGACTGAAAGCGCGCAAAGCCATCTCCTCTGAGATAGGCATTATGCATTTAACAAAGGACTCCCACGCTGCACTACTTGTACATTTTCACTTTCTCTGCTGTTCCATGGTGCTGACTTAATGTTCAGGCCAAATAGGACAGTTCCATGCACTTTTGTAGCTTACATTCGGCATGGGAAAAGATTTCTATCCATGAATAATGACTGAAAGCAGAGTAACTACTTCAAATTAACATTTGTCTAATGCCATGTGTGTTAAGCTCAAGTGTCATGGTCCTAAAGTAAAGCTTTTGAATGAAAGCAAAACATTTCCACTGAAATGTAATTTTCATTCGAGGGATTGAGGTACACAATTATAATCTTGCCTGTCTACACTAGGGAAATAAGAAATTCCATATTCCTATTGAAATCACTGCTGAAATTCATGGTTTAGAATGTTGTAACATTTAATGCATGAGGGAAAGAAAGAAAAGATGCAAATTAGCCAGTATGCATATGGAGTATACCCAGTTTTTTCACATTTTGGACCATATATATCTGTCAGCATTGGTCACAGTAGGGCCAACTCCCCTGAGCAGTGTACATATCAACTTCACAGCTTGTGAATGTAAATATGCACCGCCTGGAGCAGGTAATCCTCTTCCCTAGCTCGGATGTGGTCTTTCAGTGCGACCTGGGCTCTGACGTAATTTCAGCTAAAATCTATCATGCGTGAAATCCAGCATCACCATTAATCTGCAGTAGAATCCAACTTGGCCAAGGAGGAAATTTACGGTTCCGACAGGACTACACTGCTACAGGGTGCATTCACTCCAAAATTTGGGATGGTTTATGCAAAATCTGGCATGTTTACTCAGGTTGCACCAAATATCCACAGCAATATACCTGAATATGCAGGTCTCATTACACATTCAATTCAATTATGGTGCTGGTTCTTAGGAGTAAGAACATAATCCAAACCAACTACAGGAAATGTCAAAACATATCATTTTGAGTGTATTGTTTGTTGTTCAGCTGTTCGATACAGTCTCGTGGGTGCAAGAAGTGGCTGTTAATTAAGTGAGGACAAACTGCAGACTGGACAGATGCTCATATTCAGATATTTCATCACATGTTTTTCACTGGAACTTCAGAGAAAGTCACTTGCAACCAGTGAGTACAGACATAATGCCCATAAAGCTTTGCTTAACTCCAATAAAAAAGCTACTAGTGATTCCATGTAACACCAGTACTGGTTTGCTTGGAATTGAAGAGTGTGAACCCTAACCCACCCAATACAAAAATGTTGAAAAGCAAACTTTTTCCATAGCGGTTTGAACTAAAGAAAACCCTGTAGGAGTGATCACACACTTAGAGGCTTCTCTGAAGTGAGAGCTGAGGTGCTTTGCAGCATGACTGGGCAAAATAACCCTTTTAAATTGTGAGACTATAGATCGCCTGGTGTCAGCATCCCTGAGCATTCCATCGTCATCCCTTTTAATCTCATCAATAGTTTTGATTGGAGGCCCATCAAGGCTCAGATTGCATAGAACTGGGTTTAATTAAGATGTTGTTATTTTCTGTGTGGTAGAGCCAACTGCTACAGTGGATTGAGAATTGCCCAATCCACTGCACAGAGGGCTGTTGTGATCAGCAGAAGCGCTTTTAAAAATAGATTGCTATTGATCTGTTTCCTCCAAAACAACATTACAGCGCAGATGTGCAATGATCTGTCAGAAATGCAGCATGAAAAGAGCCATATAGCTCATAACATCTTAACATCACCACTAATGTAATTGTCGCCACCTCTAGTGCTCTTCTGTGATTGGTCTACAACAAGTGACGGCTCACTCATACAAGTTAGGATCCTCTGGTTACTTTAAAAGCTTTTCCAGTGTTATTGCCTCTTGTCATGTTGTAGAGTTTATATATCACTCGAAACAGATAAAATTCATTATTTGTTATCACAAGAACATGATAAACATTATAGACCATTATACAATTTAGACCATGATTCACTAGGAATTAGCACATGCACAAACCTTCAAAATGAGAGAAAAGGGAGGCTTTTCTATTCATGAGCTGTGAGCTGTAAGCATTGTGTGGCACTGTGAATTGCAAGTTTGCTGTGGTAGTACTCCTTATAAATATGTAGATAGGCATTCTACATAGAATTATTATGGAAATATTAACGATTTAGGGCTTGGGTCATGCAAATTAGGCTCTGTAATAAATTTTCAAAACATCTCACAGTACGCACTCCGATAAGAAAAGTAGTGCAAACAAAACCTTTGAAAAGGTCCTTGTAATTGTATGATGGGATCGCACCGGTCAGTCTGACCTCTCTGCAGGTCAGACTGGCTTTGGCAGCTGTTAGTGGACACACACATCTTTAAAGCAGAGAGAGAGAGAGAGAGACAGAGAGAAGGTTTTTCTTGAACCTTACAAAACATGAAATTAATCAGATATATTGACCTTGTGTTCAGTCAATACTCAGTCTTCTCAATGATATTAAAAATGACTTAAGACCTGGAGGTGCAATTATTGGGACACCTATACACCTTTGTCACATTTCTTGAATAGTGACCAAGCTGCACATGTGTTGCAAGGGTAGTCTGTGCTGGGTTAGATTTTAGGATGTTTCTTATCCACACCTTGCTTGCAGGATATATTTGTATTTAGTTTGATGGAGTCTATCTGAAGGCGGCAGGACAGGTATGTGCTTCCCACCTGGACAGTCTAATTTAAACCATGTGAGCTGCATTTTCCAAGAGCTTTGCGGTCACACATCTTGTCCAATATGGGTGCTTTGTTTAAATTTTGTACAGCCTGCATCAGGCTATGATGAGCACATGGACACTAAACTGGTCAGCTTGGTATGCTATTTCACACAACTTTTCAGGGCAAAGCATCAATTCTGCAGATCCTGGAGATGCAATGGATGCAGTAGTTCACACAGCTCCTTTCTAAACACGAAGAGTTGAATCGAGATCAACTGGACTCTTTGTAGATTCTTGAAGCAGTTTCACTTCTCATCCAAGAAGCTCCTTCAGTTCTCCCTGACTGAGAACCTACACGGCTCCTTTTTAAAGTTCCCTTTCCATTCTACATCACTGAGCTCCCTCAGAATCGCCTGTTCACAGTCATTTTCACTTCATGTCCCCGTCTAAAAATACTGGGTTGCCCGGGTGCAACAACCACATATGATGTCTCCTTTCCAACAGTTCTCCCAATTTTAAAGGGTGCCATTTTATAATTAGGCATATGGCTGTGATGAGCAACATGATGTGGTAGAGCGCAATCATTTAATTTTCATTTACCGAATTTCACCAATTAATCGCCCGGCCGCAAATAGCCACCGGGTTCTTATAAACGCCTGCACTGTAACAAATTGCTGTAAGAAAACAGCTAAATTGTGACAGTAACATACAGCTTTCCATGAAAACAGTACTATACGGTAGAAAACAATGCATTCTGGGCAATATTTATCGACGGCTAACCGTTTTACATAAAATACTGTAATATACCGTAAATAACGTTGCATTCTGGGAGTGATGTAGAATTCATGGCAAACAGGCCACACAAATACAGAACACTACCGTATTTCTGTAGGAGAGGAGCAGCACAGTCGACGCCAAAGAAATTTATTCTTGAGGAATATCCACCTGAATCCTGCACTTTATGCACAAATCGAGCAGAACACACGGTAAGTTGAAATACATTTTATCTGTCTGGTGATATTTGCTTGTACTATCGGGTGAGGACCGGCCATTTGGACTTTTCTGGAGAAGCTAGCACAGGACTCCAGTGGTCGAGTACGGCTAGCTGAACTGTTAAAATAATTTCAGAAATTGCGATTTGAAATGCAGTTAGTTAATTGCAAAGGCTGCTACATGTAAGCCATACATGCAGCGCATCTCACCCAGGGCAAACTCATGTCATGCAGGAGCACAGGGTGACAGAGAGCAACACGTGTTGGAGCCAGTAGCGGCATTCAGTTACAGAGTGGGCGGTAAGTAAGTACCACGGAGCCGAAAGCGGCAAATAAACAGCGTAATCCCCACTAAACCTACCGCTAAACTGAAGTGAGTCGTTGACAACTTTTTCGACTTCGTCAGGTGATTAAGTATATTTTATTTTTTGGAGACAATCTTGCTTTTTACTGTGATAGCTGACTTGTTTAGCTTAGCAAGTTTACCAGTTTTAACCAACACAAAACTGTCTGCGTCTGAAACTCCTGCCAACATATTAAACACGCTATTGTGTGGGGTTTATCAGTGTGTTTGAAACTTTAGTGTAAAACTACAACTCGTATTACTACAACTAATATTCTCACTACAATTATATTGTCTGTGTGCTACAGAGTTCTGCCACAGTGGCTGATGTTGAGAAGACCCTCACCCTACCCCCGACTCCTCGTCTAATACTGCTTGGTATGTGTTTAGTGAATTGACATAGGCTACTATATTTTTCATATCAGATGAGGTTCTAAAGTTATCTGTATTCTAATTAAGCATGAATATTATTCTAACCACATATGTATACAAGACAAAATGCTTTCTGAAAGTCTAATGTCACATTCAGGTGGAACAGAGCGTGTGAGTGCTGGACGCTGGATGATCAGCCTTGAGGGTCATGTCCTGTTTGAGGGCATCCAGCCAACATTTGTGACGGGGCTTGCTGCTCTGTTTTCAGTGTACTACATCTTTAACCTACGGTACCAAGGGGAGGCTGCCTGTACACTTGAATTCATTCAAAGGTAAAGCTTGTGTTATCTGATTCTTTTAACAGATCTTTTTAACAGCAGTCAATTTGACATGAAAATGCACAGGTGATACTGATAACATTAACTAAGGTTGCATTCCATTGAGGTCTAACAGAGCCAGGGCCCTGGTATTGTTAATGCTACCTCACTGGAAAGACTTTGCTACACTTAATAAAACAGCACCATAATTAATGTCATTTGATTTGATGGAGGCTTCTTGATTTTCTTCTTCACTGTAATGGTGGAACATGACTGTCTAATCACCATGAGATCTGTTACTAGGGTCTGCCTGATATAACATAGCAATGTCTGTGTTCTGCCGTTATTATTGATCTTGAAGAAGGCCTAAAACTTCACTTCTACTATATAAAAAAGAAATGTATATTGAGCCTGAGTGTGCAACACTTTTTTCCTACTCTTAAGTCTATTTCCAGTGATCACTTTACATTATTTTCCATTACGTCTGGCTCTGGCGTAACTGCTACTTTTTCCTGGTTTAAAAGGCTGCTTTACAGTAAAGACATGCTGTTCTCTGAACTTATGAAACTTTTGCAGCCATTCTAATACTTGTCTCTAGCCTTTGGTCATCATATCCAAATTACTAATGATTTTCTATCAAAAATCATGTATGCAAATATCTTACAATAACATCACAACATTGATATTGAGGTATTCGGGCAAAAATATTTTGACATTTGATTTTGCTCCTATCATCCAGCCCTACTCTATATGGTAGTAGACTTAATTTCGATCCAACCTCTAATCTCAGACTGCTGTGTTTTTCAGGCGCTTCATTGGGATGAACCCAGAGAGAGGTACCAAGGCCAGCCGGGGCAAGATGGTCTCCAAGAGGACAGGGAAAGTTGTTCAGAAGAAGCCTGAAACAGTCAATCCCCGTGTGTCCAGTCTTCTGAAGAACCTCATAGACTTTGAGTGGAATTTCATATAGGTCAGTGAAATCTCTCTACATCAACGCAGCCACGATTTTTTCAGACTGTTTGTCTTAAGTTATGTGTTCTTGTTTGCCTGTCTGCTAAATTTGCTATATTTCACTTCAAAAATTTGTGTATTTATGCTGTAGAACTACTATTTGGCATATTTAAGACCAAAACGCTACTGAAGCCCCTTCCAGTTCCATTATTTTGCAGCAAGGAGGAAGGAGCTCCTGGTGGAAGGGTGAGGCGGGTTTTAGTGCAGATTTTACAGAGTGCTTCCCCTGCAGATGTAACCAGCCAGCTACTCTGCGGCTCTCCTTGAACACAGACGTAAAAAGCCTCACTGATAGAAATAGGGCCTGCATCTTCCTGAACACTGTCTCACTTGGCTGTAAGTGTTGCGTATCCCTGCGTGTTTGTCACCAAGGTAAACGTACACAGCCCCCTTTTTATTATCCTACAGTGGTGCACCGACGGCTACATCTCGGAGTCTCCATTTAGATCTGCAACAGAGGTGATGGTGGTCCCAAATCTGCCGCGAGATAACACAGAGACCTTCATCTCGCTCTTCAGTTTCAGATGCGGGAAATGAGAAGATTAGTTAATAAAGGCATACTTAAATGATAATCCCAGTATTTTTCAACCTGGGCCCTGTTTTGCCACCTTCTTGAGTCTAAAAGACTGATAGGGTCAGATTTTTGGAATTGGTAAAAACTATTCTTGTTGTTCTTTTGTCAGGGTAATACTTTCCTTTTTTTTAATTCAGTGTCTCTTGTTTTATCTCCTCATACAATGTCCTCGTATCCATATTTTGTCCTCTTTTCACCTTTGGCCCTGTATTTACCTTTTCCCTGTCTCCTCTTGTATTTCTCCAATCAGAGCATGCAAAGTTGGCTTGTCACAAACCCGTACTGATGTTTCACATTTCAATGAGCTAGTGTATTCCTTTATGATGGTGAGCTGCGATTGTTGTTTGTTGTGTTTGATGTTTGCCCACTGTGGATTGACACTGACAGTCCGTTTTAACCAAGATAATGAATGTTCAACAGTTCTTCATTACCATTGGTTTCTGGTGGATAATTGCATTTCACCCTGCTGCCTTTTTAAATAAATCATGGGTTACATCGTTAGTCATATTTTGTAAGTCTCTACTTTTGAATAGGTCTTTTTTCATTGCTACATTTTAGTTAACTAAGTCATTCATTATATATTGCACATATCACACTGAAATTGCTAATCAAGGTTACTGTAAAGACAGTGCTTACTTCATAGTGATTGTCTGTCATCAACACTGCCAGTAATATGCTCTTTTTAGAAAAATGACTACATAGCACTGTATTTGGTATCATGGTGAAATTCCATTGCTAATTTGAAAAAAAAAAAAAAAAAAAAAAAACAATACTGTAGACCCTGCCACAAGTATACTGTAAATTCAGCAAAATTCAGCACTATACATGGTTTTAGTACATGACACTATAACAGTAATAAACTGTAAATAAGTTTACAGTAAGCAAACTAGCAAAAATGGTAATTTACTGGCAACCTTGCTGCCAGTAGTTTACTGTAAATCAGGAAAATACAGCAATGTACTGTAATTCAGTGTGTGGTATTATTACAGTAACATACTGTTGAGTTGATTACAGTAGGAGAACTGTTAAATTAACAGTAAAATACTGGCAACCCTGCTGCCAGTATTTTACTGTTAATCTACATGACAATTGTTTACAGTGTGGGGTCTGCACCCATTTTGCGTATTAAACGCCCACCTGAATAACTGCCGGGGCGATTATTTGCATTATATTGAGGTAACCCAAAATAAGGCTCTTCACCTTATTTTTGCAGAAGTAAACAGCTAGCCGCACAATAACAGTGCGGCACTTCCGTTTTCTGTCAAAATAAGAGCGCTAGCTAACGTTAGAACTAAAAGGTGTACCGTAATATTAAATCGACCGACTGAAAATATGTTGGACAGTAGCTGTCATCACGATAATGACCTGGTGCAAAAATAAATAAAGGCCTGCAGCGAATAGCCGCCTGGTTCTTTTAAATGCCCGGGGTCCAAGTCGATTTTGCATATTAAACGCCCAGCGATTAATTGGTGAAATACGGTATAATTTTATGTTTTATTTATTTATTTATTTTTTTTTTTTCGGAGAAAGCATTCTACAACTCTCTTGGGATAGTCAGAGTAAATACTTTGTTTTCATATAAATGGGATTATAATTGGAATTTATACATTTTTCCAATCACATAAATAGCTTAATCAGACTATTGCCTTAACCACCGGTTCACTAGTTGATTTAATGTGCGCATGTAAACGGAGCTGTTTGGAAACTGTGCCATTTGTGGAAGCAAAGGAACAAAAAAGTTCAATGAGAGAAATTTTTGAATTATTCTTGGATGTGAATTTGAAATGTGGCAACACCATTTTGTGGCCGCTGGCAGTGATTGGAGTCTTGTCTTCACTGTGACAGTTTTCACAGTGAGGGAATATTTTAGTCCTAGCAGGAACCAGTTACCGAGTGAAGAGATCAATTGTCTGCTAAATTGAAGGAAATTCATCTAAACTGCTTTCCTCTCAAGGATGATATAACATATAAGCACTCCTTCCTGTGCAGGTACACTGAAACAATACCATCAGTTCACATCAAACATTTTGTAGCCTCTAACAATTATGTGAAATTTCTAATTTGCTAACTCTTCAATTAAAAAAAATAATTGAATAATAATAAACTTTACTGATTTAGCACCTTTCATACATAAAATGCAACTCAAAGTTCTTTATACAACAAAGGGGAGTAAATGTAAAAGAGAAGAAAATCAAATAAAAAAGACAGACAAATCAAAAATGAAAACAGAACAATTTAAAATTGCAACAGGTTTCTGTGGTTATTCATATCTTGCTTTGAGCAGCCCTTTCACCTCTATCAGTCTATACCTATATTAGAATTACATTATATTATTATATCAGAATGCCACATGCTGTTAATTTTTCACCTTGAGAGCTTCTTCCAACGGCAGAAACCCTGATCCAACAATTTACTCACTTGGAATGTGCACTCGCTTACTTCCCAAATCTCAGCTGCTTGAATCTTTACACACACACACACACACACACACACACACACACACACACACACACACACACACACACACATCAAGTGGCCACATCATTTCCATTCTCATTCAGCTGCACTGGTTTCTGGTCCAGTACTTTCAGATTGTTCTCCTCACATACAAAGCCCTACATGTTCCTATCTCTCTGAGCTCCTGCAGGAATACAGTCTGAGGTCCTCCTCTGCTGGCCTCCTCTCCATCCCTCTGACCCTCCTCACCACAGTGGGCCTGCATGCTGCCCTACACATACAAATTAACCAAGCACAGCCACTGCCCTCCTTCAATAACTGCTTAAAACAAATGTGAAGCCCTGCTACCTGCTAGTTTGTTAATGCAAATCGTGTTTTAAGGGCAAATTATCAGGAGTTAGGCCAGTAACAGTCAACAGCAGTTAACACTCCAGACTGGACAGTTATGAAAGACATGCTAACATCTGATGTAACGGGAATGTTTCTATGAAAAACTGTGGGCAAGTTTTCACCCTTTGGATGATTTGTTGTGTTCCATTCAGAGTCCAGAAAAGCAAGTTTTCAGTCAGTGGTTCGCAAACTTTTTTTCAATAATGTACCCCCTTGAAATTTTGTTTTAGTATCCCCTTACTGGTAACAAAAAAACAAAAAAACAAAAAACAAACAAACAAACAAACAAACAAAAAAAAAAAAACTACAGCAGAGCAGTAGATACATGAAGCCAAATATCGTTAAAAAATAGTTTTAAAAGTAAAGTTTTTATATATAAGCTATGATGATATTATGTAATGATGTAACAATTTTGGTAGCATTGCAATTATAGTTATTCCTTGTGCATTTAACCCTATAAAGCCATTTGTATCATATATGATACATGTTATCAAATAACACATTCCGTTTTCAATTTAATCAAACTTGACCAAAATACTGTTGTATACCTTTGGACACTTCCCCTGTTCACCCTGGACCATACCATTGGCACTTCAAGTACTGTCATATATGATACAACAGAAAAAAACGTTTGTAATAACATATTTTTGTAAAAATCTTTTTTTTTTTTTTTTTTTTTTTTACTTTTTGTTATAGGACTAAATAAAGGGTTCAATTTCAAAAAAATTGGAATTTTCTGCCAATTCTTTAATAGTTCAGGCTTTATAGGGTTAAGCAGCAAAACTAAGACACAAATGACACATCATATATGGTAAGTGAAACTACTGGTAGGCTTTAGGACCATCCATTTTTACTTCATTTAGTTCATGTTAATAAGTCAAACAATATAAATTTAGAGGGTGGCAACACATTTTTTCTTTTAAATATTTCTTTATTCATTGATTGCTATCCATGGCTTTCTCCAGAACCAAGTCAAATGACTTTAAACTTGCATGGTGTTGGCTTTCCATATCCCAAAGCAATGCATTTGACCTAAATCTAAGACTGGCATAATCAAAAGCATCCTTTTATCAGCAGAAAGGACATGATGTTGCTGTCCATTTTCCCTTATGTAATGTGAGCAATGATTCAGAGGATCAATTCAGAGTTTAACAGAATGCTATGTGAGTGAGAGTAGGTAAGTCATCGGGTTATCACATTCCTTCACCAGTGCTATGTTGAGTTAGGCCCATGACACCTTAAAAAAGCTCAACACTGCATTCCAGCATGCCAGAAATATTACAAATATTAATATTATCATAGACATTATAAAAGTTCAAAAGTTCTTACGAAAGTTCTCAGATCATCAAACAAAAAACAATAGCACATAAAAAAATCAAAAACCAAATTATGAAAAGCTAACCGTTAAATCCAAACTTTGTGCACCTCAAGCAGACAGCTTAGATTTTGCAAATTGCGATTTGTTGGCATTTGGTAACTAGGCCTGCATCAGTTTTGTTTTTGAAATTGCTCTGTTTATGCTCTTTATTATTATTAGTATTAGCCTATTAAAATTCTAGGAGAGCAAGGTCAAGTAATCATTTGAGCACTAATCTCGTTTTGTTTACTTACACTCCTCCTACATACTGACCTCACACCAGAAATAATGGAAAAGTTTTCTTGATTTTTCAGACCAACGGAACAACTTATGAACTTATGATGATGGTGGGGATTCGCAAGTGCTGAGGGGAAGTTGCCGAGGACGAGTTCAACCACCAGTGAAACGCTCTTTGTGCTCGGTGTGGTCAAAAGTGCAGCACAGGTCAGGCTTTCAACCCATAGAGGTCAGTGCAACAGTGCTTTTCTGCCATAAAAGATTTAAAGTTTTATCACCCTTTAAAACAACTTTATTCTACCAAGCCAGCAGACGCTGAAAGACAAGAAGAGGAAACTCACATCAAAAAGTCCTCACCCATTGCCTGTGCTCAGGATGGGCCATTTGAAGGATGAAACAACAGATCCAAGTAAACAAGACCGGGGATGAATGGAAACACGGACAGCTTCAGCCTGCTGCACACAGGCATGGACGCACTTTACCGACATCCTTGGTGTGTCAAAGTCCATACAGAGGGTAATGACGAAACACCACATCAACACCCCGTAAAATCCTACATCAAACTGTGCAAGTTACACGCCATGGAAAGGATTGATACTGAGAGAGAAAAAAAAATGACATGATATATGAAAGCCCAAGCCTTTCAAGTGATACTAACTGCAGCGGAGAGACAGAACAAGCCTTTGGCACATGGAAAAGAACCTGGTAAGACTGCAAAAATGAGATACTAGCACATACTCTGACAAATAAAATGAGCGAATCTCAGACCACTGCAAAAAGGAAAGCCATGTCAAAGTACTGCATTGCATCTGAGAGTGGCGGATAGCAATACTCGATTCGGGAGGCAATAGAGATCCTGGAACAGACTCAGCAGACAGTAAACCGGGACGAGGGAACCTAATGACTGTCCCACACCTGGAACGCCGTCCTAAAAAAACTACCAGGTAAGACCGGTTGTGTTCATCTTGCAAAGTCCGACAAGAGAGGCACAGAACCACCTGACAGCAACACCTCTGATGTTTCTGTTTGGACTGAAAAGGGAGCACAAAAATTTTACCAGCCTTTTCGATCATGCATGCCACATTCAAATGGCTGATGCTGTAATGTTCAGCCTGTAACCAAAACACTGTAATTACAGATATATCTACATTTCCGCTCAGTAGAGGGAAACATTTCTCAGCCTGTCTCCCAAGGAAAGGTCATTTGGTCCAGTGTAAAACTGTTTTCTTGAAAATGACTCACCGGTGCAAATGCAGTAACAGTGATTGGACAGAGCTACACTTAGCAACAAGCAACTTGAAAAGCACTGATGCTTGTGTATTCACTTGTTAGACACCTTCCATGCAGAGACAGTCTGCATGGAAGGTGGTTTTTTTTTTTTTTTTTTGTTGTTTTGCAAATGCAACCACGGTTTTCCTGTAACAGTCCTGACAGTATCTGGAAGTATGTAAGGGAGAGCTCATGATTCCTTATAGAATATTTGATCTTATATTGTTGCCAGAGGTCCTGATAACAGACACAAATCAAATCTTTTCTCTATATAATATTTTCTGACAGAAACCCCCAGTGAATTTCATTTCACCCATTTACCTTGGAGCATCTGGCAGGTGGTCACTTTTTCATCTGTACTACATTTCAACTAATTCCTGAGAGAACAGGCCAGCCTAACAAAGATACAATTCCCCTATGAGCCTGAAGCATCATCAAAGTCCAATTAAGGTTTACTGGGCCCTAATGTTAGGTCTCTGTGGAGCTGTCAGATCTATTCTTAGAGACTCTCATTGGTTCCATTCTTTTGCATTTTTCTCATTATTCTCAGATGAATGGCGGAGGTGTTTGAGGTCGCTTCTCCAAGGTGGGTCATGCAAAGGTTCCCCAGCAGGAGGTTTGCTACCTTGCCTTTGGTTATAAAACAGTAATTAACTCAGTAAGTTATCGTGTGAGGTGAACGCAGGAAACAGGAGGTTTTTGGTCAAGTTGTTCTAAGGATAGGAACAGAGCTAAATTGAATTATAGGTTCAGTGTAAAACTAGACACAATTTCTATGCTTTCCAAGGTGCAATAAGTAAAACTTTTTTAGTATGAAGTGTTACGTCTGCACACTGTTCCCAATGAAGTTCCCAACAAATAATAATTATGGTATGGGCAACATTTAGATTCGACATTTCAATTCAACTTGTTGATGCAAGTGTTGTAAGCTGATAAAGCTGTTATTTGTTGGGAGCCTAATGCAATGTGCATACTTCAGTCCCTTTATCACCGGTTGCATTTTTTTTTTTTTTTTTATCTTGCATTTGTGAAGTTTTTGCTGGATGTGCATGCACTCGGTCCCTTTTCAACCACAGTATGAAATGACCATAATAAATCTGCGGGGAGTTGATAGGGTTGTTGAGCAGTACCAATGACTGTGATTACCCGGCCAGGTGCTGAGATTTCTGGCTTTCAAGTTCAAGTTTATCTAGAGCTCTTAATCACTGTTACAGTCTGAAAGGGTTTACAGGCCCACAGTTAAACAAAAAAGACACCCCTTGACCTAAACCCTCATATAGTGGGAAAGAAAAATCACCCCAGCTAAAAAGAGGAAAAATCTTGATAAGGATAACAAAGAGAGGGAAGCCCCTTCGAGTCTGACCAGGAGTGCAGTGGGTTTTGAGTGGGACCCCGTTACACTCACTTTGTGGCTGTTTTGCAGCAGCCTGGCATCTCAAGTAGAAAAAAAAAGCTTGGTTCATAAAGATAAATATGATTTACTGTGAAGTTTGTGTGCAACAGTGATATTGCAGTAAATATCTTGAGACTATAGTGTCTGCTAATGGACTAGCGACCTGTCCAGGGTGTTTCCCTACCCTCTGCCCCATGTGTGCTAGGAAAGGCTCCACACTGCAAAAATTAACATTAACATGATTTGAGAAGATACAGGCTAGAAATAAGTGAAATTATCTGCCAGTGCAGTAAGATCATTGTACTTGGTAAGGTTTTCTGAAATATGAAAACATATCTAGGCTTTCCAAAGTGAGATATCTCTTGAAATAAGTAATAAAACCCTCACTGAGCTACTAAACAAGACTATTTTTCTTAATTCAAGAGCTGTCATCACAAGCTTTTCTGTTTTAAAATGAAACAAAGCATTTACACTAAATGAAATCGAGCATATAGAATTGACAGTCAGCAATTATTTATTCAACTTAATTGCTTTGTGAAAGATTATGATGACAGAAGGAGAACAGGCAGGGACTCAAAAGCGATTCAACACCGGATAAAATTAAACTCAGTCTATAATTGCAGATCAAGCACAACAGTCACAGGCAGGTAATCAGGCAGCGGCTCCGGTAAGCTGAAGGCAAAATCAAGGTCCAGTGTAACAAGCAGGGCTCTGAATAACAGGTGAGTAATCAGACAGTACTAGGTCCAGCTGGGAGAAGGCAAAGGCAAAGTCCAGGAAAATAAGTAGAGGGCTGAAACACACCAGGAGGTAAGGCACAAGGCGAGGAGGTAACGCTGGACCGCTCAACGCTAAGGGCAAAGACAAACTGAGGCACACTGAAGCGGGGGAACCACAGAGACGACACACACAGACTAATGAGACTCAGGTGAGACTCATCAGGGTGTGGCTGCGCAATCACACACACAGGAACAGGAAGTGAAGCTATCTGAAAGCTTTTGAGTCTCTCCTTGCATTCCAATACCCATAATACCATACTATTTAGTGGGCATAAAAAAAGAATTAGTATGTCCCAATACACAGTATGTCAGATGCAGTATGCCAAGAGTACCAGGATGTTCTACTACACCCGGTCAGATTGCGCAGTATGCATGTCAGCCTGCTTCTTTGGCCATTCTGACCCACAATCCTGACGGAGTTGCATGTACAAGCCACGGCCACATACGGAAGACAACACGACGCACATATCGCACTCACCTCAGTCAGTGACAGCAGAAGCGACAGGAAGACAGAAGATAAGAAATATGACAGACGACAGTGCAGCATTTTGACAACAACATTCAAATGTGGTGCTACGGACGGCGGCGGAAGTGAGCAAGACGGTCGGACTTCAGGGATGACGTATGTGGTGTGTCCCAATAGTAATACTGCATACTACACTACATACTTTGTAAGGGCAGCTGCAGTACATACTAAAAGTAAAAAGTAGAAGTATGCAATTTGGAACGCACGGTCTGTCTGTTCTCCTTCTGTCATCATAATCTTTCAAAAAGAAAAAAGAAATTAAGATGAATAAATAATTACTGACAATGTCAATTCTGTGTGCTTGATTTCATTTGGTGTAAAAGCTTTGTCTCATTTTAAGACAGAAACACTAATGATGACAACTCTTGAATTAAGAAAAAATAATCTTGTTTAGCCGCTCTGGTTTTAAGATCTTTTAAGTCAAATCAAGAAAGAAGCAAACAGTGAAAGAAGAATTGACAAGCTCGTATTGAGTTTAATTGACTTAATGCAGAACTTAGGATGACGGTTTTACTTCTTATTTCAAAGCATATGACTTTTGTAAAGCCTAGATATGTTTTCTTATTTCAAAAAATCTTACCAAGTGAAATTATGTTACTGCACTGAGATAATTTCACTTCTTCCTTGTATTAAGCAGTGTAATAAGTTTAAGCAGTTTAAGAGCAAAACACTCAAGTGGGATTTGTTTTGTGGTGCTATTGATTTATTATATAATTATTTTATATAAACTCTGGGGCACATTGTAAACTTTTTTTTTTTTTTTTCCAAAAATACTATATAAATAAATACAGTTTATTTGTGCCAGTGAATCACAGATGGGCTGTTAAGACCAGAAGCGTATTTCTACACGGGCCAGCAGCCTCCCTGAGTAAAACACACCGCACAGAGGAGGAATGGCCCATTTTAATGGGCTGCACTTACATTGTGCTCCACAACAACATCCCTATCTGATCTTTTTAACCGCCCAATAATCAGCCACACTGGAGATAGTTTATTGATTTCTTAGCATATAAGCTTCTGTGGTGAGATGATGCAAATAAGACAATCCCCAGTGTATTTCCACATGTGAAAACCATGTCATGCACAAAGACTTCTACAATATTACTAAATATACTAACATTTTTTTTTTTAAGTGTGCTGTGTATGGTCTCAATCCCCTCTTCCAAATTACAATTAAACCCTTATTAATACAATATTTTGTCTTGTAATATATTACCTTTTTCATGAGATTTCTTATTTGGATCTCAGCACTAATTAGCTAGTTGAGTTGTCTCTGTTCACACTAATGTTACATTTTTTTTTTTTTTTTTCAATGTTGATTACAGGCATTCATAAGCTGTGCCAGAGACCTGTTGATGCTGCTGCAGTTTTTAGGTCATAAATAAAAGTTGCTAAAAGTTATGGATTCTTTAATGTCACTTTTGGTCCTTTTCCTTGTCTCTCTTGTCTACAGCTGCATATCAATACCAATATTAAAACGAGATAATCACCGATCAAAACTTTGCCTGCAAACACTTTCGCCTCCTGAAGTGAGGAAAGGCTGTGCCTGCCTTTACATGCTTCAGGGGTTATTTAGCCAACGACACCCAACTTTGAACCTTTTAAGCTTTGTTAGCTCTATTGAATTGTCAACCTAATTTGATTTTAGCAAAAAAGAGAAGGGATAAACAACCTTGACCCCTGCACCGTTTTGAAGCACATACTCAAGTCTCATATTTCACTTCAATCTAATCACAAATCATAGTTTTTTTTTTGTTTTTTTATAACTGCATATGGAAGAAATGTGATACAATCTTTTGCAATTACCATAATCAAATTGGCAATTTGGGCATTTTGAACAGATTTGATTATTTCCTTACCACTACCCTCTATCTTTGTCATTATGTATTCTCAGCGGTGTGACAGGTCCACTGAGGTGTGCAACAATGGGGTTAAATGGAGAGCTTTGTCCTCTGTGAATCTTGGCCAGCAACTGATTAAATCTTTTCAGGGGAAAATCAATAGATGGATACTTGTTTAGGCCCATTTAGAAAAGGTGGTTGAATCACTAGACATTGGATATCAGTCTGTCCCTGTCTGTCTTTCACCTTGCATTTCAAAAACTCCCTCGTTGGTCTTGACATTCAACAGGCAACAAATTATACTTTTATACTGAACCTCTTCTTGTGCTGTAATGTTTTGTGTTATAACAGCAACTAATTCTTAGCGGTCAGTTTATGCAGACGGTGCAGACAGGCCGCCGGATGAAACACGGATAAACAATATGACAAGAACAGTGAGCCTTCTCCTAACTCTGTGCCTGAGATCTGTTTGCTAAATTATTGCTGTTATTATACCATGTTGTGATCCCTTTGCCCAAGAGGACGCTAGCAGCTAAGGTTGTGCTTACATCATTATCAGTAATCATCAGTGCAGTGGGTTTCAAACATTGTGCCATAAAGAGCAATGTGTGTGCAGGATTTTTGCTCGAACCAAACACAAAACCATCTGCTTTCAGTGATGAACACATTCAGAGAGAGTGAGGACTAATCCATGGAATCAGCTGGTGTGGTGCCTGGTTTGAATGAAAACATGCGTAATACTAGTCATATGAAGACTCTACATGCCTACTTAAAGTATAATGTCCACCAGAGCGTCATCAGATCAGGCTGGAGTATGCAAAGGTTCTCTAATGCACTCAGTAGAATAACAAAGTGTTGCAATAAAGTTGTAACTAAGTCTTACAGCAGCAACTGAAGAACAGAAATAAAGTCCTCAGCCTTCAAAAAGTGAGAGGCCTATGCCAGGGGTCCTAAAACGTATGACCCAAAGATCCACATCTGATTTTTATTCAAGGTAACAGGTTTGGAACAACTGGTCATAACAACATTACATTTAGTCAACTCACTTATACCTTTAATTTTTTTAAATTTTGTTTTTTAAGATGTAATTTTCATTTTGTCCTAAAATATAGACCCGCCGTAATCTGCCTCTGATTGGCTCTAACGGTAGCAAAAACTTACTGTCTCCTCTCCTGTGCTCTCTGTGTTTCAACGAGGGTGGGGCTCAGTCCTTACACTCAACACACACACACACACACACACACACACACAGAGAGAGAGAGAGAGAGAGAGAGAGAGAGAGAGAGAGAGAGAGAGAGTGTAAAGCAGAGGGGAGCCAGTGAACCAGGTCAAGTGAAGATAGTGTTACTTGGGTTGACAACAGCTCCACTCACTACGCTACTGCAAGTGCAGTAAAAGCTTTGCACCCCAAAGCAAAGTCTCCAGTGTAACGTTAATGTGAGAACTTGGCAGCAACAACACATGCAGCAGAAAACATTACACTCCATAACATATTGTATTCATGGAAAATTCAATGGAAAATGCACACAGACTAAAGCCAGCAACCTCCATTCCTGCCAGAGATAGCACCTGGACTAGTGTTGTGGTCCAACACTTAGCACACTGTTCACTTCACAGCATTCACCACCATGGGGAAAGGCTGTGGATGAAGCATGTGGCAGGAAGAAGCTAAGCAACAGCTGAGGCTGAACAGCAGTGCTGGAGAACCAGAGTACACCCTGTGGAAGGTGGGTGTGGTGCATTTATGGAGCATTTAGTTTACTTAGAAACTGTCAAAATGTAAAATGTTCACACTAGTGGTGGCTAGGCATTTGTCAGCTCATGTCAACTTAGCACACCACCACAGCCCACACCACTGGCCTATTTCTGTAGCATCACTGCGCGTGCCAAATACTGTTTTCAATGGATGATGCGCAGTTAGGTATTTGGCACTGGATGGTATATGCAGGCAGCTTTGGAGCACACACTGTATCCCATCTTACCCCATTATCATAGGACATAATCAAGTAAATAACTGACCTTTGGTCCCACAGAACAATTGTTAAGATACAAAACATGTGGATTATAATCCACACGCCACATGGAGAAATTTGAACAAAAGATGTTCCTGTTATAATCAGTAGTTTGGTAGAGGGCTGAGATGAATCTGCAGGGGCTAACCAAGGTGTTTCAAGGTTCAACCCAGTTTCTGCTGACATATGGGTGAGTGCAGTGTTTAGAGAATGAGTGAATTTTCATTTTGAGGCAAAGTAAAACTTAAAATGATCCCTGCTTTTGTTAGTACAGAGACAAAATAAGCATTTTTCACATGAATAACTTGATGAATTGATTTGCAAGCATGAAACACAAAAGGACAGATAATTGTAAGAGAAACAATAAGGTAAGAAGCTGACTTCTTAATTAGAAATGACACAAAAACAAAATGGTTGATTGACTGACAGCTTAACAGTTGTGAGCGCCCAAAGCTTTTGATTCCTCGGTGCAACTTTGGTCTCTGCTAACACAGTGTGAAACTTCACTTTTCAGTTGCCATTCCTCACACTATGTTTCCAGCGCTTGCTTATCTTGTGTGACTGATCCTGGCCCACATAATGGTGCTGTCTGTAGTGTTTGCTCTTTTGGCCCACGTTCCTCACCCTAATCATTGCAATCCACCCAGGGGGACTACACTATCAGGCTTGGCTGGGTTCCTTCTGAAGCAGCCTTCTGCCCTGTCAGACATCTGTGCAGTGCACCTAGACCTGCTGAGTACCTCATTCACCTCAGCATTTTCCACTGCGGGGAGATGCATACAATGATTTTTAAACGATAAATGAAAAATAGCAGCACACTGAGACAATGTGTCTACTAATATTGCTAATCCATCATTGCATCAAACTATGTCATTCTTAAAATATGTTGTGGCATTTTCTCTCTAGGTTTTTGAAGTAATAAAACTAATTTATCATATCAAGATTTTATTTACCTACCTTTTCCCCGTGAACATTAAACCTTTTTTGTCCATTTTATGGATGTGAAAAATTATGACTAGAAAGAAACACAGTGCTGATCCATAACCTATTTTTATCTGGATTGGTCTTCCTAATAATAGTGATCTATTTTAATGAACTTCACAGAGCTTGATCAAGAAAGAGCTAGACTGTTTTGAAGAGTTGATGATACCCAGAAAGACAAGCAAGGCTTTTGGTCCACAAATGGACAAGCCGTCTATTTCTACTCTCTTCCACTGCAGGGTTTTTTTCTTTATTCATTTCTTCAGCCGTGGCAGTCTTGATGAAGTCACCCTGTTTTCTCGGACTTAAGTTTTAATAGATAGGGAAAATTTGCGGGTTTTCATTTACAACCCACAGACTGAGGTTGAAAAATGAATGGCTGGCCAAATGTGAAGCCCTTGGAGAAAATATTAAATCAAGCCATTGAAGAGACTTGTACCAATCATCGGGGCCATGAACAAGTTGCACTTTCCTGTTCAAATTCAGATGGACAATTTGAGAGAACAATGCGAAGATGATGAGTAGGTGGGCCATATTAGCTTCCTTTTTCCACAATAATCAAGGACCTTCTTCCAGGCTCTCTGCTCTGTGTGGAGGACACAACCTGGGAAAGAGTTGGGGAAAGATCTGTCTCACTCATTCTGCCTCTTGGATCTCTGTCTAGCTTATTTACCACGAGCTGACAGGAGGCTTTGATTGACTTCATTAGTTCATATAAATTATTACTATGCATGGGTCTGCTGTCATCCTGTTAACACCTCCATGACCAATTACTGTATATTTTGCTGAGTGAAGGCACAATACTCTTGGAGCCTGGATGACAGAATATAAAACACATTTCTATTTATTTATTTATTTATTTATTTTGTTTGCCAAGGCAAGTGAACACATTGGCAGATGGGACACCTGGCAGCGCCACAAACCTCCCTTCTTCAGCATTCAGCAGACCAGTCAGAGATAGAATAACAATCAATGCTCCATTTTCAGCTTGACCTTCTAAGGCCAGAAAAACAATAGGACCAAGACCTTTGAGGCAGAGCCCAAGGAACTCTTCCAAAAGTTAGAGGAATTCATTGCTTTGTTCATAATGGGAAAACGTGGCACCAGAAACTGTGTCTGAAACTGAAACTAACTTGCGACAAAATAAAGGCTATTCAACCTAAGAGTGAATTAGTAGCTGCAGTATGAAAGTTTGCAATGTAGTGTATTCCATATTGTGTTTCAGTGAAATTTCAATCCTGCTTTGAGTCACTCGTGCACACTGGATAACATAAACATATTCATTTTGGCATCTCTACATTTTGCTAAGCACTTGCAATCGTCAGGCATGATTCACAAATGTGTGTAGAAATGTTCTTACTTTGCGCATGGTATAAGTGTGTATGCAAGCAAAACTACCACTGTGTACTCATGTGCACCAGCCAATTTTGTTCTCATCCCTGTCCAAGCCAGTGAATCGGGATTATTCTGAATTGACAGGTGCATGCCCCATTTCCCTTTAAAAGAAAAACCCTTTAACCAGAGACATGTAGCAGTGGATCAAGACACTGAAATAAGAGGGGGAAAAAAAGATTATTTACATATCACTGAATTCATAGTTTTAGGCTTAAATATTTTAATCCAATCATTGTTCAAATGTACTACTTACACTGGATAAAGTTTGGCTGTATAATTTTTGCTTTGTTCAAGCTGTTTCTATTTTTTTTTTTTTTTGTGCAGAGTAATAACAAATTCAAGTAAGAACATACTGATGAATCCTGAAAGTTTGATGAAAGTCTTCCTGTGCAGCGCTTAAAGCACAGATAGGCCTGTGCATTATGTTTGTGAATGAGTTGCCTCACTTCAGTTATTTATAACATTCACGACAGACATTTCCATGCTCAGTGAGAATATTCATATCTGATTTTTATAAGAATCTTCTCTGCCTTGAGGCACCCTGGTGGCTCAATCCATCATGCCACAAAGGCGCACCATTAAGGCTGAGCCCTTGTTGCAGAGGCCTGGGGTCAGTTCTGCCCTGAGCCCTTTGCTGCCTGTCATCCCCTCTTCTTCTTTCCTGTCTTTGTGCACTACACCTGTCGAATAAAGCAGAAATGCCAAAAACAAACAAACTAACAAAAATGTTCTCTACCTTTCCCTCTAGAGCTCTCTCTCTTTCACTCAGTCTCTTTCACACACACACACACACACACACAGCAGAGCATATGTGTGGAGTGGAGCAAGTTGAATATTTCACTCATGTGCTCACGCTCTGCAGAACTGCTCCAGGCTGAGGTCTACACTGACTTGGATTAATTGTGCTTGACATCAATAGCTTGAATTAGGTCACATGCTCCTCGCTGAGAAGAAATTATGTCTGCTGTACTCCTCACTCTGCTCCACTCACATGCTCTGACACACACACACACACACACACACACACACACATTATGATATAAGACAAAATTTTACATGAAGAGTTACATCTGACCTAACTGGTCATATCTGCAGAGACCATATTCTGTATTCTGTATTATGCTGCACCTTTTAGTACATATCATTTTTCCTAACAAGCAGGGCTTCACATTTTTTGGTTCACCAGCCACTATGGCTTTTTTTTTTCCAAAGTTATAATGGCTTATAAAGTTATAAGCCATTCACCATTTTCACCAGCCAAAATCTGCCACCCCACAAAACGTAATGCAGACCACTTACAGTGATCAAAAACCTGCAGACAGAATCATTTCTAGTGCTGTATAAATAACTTGCTTATTGAAGTCAAGTAGTCCTCCAGTGTTAAATTTGGGTTTTTTCCACACATGACAACATATCGGAAAAAAAAATAGGTAGACTAGATCTGTTTTTATTTATTTATTTATTTTTAAAACCACTACCGTGCCTAATTTATTTGTACAGTCTGTGTAATCTATAATTTGAACTACATCAAACTTAAATTGAAAGCCAAGGTCCTTTTATTGGCCAGGTGTGATTGCATATGCTGGTCCCTATTAGAAGCCAGGTAACACTGAACATTCAAATCAAAAAGAAAATTGTTGTGTTGCATCAGCCTATTAAACAACCACTTGTTGACAAACTGTAGAGCGAGGGCCAGCTTCTCCTGCTGGGGAAAAGCACAAAAGAACCTTTCAACCTGAAACAATTTTACTATTTATTTTATTTTAGCCGAAATACCATTTGCCAAAGTGGCTAAGAGTGATGGTGTCACACATAACTGCTGAATTCTGCCTCCATCTGGCAGGTGGGCGGGTGTTCATGTCAAACCCTGCTTACATCAATACTTACAATGATGCTAAGCTTCATTAACCAACTAACTCAACCTACAAACTTAATTTACATTTAATTTTAGGCAAGTAACATGTGGCCAAAACAGTATTAAGTCTTTGTGGGAAAAATTTTCAGAAACTGTTTTGATAGAAAAGATAAGGATTACAGGATGGAAGGATTCCTGGCAAAATGTGCCATATTACTGTAGCTGCAGCAGGCTCCTATTCAATACAGTTTTATGTCAGTACGTCAGTATTGTGTGTAAACCTGTGTTCCCTGCAGGGTCTATAGATCCTCCTTGTAGGTGCAACTTGTTTCCAAGATGACGTATATGCAGTGAACAAGAAGGACTGTATCAACAGACCTCAGTGACTCATGTTTGTCTTTGATGCACGAACAGACTCTTGCTATTGTCGTTCAATAGTGGGCTGAACAAAGTGTTCTTTCCATGTTTCTGTGTTTCAGGTTCATGAAAAACAAATCATACAGCAATCACTGCGGGGCTCTTAGTGTAGCAGTTGCCCACTCCAATTTAAGTTAATCTCTCCGACAATATCTAATTTTTGCTTATTTTTGCTTTTCATCAAAACTTGCAAAAAGGCTCTCTTCATCAGCATGATCAATTAACTATTTCTGAGGCAGGCCAGGAATGCATGGGATGTTAATGATGCATTTCAGTATTAGCAGAGTGGCTTCTACCAATGACTCCTGGTTTGAAACAGCTTTTGGGGCTCTATTTTCATGATGGTGCAGGGCATCAGTAGCAGTGGCATTTCTGTGCTTGTTTCAACTCATTTGGCAGTCTGTTGTGGTCACCCTAAACCAAGACAAACACTGTTTAAAGTCTCCCTCCCCTCAAAAATGTGGTTTTCCTGTGGGTCATTCCATGGCATTTCACCAAATTTTCAGGACATCCCACGCACTTGGGTCTCAAAAAATTCTGAAAAATTCACCAGTTGTTCCTTATGTATCCAATAGGCACACTGTAAAATTTTAGTTTGCTCGGGTGGATACTTTTTGAGATACGGCCAATTTAGTGAGGGGAGTATGTGTAGATTTTGGTGTGATTTTGGCACACCAGAACACCAGAGCATCGTGTAGCTTTACTGCACTTTACTGTGCAGTAAAATGCCCATTCTGTGTCCATTCTTCATTTTGCAAACTTTACAAATTGAGACCATTTTGGTGTGATTATCTTCAAAATTGAAAAATTGTGAAATGTCACAAAGAATGGGCACTTCACTGTGCAGTAAAGTGCCCATTCTGTGGCCATTCTTCATTTTTTCAATTTTGAAGATAATCACACCAAAATGGTTTCAATTTGCAAAGTAGTCAAATTTATGCATATTTTATGTATGGTGAAATTCAGAATGGGTACTTTACTGTGGAAATTTGGAAGCAAAAACCCAAACTGTATGAATGTGGAGCTTAAGAGATTTGGTAAAAAGTTCATGTAAATGTTGATGTTTTGACAAATAAATGCATTTCTGGTGCAATGGTCATTGTATTTTAGGTTAATAATGACCAAATAACAAACAATAAATGAATATAAGACAAACGCAAGCTACCATGATCTAATACTGAGGAATTTCAATATTCACAAGTGGTGAAATAGCCCCATGTTTGGGATAACAAAAAAAAAATGAAGAACTTACATAAAGAAAACATGTTTTATATTCCAAGAAAGAGCAAGCTTTGAACTTTAAATTAAAACAAAAATCAGATTTTTTAAGACATTCCCACATGCAGTTATAGGCCAATGAAAATGTGACATGAAAACTTTTTTTTGGATTTGGAGAAGCTGCCATCCAGAAGCCAATGCATATACACTATATTACCAAAAGTATTCGCTCACCCATTCAAATGATCAGAATCAGGTGTCCTAATCACTTGGCCTGGCCACAGGTGTATAAAATCAAGCACTCAGGCATGCAGACTGTGAAACAAGACATTTGTGAAAGAATGGGCCGCTCTCAGGAGCTCAGTGAATTCCAGCGTGGAACTGTCATAGGATGCCACCTGTGCAACAAATCCAGTCGTGAAATTTCCTCGCTCCTAAATATTCCACAGTCAACTGTCAGCTCTATTATAACAAAATGGAAGCGTTTGGGAACAACAGCAACTCAGCCACGAAGTGGTAGGCCACGTAAAGTGACGGAGAGGGGTCAGCGGATGCTGAAGCGCATAGTGCAAAGAGGTCGCCGACTTTCTGCACAGTCAATTGCTACAGAGCTACAAACTTCATGTGACCTTCAGATTAGCCCAAGTACAGTACGCAGAGAGCTTCATGGAATGGGTTTCCATGGCCGAGCAGCTGCAGCCAAGCCACACATCACCAAGTGCAATGCAAAGCGTCGGATGCAATGGTGTAAAGCACGCCGCCACTGGCCTCTAGAGCAGTGGAGACGCGTTCTCTCTCTGCTTTTCCATCTGGCAATCTGATGGACGAGTCTGGGTTTGGAGGTTGCCAGGAGAATGGTACATTTCAGACTGCATTGTGCCGACTGTGAAATTTGGTGGAGGAGGAATTATGGTGTGGGGTTGTTTTTCAGGAGCTGGGCTTGGCCCCTTAGTTCCAGTGAAAGGAACTTTGAATGCTTCAGGATACCAAAACATTTTGGACAATTCCATGCTCCCAACCTTGTGGGAACAGTTTGGAGCGGGCCCCTTCCTCTTCCAACATGACTGTGCACCAGTGCACAAAGCAAGGTCCATAAAGACATGGATGACAGAGTCTGGTGTGGATGAACTTGACTGGCCTGCACAGAGTCCTGACCTGAACCCGATAGAACACCTTTGGGATGAATTAGAGCGGAGACTGAGAGCCAGGCCTTCTCGTCCAACATCAGTGTGTGACCTCACCAATGCGCTTTTGGAAGAATGGTCAAAAATTCCTATAAACACTCTCCTCAACCTTGTGGACAGTCTTCCCAGAAGAGTTGAAGCTGTAATAGCTGCAAAAGGTGGACCGACATCATATTGAACTCTATGGGTTAGGAATGGGATGGCACTTCAGTTCATAGTATGAGTAAAGGCAGGTGAGCGAATACTTTTGGTAATATAGTGTATCTGACTAACCATGAATGCTTTGAACAGTCCATGTATGTATCTCAAAGCTCTAAAAAAATCAAGAAGCTGGGGCATATACAAAGTTGTTTTCTGAGGGCCCAAACATGGTCGACCACAAAACCCATGTCATTTTTTTTCATTTTTGAGGGGCTGGCATGTCTACCAGTTATGATGTATGACAGATGTTTTTGTATATTCTGAGAGAGTAGGTGGAGGTGTTTTCAGTTTCCTATGTGGTGTAGTTCCTGAGATATTGACACCTGAAAATGGAGGAAAAATAAGGACACGCCAAAATCGCACCAAAATCGACTCATACTCCCCTCACTAAATTGGCCGTATCTCAAAAAATATCCATCCGAGCAAACAAAAATTTTACAGTGTGCCTATTGGATACATAAGGAACAACTGGTGAATTTTTCAGAATTTTTTGAGACCCAAGTGCGTGGGCCATTTGGTGAAATGACATGGAATGACCCCTGTGTATGTGTCCCCTAAAATGTCTGACCTTGACTATACTGACTTATATCTGAAGGTAGAGGTATCTGTTCATTTCCCTTAAATCTGAGATTTAGACATACCCTGGACCAGCTACATTTGTCACAAATCTAACAGCCACTCCCGTCAAGTGATGCAGAGTTACGTTGCATATCTTAGCACCAGCTCCGCCAGTCGTGGTGCCGGTGCGGGACTGCTGGTGGTATTTTGTGTTTCCAAAAAAACACAAAGAACAACTCAAATGGCTACTTCACAGGAAAAGTGCTAATGTCGTTAAGAGATTCACTGCAAAAAAAAAAAAAAAAAAAAAAAAAAAAAATCCATGGTTAGATTATCAAATATGGCACAACATTCATGCAGGAGCGCTGGATCAGAGCCCGTCTACGACTATATCAGACATTCTCTGGCCGGATTCACTTAAGAAGTGGGGGCCAAAAAGTGCTGTGTTGTGTGTTCAGCTGATTCAGTGCCTCTATTCCGTGCACCTCATCCATGCCCCTATATTGCAACACTTATGGGATAAAAAATAAAAAGACGTTTGGCTCATTCCCATTAACTCAGACACGCATACCCCAAATCCATCACCAAGATTGAGGTGTCTTTAAAATTAATGCTTTGGACTAGTCGTTTCAATGTATATCATGAATTAACGCACAGTGAGGTCCGTGGCTGGGTAGGCATGATCAGGCAGAGCTTAAATCGTATAGTACATGCATACAAAAATATATATTAAGTACAACTCAAAATATTAAAACCACTGCAAAGTTAATCAACTTGCCGCTGTCAAATATGTTGTTATTGACATCGACTGATTACAGCATACAATTACTGCCAATTAATTATCTGAGACACACATTCACCTGCATTTCTGCAGGATTTACAGCCCAGGAGCTCCCAAAGACAAGATCACAAGAAATCAGGTGAATCTCAACAACACAGGACTTCCTGAGGGCTGTACTACGAAGGAGGCTCAACATACCCAGGATTTGTGTTCACTATCAGGCTCAACAAAACCTAAAGCTCCAATCAAAGTTAAGTGGTATCACGACGGTGGTTATCATCAAAGTTTGTTAAGTCCAGCTGTCAGCTTTGTGCTCTGTGCACGTTCACATAAAAGGGGGCGTTTTGGTGTCATATGATTCTACTTCCGCGAAAAATGGACCGTTCACGGGCTGCATATTTCACGCAAGAGGAGCGGCTTGTCCTCATGGAAAGCTCTGAAAATTTTAAAAATAAAATTAACGCTAAGAGCAACACTGTGGCCACAAATAAGGCGAGAGAGGAGTGCTGGTGATTAATTTCAAAGGAAGCACAAAGGTTGGGGATTCTGTCACTGTTATAGCCATTTTAAATAATTGTTGCAATATTCATTCAGTATTATGAATTTTAGTTTAGAAATATGTAACTTCAGTAGCCTTATGGGAGTGTTGCCTAGGAATTGGAGGTAAAGCCTGAGGTTAAGTCAGGTGACTGAAGGTGTGTGTGGGTGAGTCTAGCAGTGTCGGAGCAGGCGGTGGTTACCATGGTTACATGACAATTTTGACCACTATTTACGCTGCTTAGAGCTACTTCTCAGTAGTTTCAGATAATTTTTCGTTACATTTGAAGTTGAACTAGAATTATGGAGCCATTTCTGTTGATGTTTGTTTGCTCCTTTTTTTGTTAAATCTTTTTTTCTAAATCGGAATAAGTGGCGTTTGGAGTGCGTTTGAATCACCACGGGCTGCTCCCGTCCAATCATCACCTTCGGATGCCGTGACAGTCACCGTTATAATATAAAGGGTTTCCTTTAAAAAAGTAGGCTACTATAACAAAGTCTGTGATAGTGTCATATGTGTCACCAATCACCGGACAAAAATTACTTTGTGATTTCACCTGGGTGAGATAGCGCCGCTTTTATAGCCTGGTGGTTAAACTTAGCTCATAACCTGGTCGGAACCAGGTTATGAGTTAAGCATAAGTTACCATGGTGATCTAGCCGAGTTAAAAGAGAGCCACCTTCGTAATACAGGAAAGCCTGGCTTTAGACTCAACATACCTCGCTAACCCACTAAACCTGCTTCGTAGTACACCCCTCAGCTCCAGTGAAGTCTGTAAGACCAACAACAATACATTATAAACACCGCCACTGCAGACATAGAGAGAGAGAGAGAGAGAGAGAGAGAGAGAGAGAGAGAGAGAGAGAGAGAGGCGCTTTTAAATCTCCCCGTTTGCTTTTACCTTTTCGTTGTGTGCAGTGATGTGGAGCCTGTGCTGCTCATCCAGCGCTGTGTCTGTCCGGATCTTCCCAAAGGTGTTCAGGTTGATCTGAGAGCGGATGTGGGCTGTGGAGGTTTGGTGCTTCAGCAAAGCCCTTGGCAGGCTGTGCAGGTCGCAGTCAGCCTCGCTCAGCCAGACGCTGCCGCGACCCGCCGAGAAAAAGAGACTCGGAAAGCACGACAACTTGCTAGCTTGACTACATCCACACAACCCGGTCTTTCTTTTTGTACCATTCCGTTTGAAAAGTCCTCACAACTTTGTCCCTTCCTTTGGATTAAATCCTTGAGGTCAGGTGTTGGTTTCGCCGTTAATATTAGGTTTTTCCCTCAAATATCAAGTTAGAAAGTCTTCTCATGGGAAATCTCCACCTTTGCTGCTAGCCAAAAGCACTGCGCGCCGATGACAACAGCATCAGGGTTGCCAGGTCTCTGAGACAAAAGCAGCCAAACGGCAACTCAAAACCAGCCCAAAACCCGCCCAACCTGGTATAAAAAGGGCCCAAAAATCAGCCCAATATCAGAACTCAAAATATGCCCATAAAAATCCATATATGTTGCTTTTAAAGTCCAACAACATTGCTATAATTGCAAAATGCACTATAATATCTATGAAATAGCACCATAAACATTAAAGGCAATTTCCCAAAACAGTTCTTTCACCTATTAAATTTACAGTATATCAGAACTTAAAATATAATATGGGATACCTTACTTCAGCTGACAGGCACTGGGCACAAGTGGTGCTGATGATGTGATTGGTCATGTGCTGAGTGGCCTCACACAGCATTGGCATATTATTTGTCTGTGGAGCATGTGACATATGTGGATAGTTTATATGCTGATCTGGCCCAGAGTCAGTTTGACAGGATTTGGGTATAAACATTGGTCATTCAAAATATGAATCTTTATTCATGTCTGCCCAAGCCCAACCCGCGGACAAAATTTGTTACCTGCTGCAACACTTAAAAAGTAGCCAAATTTGGCGGAAAAAACGCGGACTTGGCAACCCTGAACAGCATCACGAGACCTTATGGGGGGTTCAGGGCCTGTTGTGATTCCCGACATTCCTCATGAAGTTCAATTTTGTTTGGAAGTATTTTGTGTTCTAATTCACCGGTTCGGACATGTTTGCAGAAGCACACAGTCAGTTCAAACAGGCAACACAACACACGGCAATGAAACAGTTTTATTGGTTCATGTACAGTACACTGTATGCATTTGAATTTTGTGACGTCCTCTTTGATTGGATTGAAAATGTAAATACTCTTCTTCTCTTGTTTTATGTTTGTGTACTACGGAGCCAGGGAGGGGCCATAGAGAGAAAAATAAAACACACCATGCTACGTTTTACTACATTGTGCGCTAGAAATGTTTGAGTGCGAACCAGATATAATTTGTGAGCGCCTGCTGTCGGCTGTATCTTTCTCTCTGTGGCCCCTCTCTGTATTTTACCTAACATATGAGTTACTGTAAGTGTTGCAATATAGGGGCATTTGCAGTAAATGGAGCAGTTTTTACCGTAAATGTTGCAATATGGGGACCTCTGATTGTGCTTAAAAATAATGTGGGAGGAGGCCCCCCCGTTTCTGGCGCAGTGCATTCATGACTTTGTAAGACTTCTGTGTCCTGTGAACAGAGTTCTGGTTACATGCCAGTGGGCAAACAGGCAGGGGGTGGGCACAGACTATTTACACATTAATAGATCAGTGCATTTTTAATGAGGGCAAAGTTTACAGTTAACTCACAAAGGTATGTTTTTCAAAAAAAAAATCTAAGTAAGCAATAGGCTACTGATAAACAAAGATCATTTTAAGGGGCTTTTTAGGGGCTTAATAAATGACCACAGGGGGGGCTTTAAACATTTTACAACCCCATATTCCAAAATTACCATACTATTAAAAAGGGACACCCAATTTTTCTCTGACACAGATTTCAACCATCAGGCTCATCCTAAGGATGTTCACCCTCTCTGGCCTAACACAGATTTCTTGTGTTCCTTATAACATGCAGTTTCATTGTGATGGGCCACACTGTTCTGTGGTTTGATTCACAAACACGACTCCCACCTGATGCCTGTTCTAAGCATGCTGCTTTCACAGCTGCTACATCTGCTCTCTTGTTAACCTGTGTGACAGGTCACTTCCTGTTGTGCCTTACTCTTAACCACAACAGTAGACAAGAAAAAAAAAAACATGACTCCAGAAAACATGTACCCATATGATGTAAAGTGACAGACGGATGAGTAGATAGATTAATGTCACTGTCAGCTCAGGTGCTGCTGTAGTGATTTGTAACTGTACAGTATCTGCATAGTCTTTGGATAAGTGCTTTTGAGGAGTTGGGAGGTTTTTGTTGTGCTGGAGCTGAGTTTTCTTCCTTAGGGGATATTAGGATGGGGTTAGCTGGGTGTGTGGCGTCTTGTAGGACCATGAGTCATTGCACTGAATGTTGGATGTGAATATGCCAGAGATGGGGATGAGTGAAGAGCCAATGGTCTTTGAGGCATGACCAATCCTGTCCAAATGCTTCCTCTGTTGAGCTGTAGAGTTTCTGTACCACACTATGGAAAAGGTGAGTGTGCATTCAACCACAGCTCTGTAAAAAAAAAAAAAAAAAAAAAATGCAGCATCCCCTTTCTACAGCAGATACTCCAAATGTTTTGAGCCTTAGGTTGGGCCTTTTTGATGATACAGAGCAGATTATTCTCCCATTTCAAAGGAGAGGACATTGCTGCGCTCAAAAACTTAACGCTGTCCGCTCTTTCCACCTCTGGGTCATTGACAGAGATCAGTGGAGGATCTGGTTCTCATCTCTGAAAGTCAATTACCAGTTCTTTGGTTTCAGAAACATTCAGCTCAAGGTTGTTAAGGCAGTCACAGTTAGCCGTAGAAGAATTCAGCACCTCGTTGCTATAGCCCACTGTTTGATCCTGTAAATAATTGCTTCATCAGAGAGAGTAAATATGGCATTTGTCCTTGCTTGACAATAATGGGCCACTTAATCACCTGTGGCTGTGTTAGCACTCCACTGTAATGTCCTTCTCTTCATATAAAAAAGATAAAAGGGCTTGTCTGAATCTAGCATGCCTTGTGCACTGCTAGAGTTTATTTAATGGGATACTTGACCACTATCTTATTGATGGTGTTTTTCTTAGTGCAGGTACATTTTAAAGCATTCAAGTGGTCTGTTTGGATATTTTGACGCTGCTTCCACTCTTCACTTCACACACTTGGTGACCTTTCTAATGTCTGATTTGCATGGCAGACCCCTAACAGCCTCTTGCAATGCTTCTGCAATGATTTACCAATTCTAAGTATGCAGTATGCCCGTGTGGATTTGCTTATTCTGGTAGCCATTTAATGAGGGCAGCGCGAGGGAATGCTTTATGTATGATATAACAATCATATGTTATACTCAAGCAGCTTCTTAACTGGACTGTGTTTATGAGCAGTAAAGCATGTGTACATAATGCTCTGTACGGGATGATGCTGAACTAGTCCCCCATCTGCTGCTGGGGAGGCAGCCCTGGGGGAATTAGGCCTGACCCGTAGGTTTTCATCTGCATCTGAGCTCTAATAAGATGCACTTGATGTTCTTAGATCATATCACCCTCAAAGGGCATAAGACAAGAAAATTACAGATCCACATCCAGGAGCACTGAGGGGGAAAAAGACCTTTGGACTGGTTCCCTATTGGGGGCATAGCTGGGTCTTAATGGCTGCAAAGAAGGATATAAATTTTCCAGCCCCCAGCCCCATGTTGACAGGCTTGGCTTTAACCATAATTTGTTTCAGTTCATTTCACTCCTGAGTCACCGCTGAGGTGCTCACCCAACTGCCCAGCTGCTCTTGTTGAGCTTCTTTTTGTCTTCTCACCTTCAGACTTGTGGATACTTGCTGTGACACTCTCTGACACTCGCTTTAAACTTACCTTTATTGTTTTGAGTAAATGAAATAATCTCCCTCAGGCATGCTTCAACATATAGTCCCCTGGTAGTTTTTGTCTTTCATTGTAGAGGCATTCTGCTGCAGTGGTTCTCAAACTGGGGGCCACAAGATGAAGGTGAAAACATTGAAAACAACAACCAAACATTTTTAACATGCAAAATCATTATTTTTTATGTTACTCTTTTTTCTGTATTTTATTGTGAATTACTGAATAGTTTTAAAATGCACTGCCTCCTCTGATAATTGAGCAAATGAAACAACCTGAACAGGTGGCCATTCTTTAGGTGAACTGTTTGCTCTGCATGTGCAGCTTGTGACAGGGGGTCATGAGTAGGTATTGGTTTTGTTTTTTAGGGGCCGCGAGCCAAAACGAGAGCACTTCTGTTCTCCAGTGATTACTTTCATAACTCCAGTTTAAGCCCTGACAACTGTTTCTCAAGTGTGCTCATGCCAAATTAAGCCTCACAGTTATTAGCTACCACTCCAGTGTCCACATCTGTGCTATCAATATGTTCACATGATTTGCGATTGTAATTCCTGCCTCTTACACACACACACACACACACACACACACACACACACACACACACACATGGTTAGTGTGCTTAATTCCATTATATGTTATGAAAAGGCAACTCTAAAGTGGCTAAGAGAATAACTAAATGTTTAAAACCAGTCATACCAATCAAGGGTTTCACAACCAGGGTGGGTAGACCAAAGTGAGGACCATTTAGTCTCCGGTTACAAAAATGTGGAATATGCATGTAATCTGCAGTGAGGTTACAAGAGTCGCGAAGATTCAACCATGCAATTCCACATATCATTCCATGCATTTTGTCATGTAACCACTTTGGCGAATGTCAGAGAATGTGAGTACCTTTTTTTGACTGTGTAATGATAACAGAGTAATCTTGAAGTGTCTGGTTATTTTTAAACTAATTATTTAACAGACTTCACTTTCATAAATTTGTGTGTTTGTGAGGCGTTTGCAAAGTTGTGTATGAGCAGAGAGAGGCCTTAGCATCGTCTTGTAGAACAAGGTCCAGTGAGAAGTTGCTGCATTGCACAAGAGGGAATTCCTTGAGTCAGGTCTGGAAAACATCCTCCCATTCTGCTCACTTCATCAAAGCAATATCCACAGAGTCGATTAGTTGTAAGCATATTGCAAGGGACTCCCTTGCACTAACATCTGTTGTTCAATCAACAATGATTCCTTAAAATGGCTATTTCACAGCACAGGATCCAATCTCTGCCTGTGGAGCAAACTCTCTGAGTGGAGTCGTAAGGTTGGCACTCTCCCTGGGAAACCATTCCCGTTCATTAGGGAGATCATATGTGCAGTCAAACATTGTCTCACTTAACCATTGCTTCTGATGTCACCTTACTACTTTGTGTTTTTGGTGCCTTCCTTGCAGCACAAGATAAAAAAGCTTTCATAGGTGTGTCACCCAATGCAACACCCCCCTTGATGGTGTCAGCAGGTTTCTTCAAGCTCCCATGCTCTTTTCATTGGCCTTGTATCTGTTTTCAAATCCCCCATTGACAGAACTGCTGCCATGCATCATGTTATCTTTATTTATTACAAAGGATTTTAATTGTGGGGCTCTGGGAAATCAGTGTCATCTGTACTTCCAGCATCCAACATCTTGGTTTTGTTGGAATTTAGTCGCAGGAAGTTGTTAGAAAAATAGCATGCTTCTAAATTTGCCCGTTGTGCACAGTGATTAGCCGTAACTGGTATGAAATTTTGATATCATCAGCATGGCAGTGTATCTATAGTCATAACTAAAGATATTTTTCTCCAAGAGGTAGCCAGGACAAGAATATTGCAGTTCATCAAAGTTAACTTTGGAGAGTACAGGGATCGTGTGTGAAACAATATGTTGTGTGAAGCCATGAAATCATGGGGCTATGTATTCTAATGCTGTTTGCTTGGCAATTTAGAAATATGTTGTAGTCGACTCTGAAATTAATTCTGACTAAAACTGAGGAAACAATACAAAAAAATGCATTGTGGAGGCAAACATCTTGCAAAAATGTACGTTTGAGAGTTCATACTAGACAAATGTCAACCTGATCTCACAGAAATCCGTGAAATGAGCACGACCTCTTAACAACGCATTGCGTGCTCCTGGCACATAACCTGTTATAATTATGTGTGGCCACCACAGAAACAGCGTCCACTGAAAGTCAATTAGGATCCGTGTCGTATGGCCACCACGCAAACGCTGTCCACTGAAAGTCAATTTCACGTGGGTGGTAGTTCATAGATCCCGGAAGTGCAAATTTAATCAAAATAAAATAATAAAATAAAAAATAAAAAATCGCCAGTTTTCTAGACTAGGCCTACCATATTGACCCGCATAAAAGACGACCCTGATTTTAAGATGACCCCTCTTTTTCAAGACCATTTTTTGGAAAATAGGCTACTTTTTATATGGACAAAATCTTGTTTGAATAAAAAAGCCACCGGCCTGCATCAGGCGGGTCGGCCGCGGCACCGGCTGGTACCGCGCCCACCCGGTCAGGTCTGCGGGATCTGACAGGTGAGCGGTCAGTGCCGCGGTCGGCCCGCCTGGTGCCATGGCCGGTAGGAGTAGTATCTAACATGGAAGGGCGCAAGCCAGTAATTTCGCCTAGGGCGGCACATAGGCAGAACCGCCACTGTATAGTTTATACTGTCATCATTTTCATATTTTTCTAGTCCACAAAAATCACATTTTAAGCCATTTTGAAATCAATGAACGAAATTTTATTTTAATCTGAAAAACACCGGCGTTACCAAGGCAACGCGCTTCATGCTACCTGGTGACTCCCGGCTTCTCGGCTTCAAAGACGTCACGCCGTGGGTGGTGGTTCATAGATCCCGGAAGTGCAAATTTAATCGGTATTCTGAAAAAAGGTCTGATTATTAGCCATAACGTTGTAACCACCCAAGGCAGACTTACCACGAGCTATGAGGATGTGTAACGATGGCATGTGTCCACAAGTCCCGTATAATATCAACTTTATTTTAAGAAAACACGTTTTATTTGCGATATCATATCACGGAGAAGCACTACATTACCCATAATCCTAGTGTTTATCAGCGACGTGTCTGAATTGACAGCTTTCATCAATAAAGTCAATAAAATCTAATAAAGTGCATGAAAGTTGATAATGTGCTGATATGTTACGCCATTGAACACAACCCTTTCAGTCAGCGAAACAGAGCGGGTGGTAAAACCGTCGAAACACGTCAAAAATAGCACTAAAGATTTATATAGTCTATATATATATATTTTTTTCATAACACATCTTTATTTGTGATATAAACATGGGCTACATGTTAAGGTTATGCTTTTGCTGTTGAAAAACTACCGTATGTATGGTTTTTAAACCTAAATTCACAATGTTTATCCTAACCCGGAAGAGGGGTACCAGAACTACAATTCGTGCAGAGTTGCAACACACAGAGCTGTCCTGCGCCATAGCTTTTGTAGTTCTAACATGTTATGTCTATTATATGAAGTGGTGATCACTAATTTTGCAATCTTAATCAAAGTTTTTGGGTATGGGAAGAACGCCTGAATGGTCAGATTTAAATTTTTTTTTTCTTAAGATAGTGAAATCATGTTTTTTCCATGTTTTGACACTAGTCGGTGGCGCCCCCTATTGGTTTGCCATCGGACATGATAGTAGAGGTCAAGAGCTTTCCAAAAATGTTGACCCCATGTCTCTACCATATTTTGTTGCTGCACTGTAAGCCTTTAAAAGTGTCTCAGGTGCAAGGTTCAAAGGGCACTAGTGGGGAGCAGGAACTGCCCACTGGTCTCACACTGAGATATGTTACTCCATAGGTCAAGACCTTTCAAACGATGTCTTCATTGTTGTTCTGTGACAAAGTTTGATTTTCATCATGCTCCAAGCCAAGGCTGTCTCAGGTGTACATCTGCAGACCTCTTTTAGGGCCAAGCTTGATAAAATCAGTCAAACTTCTTTAAGGGGGTATGTAATGGCCAAATTTATTTAGAATATTGATGTTAGTCATATACACAGTCATACTTTTCAATTTGGACCATTTCAAAGCTTATTTTCCCCTTAAAATACTCAATGTTTCATATTTCAGATTTTCCCATTAACTTAATATGGCCACCTGAGACACCTTTAAAGGCTTACAGTGCAGCAACAAAAAATGGCACAGACATGGGGTCAACATTTTTGGAAAGCTCTTGACCTCTACTATCATGTCCGATGGCAAACCAATAGGGGGCGCCACCGACTAGTGTCAAAACATGGAAAAAACATGATTTCACTATCTTAAGAAAAAAAAAATTAAAATCTGACCATTCAGGCGTTCTTCCCACACCCAAAAACTTTGATTAAGATTGCAAAATTAGTGATCACCACTTCATATAATAGACATAACATGTTAGAACTACAAAAGCTATGGCGCAGGACAGCTCTGTGTGTTGCAACTCTGCACGAATTGTAGTTCTGGTACCCCTCTTCCGGGTTAGGATAAACATTGTGAATTTAGGTTTAAAAACCATACATACGGTAGTTTTTCAACAGCAAAAGCATAACCTTAACATGTAGCCTATGTTTATACCACGAGTAAAGATGTGTTATGAAAAAAAAAAAAATATATAGACTATATAAATCTTTAGTGCTATTTTTGACGTGTTCCGACGGTTTGTCCACCCGCTCTGTTTTGCTGACTGAAAGGGTTGTGTTCAATGGCGTAACATATCAGCACATTATCAACTTTCATGCACTTTATTAGAGTTTATTGACTTTATTGATGAAAGCTGTCAATTCAGACACGTCGCTGATAAACACTAGGATTATGGGTAATGTAGTGCTTCTCCGTGATATGATATCGCAAATAAAACGTGTTTTCTTAAAATAAAGTTGATATTATACGGGACTTGTGGACACATGCCATCGTTACACATCCTCATAGCTCGTGGTAAGTCTGCCTTGGGTGGTTACAACGTTATGGCTAATAATCAGACCTTTTTTCAGAATACCGATTAAATTTGCACTTCCGGGATCTATGAACCACCACCCACGGCGTGACGTCTTTGAAGCCGAGAAGCCGGGAGTCACCAGGTAGCATGAAGCGCGTTGCCTTGGTAACGCCGGTGTTTTTCAGATTAAAATAAAATTTCGTTCATTGATTTCAAAATGGCTTAAAATGTGATTTTTGTGGACTAGAAAAATATGAAAATGATGACAGTATAAACTATACAGTGGCGGTTCTGCCTATGTGCCGCCCTAGGCGAAATTACTGGCTTGCGCCCTTCCATGTTAGATACTACTCCTACCGGCCATGGCACCAGGCGGGCCGACCGCGGCACTGACCGCTCACCTGTCAGATCCCGCAGACCTGACCGGGTGGGCGCGGTACCAGCCGGTGCCGCGGCCGACCCGCCTGATGCAGGCCGGTGGCTTTTTTATTCAAACAAGATTTTGTCCATATAAAAAGTAGCCTATTTTCCAAAAAATGGTCTTGAAAAAGAGGGGTCATCTTAAAATCAGGGTCGTCTTTTATGCGGGTCAATATGGTAGGCCTAGTCTAGAAAACTGGCGATTTTTTATTTTTTATTTTATTATTTTATTTTGATTAAATTTGCACTTCCGGGATCTATGAACTACCACCCACGTGAAATTGACTTTCAGTGGACAGCGTTTGCGTGGTGGCCATACGACACGGATCCTAATTGACTTTCAGTGGACGCTGTTTCTGTGGTGGCCACACATAATTATAACAGGTTATGTGCCAGGAGCACGCAATGCGTTGTTAAGAGGTCGTGCTCATTTCACGGATTTCTGTGAGATCAGGTTGCAAATGTCATACAATGTAGAACTGATGTAATTCTTAGTACACTTCCACTGTCACCACACTGTTTATAGCAATATTTTAACTATACTGTGATGTCCTGGTACATCGTAATATAGCTGTGAATGATGAAGAAACTAGTCCCATAAAAGAGCATCTGATCATAGTTTTCCTATGCTGTAGCTTTAAATCACAGTTGGAACTTTGAGCAACTGAAGTTTTCAATATATTCAGTTTCATATTTGATCCTGATGCTGTCAAAGTTGCAAAGGAGGGCTTGTTATGTGTTCTGTCATTCTGAATTGTGTGGGCTGGTTGGTGAAATGACAAGATGTCAAGACTAATCTTTGCTAGTGCATCACACTAGCTTCTGGCAAATCTAATTTATGCACTTTGTATTGTAATACTCCACCTAGGTCTGACTGGATGTTATCAAATGACCTGTCATTTTTACGGATGGACTGAGATGAGGGAAAATGCGGTATAGCTTGTGCTCTCTTTGTTTGCAGCCAAAGTAGACGGGGAAACTTGTAGATGCTACTTTGTACACTTAGAGAAAAATATATATATATGCATGATTATTATACTCTAACATACTACATTCCCAAAAATACTTCCCAAAAGGGAGAGAGAGAGAGGAAGAAAGAGAAACAGAGAGAGAGAAAACAAATAACAAGGGGAAACTGAGCAAATGAGCAACCAAGCAGAGTCATTAGAAAAAGGGGGAGCGCAAGCTTGTTAACATTAGACGGCAGATTTTGCTAATAAGGGTGTGTTAACATAAAGCACACTTGGTGCAGTTCATTTGAAATAATTTCAGTTGGCAAACTTAAGAGCTCAGAAATCAAATGTAAAAGTTTATTTACCAATTATACACCAGTTCATGAAAGTACATATACTATAAGGACAAAAATATCTGGACACACCTCCTAATTATTGAATTCAGGTGTTTCAGCAACTCAGTCACCAGGCGGCAGACCACGTAAAGTTACAGAGCGCATAGTGTAAAAGTGGCCAATGCTCTGCTGACTCAATAACTGCAGAGCTGCATCATCAGTCACCGATGACTGGTCGACTGGACGATGCTGCTGTACAAATGATGACGCAAGCCTAATGCAAACCTCCTCTGGCATTAACGTCAGCACAAAACTGTGCACCAGGAGCTTCATGGCATAGGTTTCCACGGCCAAACAGCTGCATGCAAGCATAACATCACCGAGCACAATGCCAAGCGTCAGATGGAGCGGTGTAAAGCACGCCATCACTGGACTCTGGAGCGGTGGAAACATGTTCTGTGGAGTGACGAATCACACTTCTCTATCTGGCGATCTGATGGACGAGTCTGGGTTTGGTGAATGCCGGGAGAAAGTTCCCTGCCTGACTGCATTGTGCCGACTGAAACGTTTGGTGGAGAAGGGATAATGTTATGGGCTTGTTATTCTGAGGCTGGCCTCGGCCCCATAGTTCCAGTGAAGGGAAATCTTAATGCTTCAGCTTATCGAGACATTTTGGATGATTCTCTGCTTCTAGCTTTGTGGGAGTTTGGGGAAGACCCTTTTCTGTTCCATCAGTGTCTGACCTCAGTGTCTGAATGCTCTTCTTGATGAATGGGAAAAAATTCCCACAGACACGCTTCAAAATTGTAGAAACGTAGAAAGCCTTCCCAGAAGAGTGGAAGCTGTTATAGCTGCAAAGGGGGACCAACTCCATATTGATACCTATGGATTAAGAATGGGGTGTCATAAAAACTCCTGTAGGTGTAATGTGTTGGCTGCCCTTAGTGTATGGTCATATTCAGTGTTTTATATCTCCTTGAGGTTGTTCAGTAACTTGATTAACAGGCTTGTTAATTAGCTTACTTGTATTGAGCTAATTGTGAATGTGAATATGCTCATTTATTTACTGAATTAGTCTTTTAAGCAGCAGCAGCTCTGGCTCAGTCTCACTTACAGTAAGTACTGAAACCAAAAGAAACAGTACATCTATGTTCACAGTTTCGCACAGTCATACCAAAGACTACAGTTACAATAATCATATGCAAAGCGAGCCAGTTGCTTAACCTTCAAGGTCATGTTAGCAACGGGCTCGGCAGTGCAGCCTGGTCTTGTCTTTCCTCATCAGCTTCAACCAGCTCCTCATGGAGGATCCCAAGGCATTTACAGCCCAGCAGAGAGGTTTAATCCCTCCAGTGTGACCTACAGTAGGTCTGCAAAGGCAGCAGTTACGTGGGCTGAGCTGTGCAGCGAAAGTCGAGGTATCTGAGAGTGCAATTCCTCCTAATGGCCAGCAGATGGCAATGATGCGACCTGAAAAAAAGTCTATTGAAGCTAATAGGCAAAAACTACTTCTTTCTTGAGTTATTGCTTCAGTAAATGAGTTTATGTTCACGCTTGTGTCAGGCCTTCCTAAATGTTGCTTATTGTGGGCGATGCTTTCATGTGTGGCTACCTTTTAGTTGACAGTTCTCTTAACACTTTGGCTCATCACTGAAAATGTCATGTTCTACGTTCATCTGCACTAACAAACCCTCTGAGAATTCAGCTGTCCAGTTTTTAGGTCCGTTTACTTTTTAATTCAATGTTTTGTCACTTTGACCATGAAGATGCCATTCTATAGAGTAAAACACTATATATTCCATATATTTCCTAACTCATACTCACACATATACAAGATGACAACATCTATTAGACAAGAGCCAAGGTGCACCTGCAAAATGAGACAGCTTGGAGACATCCTTATCAAATGTCCAAACCTCTAAGGTGCCTCTTTTCAATGATGTTGAGCAGCATCTCTGCTCTGAGTTCCGCCTCGATCACTTTGCTTTTCACCGATCATGCCAGTAAAGTTGGCTAGCTAGCTCGTTACCTTGGCTAAACAAGTCATGAAATCACACCATTTTCCCCTCTTTGATTATTCTCTATATTCCATAAGACTGTCTTGCTTGCCTGTTCTCTCTGCAGGATAAAAAATTTAAAACCGTTTCAGGGCTTGCGTTTGCAGTATGACATTTATAAGACGAGTCAGATCTGTTGGCGTGTCTGCCCACAGGATACAATAAAAGTTTAATTGCTGTTGAAGTGGAGTACCACTGTGAATTTTTCCAGGGTAATCTGTTTACATGTAGCAACAATGACTTCTGATGGGTTAAATCTGTTCAACAGCAAAGTAAAGGCATGTTATTTGGTAAAACAGTGGTTCTCAACCTTTTATGGGTGGCCGCCTCCCATATCCATTAGAGTTAGGGTTAGGTCTGTTACATCAAACAAATCCATCAAATAAAATGTAGTCTAATTGTCTTCCCTGAGTATTAATGCTGATTATTATTCTGTGTTATATCATTGTAAAACCATGTCGTTTAATGCCAAATAACAGATTTGATGTAACTGGACAGCTGGAATATCACTATCATTAATTTCACAGAGAGCAAAAAAAAAACAAAACGTGAATATAAATTATATTTATGAGTATTAAACAAATGCAATAATTTGACTGTCACTTAGCTTTCAACTTTAACTAGGTCTCATTATTGATCACAAACAGCAGCCAATCAGACATACCAAGCAAGAAACATTCTTACAAGAACAGCCCATTAAGGAAAAAGTCTGAAACTACTGGGAAAAAAAAGCAGAAATATATGTCAGCTATGAAGGACATTAGCTAAATTGCTTTGAAAGATAGTGTGATTGGTGATCTAGTTTCTTGCCTGTGGGTTGTAGTGAAGTTAGTTTCAGTCATAGAGCACCTGAGGTTGTGAAGTCCAAATGAGTGCAGTGCTTGGCCTTCAGGTGGAGGACCTGGCTGAGTCTCTGCTTGATGAGATGTTGTTGGGAAAGCATGAAGAAGCAGCCTGGGCTTCTCCTAGAGAGCTGGGTAACATTGGCCATATTTGACCCACACGCTGCCCCAGCCAGAGGTGCAGAAAGTCACCTGGGTCTGGTCATAGCTCTGGATGTTCACAAAAATGCTCCTGGACACTGAGCTCGCATTCGGTCTCATCCACCTGAACACTGGCCTTAAACATCCTCAGGTGGTCGGTGTAAAGGTGGAGGCAGTCGCTGGTGAGAGCTCCAGGCACGTTGCGCTCAGCAGGTTTCAGCATGTCAGCTGGCAGGTGTCTAGTTTTAAAATAGCATTCTAGTGTGTGTCCGGATGTTAGAGGCTAAGTAGCTTTCACTGGAAATCCGACTGTGAAATATTCCTCCTGTAAATTTGTAACCACGACAACAACACAGCGTTCACTGTGTATCCTCAGGAGAAATGAATGTTTTCAATAGGAAGAAACTTCCTACTGAAGGCAAGAAGAAAACGTATGTACTCCAGAGTTGAAACAGTAAACACTATGTTGGTGAAATTTTATGGATGGTACTCTGACGTCTCGTTCCCATGATAAGCTGATGGAGATGTGCAAATTTTGCAAGTAGTTGCAAGTTTTAACTTGAGTCATTGTAAATCTTTAGTGTAAACACGCCTTAAACAAACACCCCCAAAGGAAATCTCAACTCCTTTATCTCAAAATATCGTGTCCAGTGCCCCCCAACATTATCTGAACACCCACGGGGGGGTTGGTTGCACCCTGGTTGACAAATGGCCAAGCATTCTACATACTGAGTCTGGACAGTTGAATTAGGAGATTATCACACACCCAGTATGGCTGCAGGGACATAGTCATAAACACTTGCCTCTATGATTCTTAAATGCATTAAAATGAACCTCTAAAACGAGATGTGCACTTGCTTAGTAAAATACAATGAAGTTTAATCAGCGATTTCTACTGAGACCACTTCATTATCCTGTGTTTTTAGTGTCCTTATGCAATAAAACTGTCCATAAATTAATGTTATATACCACATAATAGCTATATGCTATTCACATATATGTTGCTCAGAAAAGGGACATTTAAAACAGAGATCCCCTCTATAACACAGCATTTTCTGAACTCTGTTTTATCAGAGAAACACACGGGGTTTACTAATTAAAGTGTCATTTGGATGCTGAGGATGCTGAAACTGAGCAGCCTGATACGGCCCTTGACGAATGGCCTGGGGTTGCTTTTTGATTACTGTCCTATATGCCTGTTGGCCCCTCTTGTCAACTACTGGAATAAAATCAAAATGACATTTAATTTGCGGTAACATGACTGATATTTTAATTATCCAAACACATCTGTTAAGGGTCTAGCGTCATCTCAGTATTCCCTTGATGAAACAATAATGTGCCTCTGCAAGAGTATTGATTGTGTAGGTGCAAAATTAGAGACATGGACATTCTGTCTTGGTTAAAGTCCCTCTAATTCCCTCTCAGTCTCATTACCCTCTCAGTTAGATGTGACACATTTCACAATCCACAGGGAGGGAGAGAGAACAATCAAACAAACAAACAAAAAACAGGGGGAATGATGCGTCTCTTAATTTTGTTAATGAAAACTAAATCAAAATATGTTCATCAATGATGAGATGAGACAGCACCAGTGCCAGTAAACATTAGCTGTGACTGTGTCAACATGAAATGATGTTGATGAAAAAACATGACTCTAAAATATAGTTTCAAAATTTAAAAAAAAAAAAAAAAATCTCTTTATTTTCATTGAGAAAAGAGGAGATGAAATATTGTGCAAGCCAAATATCCTGTTTATTGGATTGTATGTGCAGTGTTTGGGTTTCCTGTGCTGCCCTCACCATATCAGGACAAAACAGCACAGTGAGCATGAAGTGATGACAGAAACAGGGCGTGTGAGAAAGAAACAAGATGATATGTGGGCCCATCTGGGTAAGTTTGTCATACACTTTGACCAACCAAAAAACTGATTTCAAAACATTTTATTGTGTGTACAGCCTTCAGTGTTTATAGTAGGTTAAAAGACAGTATCGGGCCTCAGTTGTTGAGTCGTGCTGCTTCAAAAGAAATATGGAAATCAGAACATGTTCCATGTCTCTATGTATTCCTTAAATTAATGCCATCAGACCAGACACGGTTTCTGCAGTCTTAATCATTCAACCTGTGTTTTTCATCAGATAATGATGAGATAAAATGCCATATGACATAAGTTTTACTAAAAGGAAAAAAAAAATACAAATTGCTTTTGGCTATACTAGGGTGACTCAAATGTTCAATATAATCTGACGGCTTAAGAGACTGAAATGTCAACAGCTTTCACTGACTAAAACTATACACAAATACTTACAGTGTCCTTTAACTAAGACAAGACTAAAATGTTTTTTGAAGTCAACTAAAACTTGACTTAAAAAGCAAACAAAAATATAACAGGATGACTAAATATGTTAAAAACTAACAATGACATTTGACACACAGCTAAGACTACAATTTAAAAAATATCTTAAGAATAATGTATGTATCTCTGTATCAATTTTGGACAGATACAAAAAAAAACAAACAAACAAAAAAACCAACAATAATTATGATATAAGAATAATATAATGTCATCTAGAAATAGCATGCTCTTTGTTCATTGTGTTGGGTTAATTCATGTCCTTGTGTAAGTTGGTGTGCTTGTAGGTCTTTACTCTTTTTGTTCTGTTACATCTCTTAAAAATGTGCCGTTAGCATTTCATATTAATTGCAAATATTCTTTTATTAACCAAATGGAGGAAGCACTTTTATGTGCCTTTGTGCATAAACAGTGACCCTTCAAATGATTTATGAATGAGCTGAGTGTTATTTGAATTTCAATGACAGCGGCTTCTAAGGATCAACTGAACTTGTTGCATAATCCCTGAATTAAAAGTTTAATCAACAAAGGTCCCCTGTGCCCAGTGCAATCAATAGACCGCACAGAGCTATTGTCTTTCTCTCTGAAGAGGAAAGAAAACACAGTTGATGGTTGTAACTCTTGAAACATGTAAAGACAAGCTTTGGCTCAAAGAGAGGACAAAAAATGAACCGATAGAAGAGACGCCCACTAGGAAAAATTTACATTTAGATCTCAACCCAACATTCTACCAAGCCCAAAGGCATTCATTCACACTGTGTTACCAAGAGGAGGTTTACATATTTATTATTTTCCATAGAATAAATCAAGAACTCCATGTGGCACATTATTTTGCATCTGCTCCTAATCTAGCAAAATTAATTGTCCTACTCGCTGTATTCCATCAACATGACTCAGGGAAAAATGAACATACTGTAATTACATTATGGTAACCTTGAAAAGGCTTAAACCATTGATCAAAACATTTTGGTAAACTGATGACTTGGGCACGCAAGATCTGACCTTAGTAATGAGCCGTCATTTGTCATCCAGAAATGTTGCCAGTGGTTAATAATCACCAATGGAACAGGCATGGATAATTAAAGAAGCATGTTTGCATCCTGAATGAGCTGGGCCACGTCGGACTGGGCCATACACACAGCTGTATGTTGCTTCATTTACCAATTAAATCTATCTGGCCAAAGCAATAAAGGTGGGACACCCAAGGAGGCATGCAACAGGCTTTCCTGTGGATGATCTGTGGATGAGAGACATCGAAACACTATTGCTTCTGTTCCCGAAAGGGGAGCCTTTATTCAGTACCAGTGTTTGCATATTTCCCGTTGCTTTTGTTGGTGTTGAATGAACCCCGGGCTCTCCTGGGGAGCCCTCTCGTCAGATGATACGGTCATATCCCCAGCATGCTCACACATCCATGCAAGTGCTGCACGTCTGCACTTAGGAGACAATGGATTGAGATACCGGTTCTGTAAAAGTAATAAAAGAGGAGACAGGGCGATGGAGGCTGTTGTTTTAAAGAACATCTCAGCAGAGTTACATCAGTCACGTTTCAGTCAGAAGCACAGGACACTATTCTAACAACACTGTTGAATATTCTGAGCTTCCTTTGCTTATTGTTCTGGCCACTCTCCTTGCTTGCATTAAAGTGAAATATTTGCTCTCTATTAATATTTTGTGAAGAGTAAGTATCATTTTAGACGTTTTATTAACTTTACACCTGAAACAATACAGAGGATGAACTATGCCTCAATTATGTCAGCATTAAAGCTCATTAATGAACACTAGGACACGCTTTCTTCTTAATTAATGTGGTTGTTGGAGTTTCAATGCATCACAGGCGAGTTTACAGCAAAGATTTGCACGAAAGAAAGTCAACACGTCTGTTGGGCGTTTTGAAACATGCCAGTTTACACCGATGAGAATAAATGAGATTCTCATTTCCATAGCAACAGCTCTCTTTACTTGTATTGTACAGTTTGTAGCCCAGGTCCATGCTGCCTTCACAGGAATGGGACGTCAGAGTATTGTCTATAAAGAAATAGGCAGCACGGCGTTTACTGTGTCAAGTCAGGAAAATAGATGCTCTTCCTTGGTATTTTAAGACCATTGATTGATTATTGTAGATTGTTGTAAATTAAGACTTTCTTCCTCTTGAACGCATTAAATTCTTCCAATGATTCACCGTGAACGCTATATGTTATCTGCGGGGTTCGAAATTTACCAGAGGGATGATCTGCTGTCAGACTTCATGTGAAAGCATCTTAGTTGTCTGTTAAGTTGTCTGTCTTAATGCCGGACGGAGGACAAATTTATGTTTATTGGTGCCTGCCGATTACCTCTGAGATTTTCCTGTAATTATTTTTTGTTAGTTAAGACAATATTTCGTAGTTGTTTTCTCCCACTGAGCAACTTGTTAAATCATCGTTTCATGACTGCCATGAGAAAAAAGGGTTGTCAATTGCTGTTTTTCTCCAAAAATTCATTGGCAAAATTAACACTGGTTACATGCACTTCCAATGATGACAAAGGTAAGAAAAAAAAAAAAAAGACCTTGTGCTAGTTCTACTGTTAAATAAACTGCTTCCAGGATGTGTGTATGTGTGTGTGTGCGCGCTTTATTGGAGAGGTGTAACCTGTTTTGCACCATCTGGAGACTTAAATCTCATAATGAATAGCAGCTTTCGTTTCACAGCCCGTCAGTTACGGATGATTGAAGGGCCATGAAGTCAAACTGTGGCAACTATTAACAAAACACTGAAAAAATAAAGCATTGCTTTCTGAAATGGCTTGCACGTAAGAATGCTGAATACATTTTATTGTAGGTGATGGTATCTTTTCCTTGGAAATAAATTAAGCAAATGAATAACAATTATACAACAGTTAGTTCCGGTGGAGTGGTTTGAGTTGTTCCCTGAGTGCTGATACACATTATAACAGGACTCTGATGTTTTACTATTAAGCATCACTCAGCTTTACAAGTGTTTTGTAATAACCATAACAAACTTCACCTTGCAACAGCACATGGATGTACATTCCCAAAAATAATTTAAAATTGTAGAAAACTGCTATGAATCATTTTTCCATCCCACACACAGAATGATGTGGCTCTTGATGAATTTCTTCTGCAGTTGACAGTCTACAGTAATTTTTTTTCAGGACGTATTGCTCAGATACTAGGTGTCCTGTTTCTCTCTCAACGATGCATGTCTCTTTATGGGTCTTTGGGAAGAGTAATATTTGTTGAAACCAGATGTTCAAGTTCAAGTTCAAGTTTATTTAAAGCCCGGTATCACCGTTTACAGGTTTTAAATGCCCACAAGTTTACAACAAGCAAATCAGGATGGCACACCTGGACTTAATCCTCATGGCAGGCAGAGACCTCTCTGCGCTCCTTGTCAGGGATCACAGAGAGTTTTTTCGCCTGCTATCAGACCCCCTCCTGGCCAGACAGCTGCAGAAAAGGTGCCGACCCAAGTGGGCAAATTACAAACAAACAGTACAGTTATAATGCAAGTTATTTTGTTTGCAGTTATAATGCACACAAAATAAAGACAACAAAAGCAGCGGGGGGTCTCGACCGAGGCAGATGACAGCCACAGCAGCACAGGGTGATGACAGCATGGTGCAGAGATGGAGCCCAGGCCTAAAGATGTAAAGATGTGAGCCACATTCATGCAGTGAAACACAAGACACTAGCCATTCACACAGACTGAGAATGGGCCACTAATGCAGAAAACAGAGAGAGGGTGTAGGGGTGTCATTAAGTCTGATAGATAGGCTGGGGCAAGCCCATGTCGAATCTTATAAGTCGATAAAAAAGACCTTAAAATCCGCCCTGGCATGAATCTGGAGCCAATGAGGGGAAGCCAGGACAGCTGTGATGTGGTCAAACTCTGGCAGCAGTATTTTGGACCAGCTGAAGACCTTTGGTACTCAAGGCAGGCAGATCAGGGACTTAACTTTTTATCACAAAATTTACTGGCATGGTCACTATATTGATGACATTTTACTGATGTTCTCCAGAAGTGAAGCTTTCATAATTATCTCAGTTCCATTAATACTGTGCCAGGTTGTTTTCATCCACCTCACATCATTAATAACACGTATGGCACATCATTCATTCTAATTGGAGCATCATACAAAGTGATGGATGCACTTCCAAAACCTAATTTGAGGAGCAAATTGGTTCACGTCTGCGTCCCAGGTGACAAAAAGGACAACTGGCTCAAAACACCCACTGGTGCTTTTAAATGTCGGAACTACAACTTGTGCTATCCTGCTGTTTGAAGTAAAATATTCACTGATTTCAAAACCGAGAGAAGATGAGCGAAAACCTTTTTATTAACAGCAACACTGTGTGTGTGCGCTATATCATCTGAGTTATCATAACTGTCTTTATGTTAGTCACACCAAGAGAAGGCTTCGGGAGCGCTTGGCTGAACACAAATATGCTATTCCCCAAAAATAATCAGCAGTACACCACGGCTTGTCATTTTGCTGAAAGCCATAACAGTGTACCTTCTCCATATCAAAGGTATTGATCACATAAAACCAGTGGTTCATGGTGCCAACAGACTTCTGAGGCGACTTCAGGAGGAAACTGTCTGGATTCATTAATTCAATGCTCTTAATTACCCTGGCATCAATGATTAGATGGATATTAAAGTGTATTTGTTGATTAGTTTTGTTGGATATATTGTTATATTCACCTGTAGTCTCATTATTTTCTTCCCCTTTCTATTACCCACTACTGCATTTTTATTTTTAGCTCTTTATGTTGATGTATCTTGCCCTTTGACTCTTTTTCTTTATTGTATACATACCATTTGACCTTTGAGCGTTGTTTGCTGCCAGATGGGTGGACACTGTTTTGTAATGCTGTCCGTCTCTGTGCAGCTATGATTGGTCTTTTGGATTTAGTAGCAGTCATTCTTGGATTGGTTGTTGTCTTTTTAAAATATTGGTTCTTTGTGTGAGCAGTTCTTGCCCTGATGAAGAGCAGTTCAGTTGAAATGCACCGTCTCACAGTCACTGTAATAAAGGCTTTTCAATCTGTCAGCCAGCCTTGCCCTCTTGCTGTTTATCTACTGTTTTTTTTTTTTTTTTCCCCGGTTTCCAGTCAGCACATATATACTGCATTTTTTTTTACCACCAGAGATAATTATAATCATGCCATGCAACATGTGTGTTTGTGTGTGTGTGTGTGTGTGTGTGTGTGTGCGCGTGCATGTGTGCTGGCTATGATGAATCAAGATAACATGGGTGTGAATCATCGGAAGCAGACTGCCTCTGCCAGCCTCCATAAACAGAGAGATATTTTAGCTCGCCACCACAACTGGAACAGATGTGCTAACCCTGACCGCCTGGGCATCAGGCTGCATCCACACACACACACACACACACACACACACACACACACACACCTACAGACAGTGAGCAGCGAGCAGAGATACATGTGCGTCTAATCACCCTACCTGACACCTCTCTGCAGTGACTGATCACCTCCATTATCTGTGTGTGAGTGTGTGTGTGTGTGTTAAGCCACTTGAGAGAAATGTCTGTGCATGAGCGTGTGTGTTCAGGTTGGAGTGTGACCAGTTTGTAGCTGAACACTTCAACACAGTCAGCCTACAGCAGAGCTCGGGGTTGCTCTACGTTCTCTTCTACACTAATGCTGGAAAAGGAATGTCATTCCTTTTTTTTTCTCTCTATTTACAGTATTCAAACCCTCGTCAGTATTATCATTTGCAACCAAAGATGTTTAATGTACACATTGTACAAATTTGGTTTGGATTCTGTGGTTAAATTATGAAACGTTTTCAAACTCCTGCCTGGGCTTTCTCAGAGGCCCTGCATGTCAGCAAGGTCTCTGTTAATTGGTCCTCTTTATCAGTCTGTCTTTCTCTGTAGCCAGTTCCTGTGGTCATCCGATCCAGAGAGACTCTCCCCTTTCCACTGAAACCACTGGAAAACAGATCCAAGTGACAGGGGAAAAACAACAACAACAAAAACATAGGCCTATATTCTTCACACAAGAAAGAAAATGCTTGTCAAAAACCAACATTGTGATCATAAAACCAAAGCAGCCATGACCAAATCAGGCCCTTATGGCAAGGCTTTTTTCATTGCATGTAAAATACAAAAACGAAGCAAATAGCAGGTTCCGTCTCCACTCACATTCTGCCTGTTAGATTAGGTGACATTATCCCCTTACATTCTATAATGTTGACATGGTTGTAGTAAGGCATTGTGCTGCGCTCAGCCACCAGAGATCCTGCCTTTGACTGGAAGTCTCTTTCAAGGTCTCTCCTTATTGTGGAGGTTTCTCACAAGGGAACCCCAAGGGAAAACAATTGTCCTTCTCTACTGTAACCTGAAGGCAAAATTATATTGGAAAGCCCTTCAGAATGCTCCTCACAACCTTCTCCGCTTTTCTATCAGATGATTAAATGGCCCTTTGGCGATATTTTCTCAATGTGAGAGGGCACTCGGGCACAGTGAAGTAAAAGTGCAGAGGCAGTTGCCCTAAATCCAAGTTGGACAGGCCAAGCAGCGTTTGTGTCTGTTTGAACCATCCCCCAACATCAGAGAAAGGGCTACATTTACGATATTAAACATATACACTGGTTATACCAAATTTGAGTGAAGATCCATAAGGGCTTTGTATTACAGTAAGACTACTAGTCAGTCCTAAACCAAATATTTCAGCCCAATTCAATTAGGATACACTCGCTACGACTTGTTCTGTCTTTTACAATTGATAATTTGGAGAACGCAGTGGTGTAAAATCAAAGATTAGGACATGGCATAAACGTGTCAATCGTTTCTTTAAGGAGCAGTGGTAAACTATACTCACTGAACTAAACTTAAGTCTGAGAGTAGCATATTTAAGAGCTGAAATTCAAATTATATTATCCACTAAGTAATGTAACCACTTATATGACACTCCTACTCATTCCTTGGAAATGATTTCCTTTGGACCCAGTAGAGGAGAGTAGGAGGAATCAGCTGCAATATGCAATAGCTACATGCCTTGAAGATATCCCTGAGCACCAGACCTGCAGTAAGAGGATCTACTTGACTCTTAACGCCACATCACATGCAATTTCATGAGGTGAATAGTTCATTTTCAATCATGATAAACAAATAACCACATTTGTATGGTGTCATGTAACAGGTTGCATTACAAACTGGACCAGTGATGTGCCAAGCAAAGGTGAAAATACTGAATGGCAACTCCGGTTTGCAAATTCTCCCAGTCACATCACATTATTCTTTGGTCTTTGGATATCCTTAATTTAGCTAATTTAGCTCCGGTAGACTAAGTAATTTTAGTAACTTTAGTCATTTTAGAATTGTAGATTAGATTTGTTTGGATTATATTTGCTTGTCAAAACACACCCAGCTAAAGACTGACACGCAATGACTTTTGATAGAGCAAAGCAGAGCAAAATGCCTGTGCTTGGTCTGTATGTACAGTTAGAAGCCTGAATCAATCAGAAAGAATTTATTAAATGAGACAAAATTTCAGCTGAAATTAAAGAAGAACTGAGTGTTAACAAGCCTTTGTTTGGATTTTCTGAATAAATCTCTGGCAAGTTTTTCAGAGTCTTGCAACATTCGGAGCACGCAGATGCAGCGCTGGAGCTCCTCTGCCTGTCTGTGTTTGCACTTGGGTATGTTTGTGTGTGTCTCAGAATGCATGCCTGCCTATATGTGTGCATCAAGGATTATTTGCATGCCTGCATTAACAATGTGCAACTGTTCGAGAGCTTAGTTCTTTCCTGGAGCTCATTTAATTTGAGCCTTGTTGATTTTGAGCCAATTTTCCACATATAATGAGCTGTTCCAGTTTGGGATATTTTGTAGAGGAGGAGCAGCGTTTCACCAACAAGGATGTAACACATAAGTTCATTAGAGACATTAGCTGTGCATGCTGCAGAGAAATAACCACCTCCCAGAAACATGGACATTAATTCTGGGACACTGTGCCAGTGTTCTCTAATTAATGTGTTTTAATCCAGTTTGGCATATCGTGCAGATGAAATATTTTCTAGCGTCACGGTGCTTTTCAAGTAAGGCTTTTGCTGTTGCGCAGCACAAAATAACTGTAATATACCTCCAGGCATTGATATAGAGGTGTTGATCAATACCAATGACTCAACGATTACTTGGTCTTGTGTTGAGATTTCTGGCTTTCAGTACTCACTTTCCAATCTGCACTCAGTGGAGAAGAAAAATCTCCTCCCATTGGAGGCATCTGAATGATCTCATCATATCTTTCACCTCAGAGGCAGATGATTAAATACTCCAAAAAGAGCAATGAGAGAGTAGGTCACGGGGCTACCAGTAGAAAGAACCGCAGTGTGCTCAATTTCTTGAAATGCTCAAACTTTCCTGAGTCTGAAAACTGCAAAATCAATGCTGATGAGCCTTTGAAAATGGTTTATTTTTTCCAACATCAGTAAACATAAAGTGGCAGTATGTTCTGTGTGATTTGTGCATAACTCAGGCACACGATGAACATATAACAGAGATAAAGCAGAGTTAAAAACTGCCTGTCATATTGAGTAATGATGAAATTAATCAACGATGAAATCCTATAGTAAAGCCACACAAGATGTGACTCTGATTTGACTCGTCCTGTTGTTACTGTAACTTAGTATTAATGTGATGGATGCCACCTGCTTTAAACTGTGATAACGTTCCCCGCATGTGAACATAGCCAATGAATATGTTATGAGTGATTACTGTGAGTAATCAGCTTACTGCACTGTTTCAGTTAAGGCGTTTTTATGGTTTTAAGTAACGTGCTTTCTCTAATAACCCAGTTTGCATGAATTCATCTAATAATTGGTCTGAAGATCTGACAAAACAGACAAATGAGCTTTCCCGGCACTTCGTCTCTTTTCTTGTCTGTGTCTCATGCCACTGACGACACGCATAGTTTCAAGAATCGAACGGAAATGTGAGGTGTTTATGTGCTCCAGAAAACTGAAGGAATGAGCAGGAATCCAGGCGTGTTAGCTCTGGCGTGTTACGTCCTTGCTCCAATTTATATAATCAGATCAAAGCATTTACATGACAGGGTCTATAGACAGAGAACTGGTCTAATGGGGTTAAAATGCAATTATTAGTGTGCATGTTAACATACTCATGAGTCATCCTTTATATCCTGAATTTACAATCTTAAGCCAAATGGAAACATCCGCAAACTTGCGGATGGACATCACGGCCTGTTAATGGGATGTGCCAGCGGTAATGGCTTCAAAGCTTTATTAATTACAGTGATGGCAGCCAGATACAGAAAGCTACTGGGAGTCAGGTCCTCCAGCTATGTACCCAGCCTTCATACATACAAATACACACACAATATGCAAACATGCGCATACGTCTAATCTTCATTATTCTAATTTATTGATTTTTTATCTATATCCTATTCTTTGCTGCTTCGATGACCCAGTTTCCTCTTGTGAATGAATAAAGTTCATCGTACGCTCATAAAAAAGATAAGGACTTACATGTAGCAATTGATGACAGTAAACTGGAACTTTGTATGTGTGTGTGTGTGTGTGTGTGTGTGTGTGTGTGTGTGTGTGCATGTGTGTGTGTATGGGTGATAAATAGATGAAATGCAGATAGACACGATGAATAGGACGAGTGGAGGAGAAAGAGAAACACAAAAAGAGAAAGATCCTGTGATCCAGTTATGTGTGTGTGTGTGTGTGTTATATGTGCGCTGAACTAGGAAGTCAACCTTTAGATATGAAGGAATTGGGTGTGAAAGAAAATGATTAAGGACAGTGATTGCTTATTCAGAGCCACTGTGCCCCCTCCATGTGTGTTCCGGGACTCATTTCCAGCCTTCCCTCCGAGAGGGGGAGGATCCATGCATTGTTGTGATCCATGACTGGCAGCATTAATAAGACTACTTATGCTTCACACATCAGCAACTGCTTGTGTGAGGCATAAAAAGGGGTCCTAATGCAAAGAGGCAGAAGGGGGGGAGAGCGTGAGAAAAGGGAAAGTTCTATTAGGCTTTATTGTGCCATCATGAAATATCTGTTCCCACCTCAAAGCCATCCAGGCTCCTCTTACCGAGCGCTCATTTTCATCTCAATTTGCGGTGCTGTGTGCCACTGTGTGTGGTGGGAAGCAAGAGGGGCTGCTCTATCAAAACGCCAGCTGTAAACCAACACGGCATGGTCGCCTTGAAAAGGAGGGGTGCATTCAATTTTCTATTTTGATTTGATGTTTTAATCTGAGCTCATTCATAAAGATTTGCAGCTCAAATGGTGAAGTGTTATCTTTAAAGAGGGAAGGAACAATTGTGTTCGCACAGATTCGCACACATGTACACTCATTATATACAGATGTGCACGTATCCAGTGAATCCACACGTTCATTGATTTTCATGAGTTGACTGAGAAGGTGCAGTGGACAGGACGCTTTCCTCACCTTTTCTGCCTCTCTCTGGGAAATGAAGTTTCAAACATAGTTTAACAGTCACCACAAAACTGCACTTGGAGAGCAACTTGCTTCCTCAATGTGATGCATGTACTGCTCACTGACTACAATAGGTGCATGCGTTATTATTATTATCGTCATTATTATTATTTGTGGCAACAATAAAGGCCCTTGGGGAATGTCACAATATAAATTTGCTGAGCAGAAGAGGCAACCAAGCAGAATGGCTTGATGAACGGTGTCCAAAGCAGCACTGGGGTCAAACAAAAGTGAGATAGAGCGTCACCTCTGTTAGCAACACTGAGGAAGTCACTAGTCACCCTGACTTTCAGTCTCAGTGCTGCAGAGAGCCCAGCAATCAGTGGAAGTTTTTCAGAGATGTTACTGGAGTTTTCAAAAGCCAATAGCTGTAAAGGAAAATAAGAATCCAAGATCTTAAGACAAGGGCATCTTAGAGATTAGGTCAGTTATTATTGAGATCAAGGCGATTGAGACTGGGTCTCGTCTGCATCTTATCAGGCTGCGACAGTGCATTTGGATACGGGAGGGTCAGAATCAGCGGGCAGTGAGCTATTCATGATGTGTGAAATGTGCGGGTCTGCATTACCAAGAACCTGTTTGAAAATGTATTAGGGATAGTGTCCAAGAGACAAAATGAGGATTTCATATGAGTAATGAATCTGTTAGTGACAAGGGAAATGCACTCAAAGCTGGTGTGCGAGGGAAGCAATAATTGGTGAGATTGATGAATCACAGCCAATAGGAAATCTTAAGCCTGATGTTCTTTTATTTATTTATTCATTCATTTATTTTTTACATTTACTTTGAATGAAATTAATCAAAAATTCTTTGCACCAGTTTGAGGAAGCCACAATATTGTAGCTGAGCAGAAGTTACTGACAGATTTTATCACATTAAAAGGGATACTGCAGTTCTAGCAGTTTTTGGAGACAATATTATATCCTTTGCTGCTCTCTGAGACTCAGAAATAAGATCTTGTAGGATGCCTGAATAGATTTTAAAATGATTGTCATTCCATTTCCATTTGGCTTTTCTGCATTTCCTCTTTCAAGCCTGCATGTGCTTGTTTAGTTAGGGAATGACACCAGGTGTAATCTTTGCAATTTAGCTGGGGAAAAGAAATTCGGCAACACTTGGTTCACAATAACACCTCATGTAAATGCCACATATACTGTGAAGGTTGAGGAATCAAACCCTTGACCCCCTGGATGTGGGGTGAGAGTGCTAACCACTCAGCCACCATGTTGGCTCTGGTACAATATGCTACCTTAAATTTCTTTTAATTCCAGATTAATCTCTGCTCTGTACACTCAACATCCTCACTGTAATGAAGACATTAATTGAGATTAAAGGCCTCAATCAGCAAACTTTGACTTCTACTGCCTCAGGCCAGCAGCACATCAGACATCTCCCAATACCCATGTCAATTTATATGTGAATTTAAAGTTCATTTTAATGACACCATTGCTGGAGCGATTCTTGCCCAATACTGGTGATGCTGGCTCATTTCCAGTGTATAAAATCATTTACTTGGATTGATTACAGCACATCATTCAAACTGCTCTGGCCAAAGTCATGATGAGTAATTCTTTCCGGCATGCTGTAACTGGACCACAATAATGACAAATCTTTTTTGCGATCTGGGTCCTTGCCAACGTCAAATAAAGTACACTTGGCCCACTGGTGCTGTACCAAAGTTGGCCAGAGTCTTAAGGCTGACACCCAGCCGATTCATGCTTATCCAGTGAGGGTCAGATTTGACCCATAAACTGCGTCCCGGTGCTGAGCTGGGAGTGAGGAGGAATCAGACAGAGTCAGTGTGATACTGTGGTACTCACTCTTCCACACTGCCCAGCCTGGTTAAGCACTTCCTCTGTTCTTTTTAACCTTTAAAGCATCCCTGTGAAGGTTTCTGGGTTCACCACACCTGAGACCTTGTGCCCGTTTTGCCCCACTGGCACTACCTCAGGTCACACAGTGCCACTTTATGATTTAGGACGGTAAGACACACAGATTTACACACAATGCAGTTTTTTTTTTAAGATAACAGAGGATGTCATTTCCTCCTTTACATCTATACATACAGAGAAGAACCTAGATAAACCTCTGTAGAAACCTCTCATGTTTATGCAAACATGCAAATGTAAAACAAGTTGAAATGATTCCTGCAATCAATAATATCACTCCTAATTCTTGTTTGACCAACAGGAAGACAGATTAACTCTCCTCAGTGCCAACTCTTTACTCTGACTTTCTTAAAACCTCTCAACAAGCAAAGTGAAGTGAATATGGAGCAATGAGGAGTTCAGCATAAGGTGAAAAAGTAAAGAGGGAATAGAACCTCATGACTATTTATCTCCCTTTACAGTTCGGTGATTGACAGATAAAGCTTAAAATATGGAGACAGTTAAAAATGTCTCAAGTGTAACGGCTAATTGCTATGGAATTCTTCATATTTCTCAGAGAGGCTACTGAAAACCCTTCACTCCAGTTTGAATACTGTATCACAACTGACACTGTCAATAATGGTCACTTGAGCCTTAATTCATAGAGATGGGTGCCAACCAAGCTGGCTGTAGGCCTTTGTTGAGTGACACAGATATGCCACAACAGATTTATGACCTTATGTTCCAAGTTTACTTTCTCTCTCCTTGTGTTTTCTCTCAGCCTCTCTGGGCCATCCTTCGCCCTGCATGTGTAAGTTTGACAGCACACACAGTATGACCTCGAGGCTTGTGACCATTTCATTGATATCAGCTGTTGGGTTTAACCAATATGGGTTTTTCGAAACTCAGTACCAATGTTTTTTGTAATAAAGCTGCTGATTAACTATTATGTGCCAATATTCAGTATCATTACATGTTTTAATTTTGATGGCCAGGTGGAAAAGCTTCTGTAACAAAAATATGGGAACACCATGGGACACTGAAATGCTCCACTGAAACCCATGTTAATGAAATTGTACGGGTTAGCAGCTCCTTAAAGGAATGTTTCACCCAAATATTAAAATGTTGCTACATCTCAGTCCTCTCTAAAACTGTTACAACATTGGCTAACCAAGTAATAGCTCAAAAAATCAAAATGCCTGTAATATTTTTCCATACATCTAATGCAGAGTAATCCAAGTGTTCTGCATTGTGGGTGCAACTTTTTCCCCACAGGACTTAGGCAGAAGTGGAAAAAAAAAGTATTTGAGATGTAACCATGAGGCCTAGCTTGCTCTGTATTTGGAGTCTATCCCAACATGCATTGGGCAGAAGGCAGGAAGACTCCCTGAGCAGCTCAGTCCATCACAGGCCTAATACAGTTAGACAGACACTTACATTGCTAAGTTCACTGTGGCCAAAGGCAAAAATTTAGTTAAGTTTGGTTCAATTTAGTAGATGATGCGGATGAAGGAGATGCCAAAAAGACAATAACTCAACACAAGAAGAAAGAAACAGGTTGGAGTGCAAGAGCCACTTGATCTATCAGCCCCAGGATAAGAGGATGGTGGCAAGTGTTAGTGAAATGAAATTAAAATGTGAAACATTTTTCACCAAGTCTCTCCACAATTTCATTAGAGATGATTTAATGAAAGATACAAGAAGTAACCATTCTTTTATCTTCATTTAAAGGATGCCTACATGAACACTGCATCAGCCTTTTAGTCAAAACCACCAACCTCCCAGACTGCCAGAATCCTGCAGGGTGACTGTATGCTTCCTGACTGAAGGTTTCACGAATCACAACACCCTTCTAGATACAGGGAAGGATGAAGTGACAGGCCTAAGGGAAATTAATTAGTCATTTTCACTTTAAATGTAAATACAAGAACTCAGTTAAATGCGTACACATGGATAAATTTTGGCTTTTGAAGTATCATATTAATTAATTTCATCAATATCAGTTGGCACATGGTTTCAATTTAAGCTATCTGACAACAAAGGCATGAGAAAAAGGCTGCAAAAAATTCAAGTTTAACTTAAAAAAGTCAGACTTATTTCTTTATTATGATGGTCCTTGATCTAAAAGGGTAGTGGTTTGGAGTAGAATAGCACTGTCAAGTCTAATTTTAGATAATAGTGAAGTCAAATAATCCTTTAATATCAGTAGAGACACTGAATTAACTTAACACCCTGGAATGCACCCTGCTGCCAGATAGTCTCACATTGACTCTATGCACCTTTGGGCATGGAGTCAGTCCACAGATCGGATTCAAGTGGCAAAGGAATCATGTCATGTTCCAGTATTGTGGACAGCAGGCCAAAATGATCCTGCACTTCTTCTTAGAGCTTTTTTCCATGTTTTTTTTTTTTTTTTTTTTTTTTAATTAATTAATTAATTAATTAATTAATTAATTTGCTGTCAAGACTTTCTAAAATCAATCTGGAACACAACAACAACAACAACAGCAACAAAAAACAAACAAACAAACAAACAAACAAACAAACAAACAAACAAAAAAAACTGATTTGGCCTGGCAGTGTGATCAAGGCCTTGCACATTCAAGCACCAGCTTTAAGATGCTACATAACACTTTTGGCGTGGCTTAGAGACTTACAAAATCCCAGCCACATTTCCCGTTCTCCTCTGGAAAGTCTCTGAAGCTGATGTTGAAGAGGACTTGACATCAGATGGTAATGGTTGGGGGCAATTGGTATGGTGTCAAAGCTGTAGCTCGAAGGGGTGATACAAATCAAGAAGAGCTTCTCTCAACATTTAAAAGCAGCTTATCAGCTATTGATTACTTTCTCGTGTCCTGGTGATCTCTGCTGGCCGTGCCTCAGGGAGAAGTGAAGTGAAGGAAAAGTGAATCTTCAATGTCCTCAGGCAAAGCATGCAATGTGGTTTCCACACTAAACCAGCCTCTTTACACCTGTTCTAGCCCTTTCTTATCAGTTTGAAGATATTATTTGACTCTGAAGTGTTGTACTCAACAATGTAAGAAGAACATGTGTGCCTGCTTTCATCACTGCTGTAAATTACCAGGTTGGGCCAACAGGGTCGCCTGTGTTGCTGTAATGTTGTAATCTATTGTGTTTTCTATGTGCAAAGTGTTGTGTTTTTTACTGTGTCGCATAATGTAGTGTGAAGTGTAGTGATACTTTTATGTGAGAGCTGGTAAAATATTTCCTCTTTGGACAATAAATTAACTCCTGTGTGGAACCTGTGTACACAGACTATTAATGACCAGTAAGAAAATGGAAATGACAAATTGTGAATGTATTTATTTATTTTTACTGATTATGATTCCAACTGCATATTTTCAAGAGAAAAAAATTGTAGTCAATTACAGTAGTCGAGACATGATGAAATACGTGCATCAGTTTTTCCACATCGAATAAAGAAAGAAAAGACTAGCTGGAAAAAAAAAAAAAAAACACCTTTTATCACCAGAGTTAATATGCTTGTGAAATTTTGAATCAAAAATAACACCAAGATTTTTTTTTTTTTTTTTTTTTTTTTACAAAAGGCTTTTTAAATCCTGACAGTGGCCCAAGCTCATGAGAGACTGTAGTAATGGATTCAGAGGGAGCAAAATAGAAACAATTTCCGGTTTAATTCTCATTTTATTTGAGAGGGTTTTTTTTTTGTTTTTTTTGACATCAACGCTTTATGTCAGCAAGGTAGCACTGATTTGTGTGCATGTACTGCTGGTGAACGACAACTGATAACTCCAATCAACCTGATGCACACACAACTGTGTCCAGACATGCATAACCACTTTCTGATCTTTTCAAAAGATTGCAGTCCCTGATTGACCTTGAGACTAAGGACTGATGTCATATGATGCTGAGGCTCATGCTCTACGGATGCTGTCTTTTTTTTTCCATTTTGAACTTGTTGAAACTCCTTGACATAAAGCATCTATTGTCTTTGAAGGATATTAATTAAGAAGATAAACAAATATTTGAAATGAGAAAGACTTAAATCCTCTGGTTCTCATTGTACAGTAGTGTGGTGCTATATCACATGCCATGCCACAGTGCGTCTTTGTGCAATGTTTGGTAGCAATTGGACATATCAGAAAATGTGTTTAAACATTAAGACCTTGGGAACAAAAGCTGTGTTTCATTGAAACATATCGTCCTTACAACATTTCCTCAATGCTCAGTTAATGAGAGGCGGGAACTTCAAACCACTTGGTTGCAAGGAGTCAGTGAAATCTCAGCAGCGATAAAAACACCTTAAAAAGATGCAATTGACATGAAATTTTACTTGGAGTCCTTGGTGAGCAGTGCATCCAATAAATTATCACTTCAAAATTCCATCAAGGGAAGCAACTCAAATTCTGAAAATCCACACATTTCTCAAGGTATTTGATGTATTGCTGATAAACTTTTTCAGAGGATGCACCACACTGAGATAGAAAACTTTGTCTTTTGAAGATGCTTTTGGTGTCTGCCATCTTAATTTTTGCTGTTTGTGATTGTTGAAAGTGGATTCAAAACTGCTTCACATCACATGAAGCAGCTTTGGAATATGAGACTAAAAAGTTATTAGATGAATTTTAAATTCCCAAAACCTCCAGGAGGCCACATGCTGACAAACATGACTAACTTGCGCATATAATGCCCATAATTACACCAAACTTGGTACACTAACTTGACTCAACGCTCTGAGGACATGTGCAACATTTGAAGCAAATGATCTTAGTGAAAGTGATACATTAGTGCTTGGTACCCTTTATTTGAAGCTACCTTGCAATTGTTCAGCTCTTGTTGCTGTCAGAGGGAAGAGGCAGCACTAGCCCCAGGGACAGACAGAGCTGAGGAACCAAGCCACACAGGTTGTTCAAATACTGAAGATGGAAGTGATCAGACAGAGGACGATGTAGCTGCCAAACAAAATATACTAGACACAGCCGGAGGACATATCGTTGAGACACGTGGAACATCACAACAGCACAGGTCAGCTGAAAAAGTTTTGGAAAAGGCAAAAGATAAAACCATGGAAACACAGACCGCTGTGATGAATGATGACTTCTAGAGCACGGACATGTTATTTTGAACTTTTTACAACATTTCTGAATCTCAAAGGCCTTTCACTGATCTGTTGAGATTGATCTGGAAGTCTAAAAACAACTGAGATGTCAGAAAAATCCAGTGCAAATATTTACCAGCACATCAGTCACAAATCAGTGAGGAAAACGTCTGGGCATGACCGAAGAGATTTAGAGGAATCCCTGCTACCAGTGCTGAAGAGATGCATCAAGCACTGATTAACATCCTGACTCACCCTGGCTTCACAGAAGACAATATGAGCGAGCACCTTGTGTGGTTTGTTTCCGGTGGAGCCTCTGGCAATAAGGGAGGCGAGTCAGTTGTTCCAGAGAGAACTGTCATTTTCCTAAAACGCTTATGTGGCACAAACCACTGCTTTGAATAAAATTGAGGTGCCATTAAGAAGGTGGCAGAGCTAAATCGTTTCCAGTCATCTTTTGATGAAAAATACAGTGTCTACCATGCCTCTGCTAAAAAGCTCCGTGTCCTGAAGACTTAGCTTTCCAATATTTGCACATTCGGAGGATCCTGAGCATAACAAGGGTTGACCTCCAGTTACAGGACCATTAAAGCAGATTGGCTCTCTTCACAGCACGTCTCAGATGTCTGTCAGTCTTAAAGAAAGCCTGAAAGACAAATGCATGTTTAATGGTTTAGAAAACTGTATGTCAAGTGCTACATTTGTGCTCGATCTTGCTATCACGCTTTAAAAGAGGCCTCTCAGTTCTGTCTCGCTCATTAAGACACAAATACAACACATCCAAAGGCCGGTGCTGATCCGACTTTGAAGCCTTGAAGTCGATGGCTGAGTCAATTGGGTTGAAGGTGAAGACATTCAAAAGTGTGACAGTGAAAGATATTTCCTGAATTATGTATGATCAGCCAGGGGTTTTTCATAATGATGAGTCTTGAGAGAAGAAATGGGTATCTGACAAGGCAGAGGAATACCAGGGGGGCATTTCATGAAGGTGGTTTAACAGACTCTGAGTGTAACCCTTATCTCTGAGTTGAACAAACCCAGCATGGTGTACCCTCAGTTTTCAGATTCAGAACAGCTCATTACAATGAGTTCAATCAACTCTGAGCTGGTTGAACCTGACTGAAGCATATTCACGGTGACAGAGTTAAAAGGATTCACCATGGCAACCGAAGATAAGAAAAAGAAACAACAACAGCTGCTAAAGAGCACGAGTTACTTGCATACTGAGTCAATAAATAACTTCAACAACTAAACTTTTGTTTCTGCCATTGTTATATATATCCTTTTCAGCTGAAATCTGACTCGCAGAAAAAGAAATCGGCAGCAGTCTGAAATATAAGCACACATTCAAACTGTGGGGATAAATTTTAATTATAGCTGCTTAATTCTTTGTAGCAGAGGTGCAGGTCATAATATGGTGCAGAGGATTTAGCCCAATTTATGCCTCTTTCTGTGTGATGACTGTCTCAGCTCTACTCCTTTTTCTCCATGATGAGAAAAAGACTGAGTTAAGAAAATGGGGAGAGTGAATATTAATATGTAATAGTATGAGTAAGAGGAATGGGTGAAACAACAGGTGAAATCTATCTAAAGTATAAAAATATTATCTGTTACGATGACACACCTTTAAAATGACTTCTTAACTCCTAGGAAGCACCAGTGAGAGAAACCAGAGTTGCCACTTCCTGAACAAGCATGAAAGTCAGATTTTATGTCAACTTTAAACTAAGAAACTGGTCACTGCAAAAAATAGCATGGGCTTCAATGTGGCTGGGATCACCAAGAAATGAAAATGTTGTGTCCAAAAACAGTCCCAAGTAAAATGCTGCTGGCCAAACAGGTTTTCTGACCAATAACTTCTAGATCAAGTAAACCTGCTACCAAGTAGGGTAGCCTCAAAGTGCAAGCTACCATAGCGACTGACGTGGAGTTAATCCACTTCTTGGAAACAAAAATCCCACTTTTCAACTCTGAGTTAACAAACTCTGGTTAGCCAGTGGACCCACTTTCTGAAATGCCCCTCAGCAGTTGCAGGACAACCCAACTGCAGTGGAGGCTTGTGGCCTTTGTGGATCCAAACCAAAAAAGACAGGCAAATGCATAAACCGAACCAAAAAGTCTGAAAACTGGCACCCAAACCTGTGCAGAACCGAGAAACAATTTCACAGCTGATTGCGATTAACAAGTTTACATGTTGTCAAAACAAACTTTGAGTCTTACCTAATGTAATGTTAGCAGTCATCCTCGCATGCTCCTTGCCAAGAAAGGTGGTCAAATAAATCCAGGATTTGTCATTCCCGTCTTGCTGATTGAAACAACATGGTTAGTCTGCTCATTATTTCAGCTTAAAAATCGTCGGTTGCCATGGTGAATCCTTTTAACTCTGTCACCATGAATTTCAGCAGAAAGGCAACTCATTTAGAATCAAATTTGCAGTTTTGTTGCATCTGGCAACAACCATATGTCCCAGTTTGTCCTGGTTTGTCCACGATTGTCCCAGTTTCAAGCTGGGTGTCCCGAGTCCTGACAAATACCGGTAAAACACTAAAATGTTCTGGTTTTCAACATTCTTTACAAAATTGTCCTGGTTTGTACCTATTCAGACCTGCAATTTGAACTGAGCATACACATATTAAATTAATGTTCAGTCTTTTCCGCTGAATCTAATAGTGCCAGGGTCGAAGCAATCTGGCGACATCAATCTTTAAACACTTTATGGGTGTCTTCATTATCATATTTTTTAAACAAACATAGACATGCTATACATCAAAAACGTCCAGTGTTTTCTGCTGAATTTAATGATGCCAGGGTCAAAACAGTTGTAGAAATAGCCAGGTTCCACTAGCACAAGCCTCTAGTTGACAGAAGAGTCTGATATCTGGTATGCAGAGGATAAAGTGCTGAACCTCTGCTAATTTTTCCAGTTTAATAATGGCAGTCACTTCCAAAGGGGTGTAAGAAAATGTATTGCAAAGCCCAGACCATTTGTGATTATAGACTTCCAGAGAAACTTCGCTTCAAGCAGTTAAGACAACGGTAACTTCAGTCAGATGAATTTTGCTGGTGGCACCACAAGATCGACCTCAGACCTCCAAGCCTATAAATCTGCACTGCTGTTCATTAAAGGTGCTGGTTCTCCGATCCTGAGGTAACATCTCCTAAGATGTTCTGTCAGATCCCAGATTTGGCAGAGTCAAAGTTTGGCAAGCAACAAAAAAGGAAAGGGTGCACAGAAATGCATGAGTCACTTTGAAAGTATAGTGCTGCAAACCTGCCCCCATAACCATGTGTGTTCTGTAGACATCTGCCAATTACACATATATTACACACACACACACACACACACACACACACACACACACACATACAGTACAGGCCAAAAGTTTGGACACACCTTCTCATTCAATGCGTTTTCTTTAATTTCATGACTATTTACATTGTAGATTCTCACTGAAGGAATCAAAACTATGAATGAACACATGTGGAGTTATGTACTTAACAAAAAAAGGTGAAATAACTGAAAACATGTTTTATATTCTAGTTTCTTCAAAATAGCCACACTTTGCTCTGATTACTGCTTTGCACACTCTTGGCATTCTCTCATGAGCTTCAAGAGGTAGTCACCTGAAATGGTTTTCACTTCACAGGTGTGCCTTATCAGGGTTAATTAGTGGAATTTCTTGCTTTATCAATGGGGTTGGGACCATCAGTTGTGTTGTGCAGAAGTCAGGTTACTACACAGCTGACAGCCCTATTGGACAACTGTTAAAATTCATATTATGGCAAGAACCAATCAGCTAACTAAAGAAAAACGAGTGGCCATCATTACTTTAAGAAATGAAGGTCAGTCAGTCCGGAAAATTGCAAAAACTTTAAATGTGTCCCCAAGTGGAGTCGCAAAAACCATCAAGCGCTACAAAGAAACTGGCACACATGAGGACCGACCCAGGAAAGGAAGACCAAGAGTCACCTCTGCTTCTGAGGACAAGTTCATCTGAGTCACCAGCCTCAGAAATCGCAAGTTAACAACAGCTCAGATCAGAGACCAGATAAATGCCACACAGAGTTCTAGCAGCAGACCCATCTCTAGAACAACTGTTAAGAGGAGACTGCGTGAATCAGGCCTTCATGGTCAAATAGCTGCTAGGAAACCACTGCTAAGGAGAGGCAACAAGCAGAAGAGATTTGTTTGGGCCAAGAAACACAAGGAATGGACATTAGACCAGTGGAAATCTGTGCTTTGGTCTGATGAGTCCAAATTTGAGATCTTTGGTTCCAACCGCCGTGTCTTTGTGAGACGCAGAAAAGGTGAACGGATGGATTCCACATGCCTGGTTCCCACTGTGAAGCATGGAGGAGGAGGTGTGATGGTGTGGGGGTGCTTTGCTGGTGACAACTGTTGGGGATTTATTCAAAATTGAAGGCACACTGAACCAGCATGGCTACCACAGCACCCTGCAGCGACATGCCATCCCATCCGGTTTGCGTTTAGTTGGACGATCATTTATTTTTCAACAGGACAATGAGCCCAAACACACCTCCAGGCTGTGTAAGGGCTATTTGACCAAGAAGGAGAGTGATGGAGTGCTGCGGCAGATGACCTGGCCTCCACAGTCACCGGACCTGAACCCAATCGAGATGGTTTGGGGTGAGCTGGACCGCAGAGTGAAGGCAAAGGGGCCAACAAGTGCTAAACACCTCTGGAAACTCCTTCAAGACTGTTGGAAAACCATTTCAGGTGACTACCTCTTGAAGCTCATGGAGAGAATGCCAAGAGTGTGCAAAGCAGTAATCAGAGCAAAGGGTGGCTATTTTGAAGAAACTAGAATATAAAACATGTTTTCAGTTATTTCACCTTTTTTTGTTAAGTACATAACTCCACATGTGTTCATTCATAGTTTTGATTCCTTCAGTGAGAATCTACAATGTAAATAGTCATGAAAATAAAGTAAAGGCATTGAATGAGAAGGTGTGTCCAAACTTTTGGCCTGTACTGTATATATATATATACACACACACACACACTGATAAAACCAAATTGCATACTGATAACACTGACAGTCAAATAAAACAGTAAATAAATCTCTGGATGAGTTGAACCTTCAGCTCCTGCCTATGCTTTACTTGTTATATTAGTTACAATAAATCTTGCCTTAGGTTTTGCTTTCCAAAGTTCAAGCTGAAGTTTATTTAAAGCCCAAAATCACTAAGGCTGCCACAGGGAAATACATTTTACAAATAAAGTCCACTGTAATCGATGAAACTGTGCTCAAGTAGATTTTAAAAATACATATATTTTTTTTTATTCTATCATTTATTCAGTAGAATTGTGCCCTCAATTTTGTCAATAATTTGAGTAAATAACAAATAAAAGTTCACAATCATTCTGTTTATGTAATTCCACATACAGAAAATTGTGAGTGAATCTAACCTAATTCCAATTAAGCATTTTTTTTTTAAATTGACAATCATTCCTTGTCTATAGCAGAGGGTTGATTCAGAGATTCAGCACCTATATTTCAGTGCAGAATCTACTAATGCTTAGCTATGTGTTCAAATTTGTATCATTTTATTAGGCTGCTATTTCATCTTTTTCTTTCTTTTTTTCTTTTTTAATGTATTAGAAGTTTGTTCCAATAAAGTTAAATTCGAAGAGTTTTAAGGTCATCCCAATGCTGCTGAAATACGATCAGTCTTACAGGCACAGAGTTTGTGGTGTTTATTGTCTTTTTTTATCTTCTTAATGCTACATTCTGTTTAACTGTATAATAACTGCACTTGGGAACAAATCGCTACAAAGTAATATTAGGGACAGTATAATATACAGTATACTATTGTAACCCAAACGTGCTGAAGCCTCCCTAAACACCCTGGGACTCTGCGTTGTGTTGGATGTGATGGCGGGGTGTCATGCAGAGAGATGAAGCACGGCACACACACACACACACGAGTTCCGATTGTGGCTGGGACCCGGAGTTTTATTGGCACAAGGGAAATGACAGCTCCACATCTGCTGCTGGCCCTTACAGAGTAGCAAAAATAAACATTGTCTCATTAGAAAATATCTTCAAATTCAAAGCTATTCTAGTGCAAAACTTAAATTGTGCAAAACAAAAAACAAACAAACAAAAAAACAAAACAAAACAATAATAATGTAATACTTAAAATAACACAATAAAGTCATCATATAAAAATGATTTACATAAGCAATCAGATAGCTAACAATGGCTGTAAAGCTAATGCTTCGTTCTGCACTATTTTCAATGAGCGAAGGCTATGCTCATGCCCGGAAAACCTAGCCAACATCACGGCCGATATTTGTACACAAAACACAGGTCCAAACTGCACATATTCACACCAGTCTGTACATTAATACCTTAACAAACACATCAGCTGACCAAATCGACCGGATGGCCGTTTTTATGTCAAAATCTTTTAAAATTATTCAAGGAGCCGTTTACAACGCTTACCTTACAGCGAAAATAAACCAAGAAGACACCCGCACGGAAAGGGAACTTGAACTACGGTGTCCTGTAAGGGACACACTGGCTGTGTCCGAAATCACTCCCTAACCACTATATAGTGCACTATATAGTGATTACGCCATTTTGTAGGGGTGTCCGAATGTCTAGTGATTATTTATGTTCACTATATAGTCCACTAGATGTATCCCACAATCCACTGCAAAATGTAGTGGACATCCGATGGTCACTAACCAGGCAATATATCCCGTCATGCATTGCGGAACGGCGCCGAACAACGGGCGAAGTCGTGTCCGAAACGGTCCACTATTGAGTTCACTATATAGTCCACTACACTGAATTCCCTATATAGTGAGTAGGGAGTAGTGAGTGAGTGAGCGATTTCGGATACAGCCACTGTCGCAAAAACTTTAACTACGGTGTCCTGTACAAGTGAAAGCCAGTGAGTCATTTATCATATCACTTGTTGACCAAGCACAAAGTTGTAATATGAAAAGTGATATATTTCCTGCTTGGTCCAAAACCTGCCTCTTTCAGCTCACTGTTTAAGCTAATAGCTAACGACTGTTTACAGGCTGAAGCGAGTGCAGGACAGTGAGGGAGAGAGAGGACAGACCACAGGAGGAGCAAAAACTGAGCTTTTTATTCTTTCAAAAAGTCTGTCAGGATATTAATGTCAGAAATAGTTCATATTTTACTGATATTTTGAGTTTGTCTCTAGATAGATATCTATTTTTCATTTTAAACTGCATTATTTTGTGGCATAGTTTCATTTCATTTTCTTATTTGATCTAAAAGGGACAGTGTACAGCTCAAACATATACTGTATGTCACTATTTGATGCCATATCTTGCTTTGTTTTTGTTGACACTACAATAAATTTTTTTGAAGAATAGTTTGATGTAGTTGGATTATTCAAGGTATTTCCGGACAAACTACAGTGACAACTTTAACTACGGTGTCCTCTAAGGGACAAACTACAGCAATTTCTGGCTTCTCAAGGGAATACACAGCGCAATAGCGCCACCTTGTGACATATTTCAGTAACTACCTTATACTGTCATGATTAATAATACTATTATCTATTATACTATTAATAACACTTTGGCATCATTCTGAATCCCAACCAGTGAAATTGTAAATTGAACAACCTGTACACCGGAATAAGATCCTCTTGCTAAAGCGTTACTAACCTCCAGTAGGCTCTTGTTGTTCTCATCCCTCTGACTGTCTAATGTGACATAAGCATGCTCATCACAGGGGACTAGGTTCTAATTGGCGTATATAAGTCTTATTTGGTGGATGGATACAACTGTAGCTGAGGGTTGTGAGTTGAGCCTACAGCCAATTTGTGAGGATTAGAAAATAACATGGAGGCTCTGTAGACTGAACCAGTATGGCAAACTTACTGCATTGAGCATTCCACTGCTTCCGGTTTTCCTTTCACAATAAAAGCCCTAGACATATACCCTACACTACACTTACAACAAGAGCATTTCACTAAAAGGTAACTCAGTGAAATAGGTTGCCCGACCATTGGGGCCTACAGAGAATTCACTCAGATTTGTTGACTGTTCTGCCTTGGCTATGCTCCAAATAGCCTCCGCATCAGCAGGGGGATTCATAATGATGTCAGAACACATCCATTCCAAAAATGTTGATTTACACACACAAAAACATCAGGGAAAAATTTCCAAGGCCCAGACCTCAGCGATCTCATAGCCAGCTATGGGATCAGGTTTGCTGGAAATTTGCAGCTGTTCACGGAGAGTTTGCTGATGTGTTTTTCACCATTTTGAATCGCTGCACACATACCTTAAAGGTCAGATTTGCAGGGTTAATTTATTTTACTAATTTATTTCAGGGCAAATATTTTTTTCATATGTGGAATGGTCCTGGTGCTGTACTGGAATCGGAGTTTAGGGTGAGAGAAAGAGAGAGAGGCGTCCCCTGATGTTCTCGTGGTCCTCCAAAATGTCTCTTTTTATGTTCTGTGTCCGAGCGTGTTGATTTCTCTTGCAACACACTGACCCAGCAAACCCAGGCAAAGCCCCATATGTGTGAAATGCAGAGAGAACATACATACTGAGCAGGCAGCGCTGGGATTTGTTGCCAAGATCTCCTGGTGCAGGAGAAGTGAGGCTCCTTAAGTAACTCAGGCACGGCACCCTTGAGGAAAGGTCTACCGTGCACTGTTCCCTTCATGTTCATGCTGTGTCCTGACGTGTTGATTTTACCTGCAGCTACTCACCCAACAAACTCATCACCTGATATGTTCTCAATAGAGAGGGACAGAGGGTAGTCATGAAGAACTATATATATCTATAGATCTATAGATCTACACACACACACACACACACACACACACATATATACAGTTGTGTTCAAAATAATAGCAGTGTGTTTAAAAAAGTGAGTAAAGTCCATAATCCTTATAATAGCTTTTATTTCCATACACACAAATGCATTGGGAACACTGCACATTCTATTCCAAATCAAAACATGAAGAAAAATTTATCAAATATGTTATTACTCTACAGAAAGTGAAGAAAAAGGAATATTAGGCTGTTCAAAAAAATAGCAGTGTCTGCATTTTTCTTTACAAACTCAAACATTTACTGTATAAACTGAAAAATGCTTGAAGATTTAGCTTTCCTGTGAATCACTGAACTAATGATGTAAGCGATAAATAGGCCCAACACCATCATGATGCTGGTGCCACCATGCTTCACTGTCTTCACAGTGTACTGTGGCTTGAATTCAGTGTCTGGGGGTCGTCTGACAAACTGTCTGCAGCCCCTAGCCCCAAAAAGAACAATCTTGCTTTCATCAGTCCACAAAATGTCGCGCCATTTCCCTTGAGGCCAGTCAATGTGTTCTTTGGCAAATTGTAACCTCTTCAGCACGTCGTTTTTGCAACAGTGAGAGGGGGCTTCTTGTCCATAGCTTGGCTTCACATAGGCCTCTTCTAATTGTTAGAGTACTCACAGGTAACTTTAGACCTTTGTTCTCCCTGGAGCTGATCATTGGCTGAGTCTTTGCCATTTGGGCTATTCTTCAATCTATTCGAATGGTAGTTTTCCATTTTCTTCCACGTCTTTCTGGTTTTGGTTGCCATTTTAAAGCATCTGAGATCATTTTAGCTGAGCAGCCTATCATTTTCTGCACTTCTTTATATGTTTTCCCCTCTCCAATCAACTTTTTAATCAAAGTACGCTGTTCATCTGAACAATATCTGGAACGACCCATTCTACTCAGATTTTCAGAGAAATGCACCATAACCAGCATGTACAACATTTGCTGCCTTCGTCCTTGAATAAGGGCCAACTGTTTGACACCTGTTTTTTCACAGAACGACCTCTCTAATTGAACTCCACACTGCTATTATTTTGAACACACCCCTTTCAATTAATGATTCAGTTACACAGAATCAGCAGCATGCAAGTCATGACTGTTGGATCTGTTGGTTTTCTATTACTCTACTGCACCCACTAGTAAATTATTTGCCATGTAGGAACATAATTTCTACCAAAAACAGTGATTGATGTGGTTAGTGATGTTGAACTGCTATTATTTTGAACACAACTGTATATATATTCAGGTTACATTTTATTGATAGCTTTAAATTTTATTATTCATAATTTTGATTCATTTTCCTGTGTTCTATTCATCTGTTTAATACAATATGATGTAATTAGATGTAATAAGATATGATGAAACTATCTCATTTATATCCTCTTCAGTGTGTAGTCCCCTCTAAACTTCAGTTATAAATTTTACCCTCAGTCAAAGACTGTAAGGATAACTCACTGTTCCTCAAAGGTTCATCTTTGCATTTTAATATACAGTGACACAGACATCTTTTTTCTTTGAAACCTCAAAAACTGCATACAAGTGAACCAAGTGTGCTCAAGTATTCATACCTTCACACCTTGAAAACCCTATGAGATGCATTACAGGGGCTTGATATCGGCTGTGTCATGCAGAACAGTGCAATATGTACAGGAGATTGTTTAAAATTCCTTACCATAACCTAAATGTGATTCAAATACTGCTGTATGCGAAACGCTGAGTGTTTTGATTTTCTCAGAGGCAATTAAGGGCCATCGAAGTAGGCAGCAGGAGCACATTTTCAAATTTTTAATTTTGATATACTATGCTATTTTCAAAGCATTCCCACTAAATTAACTGTGAAATAATTTTGCATCACAAGCACTGTCTATAGGCACAGGTGGTAAAAACTAAACCGCAGGTAGTTCTGATAAAGCAAAATGGTGTGATTGTTTCTTCTCTTGTATTGTACAGCCTGGAAAACACATTTACATTCATAGTCCTCATCACTCAGTTCATTCAATCTGTTTGTTTGTGAAACCTTTATTTCCTTAAGTATACACTTATTTTGTACACAGATATTTGTCAACGGACAGCTCAGGAGTAGAAAATAACTTATGCTGAACTACTCAGATTTTTTATGTGAACAATCCTTTCTCCAATATTTCACCATCTGTCAGGTCCCACTGCAGACTTACTGTTCTTAGACAGAAGCTGTTACACTGATCAATGCACCGCAGCCAATCACCAGCCTGAATGTATTAACAAAGACGTACTGAAAGATCGACCCCACACTCCTTAAATTCTTTAAGCTGAATTCTTTCGGTAGATATTAACTTTGGCTCTTGCAGCTCAACCAGATCCTCTTAAGCTCTAGAAATGTGGACACTATCTAGCCTGCTGCATAGCAACCAGACTTCAAATAAACACAGTTAAGTCATCAAACACATGAATATTACCTTGCAGACCTCCCCCTCAAGCAGTCTAGCTCCACACATCTGCGGTACTTGGACAGTAAAATATTGGTTTCCCCCACCTCAGCAGCCTCTGTGCTCCATAAAGATGGTCAACAGGTAATCAGTGAAGCCACAACTAGTATTTCATTTGGTAATGAGCTTAAAAACCTATTTATCACATGATGAAGAAAATAAACACAAAGTTGAGGCCATCTATCAGATAAAATATACATTTATTACTTACAATTATTTATTGACCAGGCCCGAAGATGAGATGTCTGCTAATTAGATGAACCATATCTGTCAGCTAATCAGGTGCTTTGTTTGCCATGTTCATGTCATATGGGAAGAAGTAAAAACAGTGGGATTGCTACAACTCGTTCACATGCTTAATTTGAATACCTGCATTCAAAATAACTTGAATTTTTGGGCTTAAAAATCAAACATAAAGGAACTGCAGTGTATGAGTAGATTTGATTGGGTTTGTGTCAAGAGCACTGAAATTTTCATTTTTATTAATGTGGACTGCCAATGTGAATTTGCTGCTATGTTTGTTGCAACTGGTCACACCAAGTGGCGCATACTGGAGTCTACGTTAATACATATACTTTTCCTACTTGTAATTACCACTGATGTGAGCAATTTTTTCGTCCCAGTTAACAGCTTTTAGTTATGGTGAATCCAATATGACATGAATGCATCATTAGTACATCAAAACCTTTAATAGCCAAAGTATTCCTCAAATGCTGACTGTGCCAATACAGCAAAAACTGCCCTGTGATTGCAAAGACTGCACCAAGTACACATTTATAACACAGACATCGGAAGATCTCAGCACTGCCATGCTTTTGAAGAGTCAAAGCCACTGTTTTAGAATGAGAGCTCAGTCCGATGGATGTTGTTTATCCTACAATCACGGTCTCATCATCAGGGAACTCGTAGTAGGGAACCTCCAGGTTGAGGGGCGCTGGGCCTTTCCTGATGCGGCCAGAGGCGTCGTAGTGGGAGCCGTGGCAAGGGCAGTAGTAGCCTCCGAAGTCGCCGGCATTGGCAATGGGCACACAACCCAGATGGGTGCACACTCCGAGGACGATGACCCAGCTGGGGTTGACCACCCGGTCCTTGTCATGCTGAGGGTCGCGAAGCTCAGAGAGGTTAACACCAGCTTCAGTGGCGATCTCCTTTTCTGTACGATGACGGACAAATAGTGGTTTGCCTCTCCACTTGAAGGTCATGTTCTTGCCTTCAGGGATGTCGCTCAGCTTGATTTCAATCTTGGACAGGGCCAGAACGTCAGCTGAGGCGCTCATGGAGGAAACAAACTGAGTGACCACGGTTTTGGCAGCGTAGACCCCCACAACGGTTGTCGCACCGGTGACCAGGTAGGAGAAGGCTCTTCTGGCTTCACTGCTCTCCTGGGAGGACTTGTGGGGGTCCTGCACCTCAGGACGCCTGTAGTCAGAGAAGTCTGGCACCTTGATGTCTGTGTGGGCAAACCTGACTCCTGCGCGGGCTGTAGACATGAAAAGAGATGGATAATCAGCTCGACTGCAGAAACAGGCGACATCAGATGGAACTTTAAAGCACAACCACTGTAAAAATGATGTTGCTATCCAAGCACCTTAATTCTAGTTTGAGTGTTTTACAAAGATGCCGGTTACATAATGAGTCTGATTCACACTGTTGATCTACATGGAACAGTTATACGCTCCCCATAATTCTACTTCCTCATTAATCGAGTTTTTGGCCTCAAGCCAAGACCAAATGCAGTACAGATAAAAAGTCTTTACAAATTGCAATCAATCCCTGCTGTGGAATGCCTATAGCCTGACTAAAAGTTCATTCCTTGCTTTTGGCCAATCAATAAATCTTCACTCATGAGGTTACAGAACACCTGAAACCCGTAGCTCTGATTCTTTATGCAGAACATAAGCAGCATGTGGTTATCATTATTATTAGAGACGTCACAACAGGCAGCAAATAGGGTCTGTTCTTGTGCCTGGTCTTGATCTTTGAGCATTCTGTTATTAGTCTGGACAGCTAGATCTTAAGCTGAATGGAAAAGAGGCTGTGTGACTGTAATCCCAAATGGCATAACACTGAACTACAGAGGACCAGAAATTAAAACAGAAACTCATTATATTAGTGTCCCTAAAACACTGAGCAAATATGCCGTGGTGCTTTGCAACAGATACTGTCACTGTACTTGCACCGAGACAGTGTGGCGTCCACATACATTCTCTTGGCATTAAGAGGAAGTGACATGACTGACCTTTTCATTATGGACTGTAACTCCATTAAATAAGAAGCTGGAAATGATTTTTATGTTAAATGACAATTTCAGTGTCATTAGAAGCCTGGCTCATTTCCTGCATTCACTTTCTGTTTCCCATCACGGGCAGAGTGCAGACAATTTCCAAGTGCCTTTGTCATGTAATTTGATATTTTTCACTTGACTCGTTTAATTTACAAAGTAAATATTTTGAAATGGGGCTCTTTAAATTAGGGCTGGGACCACATATTGATATTTTTTTAGGGCTGGGATGAAATGCATTTTTGAAAAATCTACATATCAGGACAAAATAACATATTTGTAAATCAAATGTACAATTTGTATCTTAATATATACTATCTGGTGAAGAATATATAATAGAACAGACCTCAAGTTACTAGCCATATACACTCAGTGGCCATTTCATTAGGTACACCTGGACAGTCTAATACAATCCAATACAACTGCTCTGCCATAAAGTTTACTTTTCTGATGCCTGTAAATCTCAGGTTTTCTTTTTGTCACATAGGGGTTCATTCAATTCTATGTTTGGCATTGAGCTCATAGTTACTGGTGTTGTACTGGACTGTATTTTATTGAGGGATGTTTCCACTATTCTGTCTCCCTCATGCATATAAATAGGGAGGACAAAATATTAGAAAAACCTCGCAATATAATGTAGTCCAGCACAAGACCTCTGCAAGCTACAACCTCAGTAATAAACACATAATTAAATTTATGCATTCTCCACAATGTCAAAAAAACCTGAACATTGTAAACTTTATTAAAAGGTAGAATTTATGGCAGAGCTGTTGCATTGAATTGCATTAGACTGGTGGACCTGATAAATTGGACACTGGGTGTGTATTGTGTCTGATCACAGATAAATTAGGTAGGCTATTCAACAGACAGTTGACTTAACATAACGAGACAGTTGGTCCCTTTATGTTGGGGTTTACCACACTTTCACCATTAACAGGAGCTGGTAAGCGTTTAATATTGCATCAAGATAAACTGTACAGAACACAGTGCTAGTTAATGGTCAGCACTAGATAAAATGGTCAGCAATGGATCTCAGTGGTGTTGTTGGAGTAAATTTCAAGGTGGGATGGGATTCCCCCACAGAATAATCTCAGCTATGTTCATTTTTCTGATTACTAATTTTTTGAAAGCAGTTCTAATTTCATATAGGTGAATTACAGACCTAACTTAAAGTTTGCAGAACGATTTTCTCAGTGGGCAGCAACAGGGTAAAGCCACTGAAAATCACAGTCACTTCTAATTTCAGATGCAGACACTTTGGCACATCCAGGATCATTAAACAACTACATGTAATTATTTCGCTCTAGCTAGAAACACTGAATACTGGTTCAAAACTGTCATCTTTTAGAAATCTTAGGCCATAGGCTAATTGTTCCAATAATTGCATTGAACATTTGTAGCAGTTTTCCTCACAATTTAACAGACGCCAGATGTTAGTGTTTCATATTAAACTTATTGTGATATACTTCAAAATCTTGCCAGAACTCAAATTGGTATCATTCTCTGAACATCAATGACCACACACAACTCAGAAATGTAAGTATTTACCTGTTGGCCCTGTGTGTGTCTCATTCTGCAACAGAACATTATGTATCCTGTTTCATGTACTGTAAACTTTATTGACACAGGTGACCTGACAGGTGCGTGCGCACACCTAGGAATCAGTGCATCGCCCAAAGATGCTCGTGATTGACTAAGATGAAAATAGCATCATTAAAACCGCATATAGAGTCAATAAAATATATTAAGCAGATCATTTTATATATCTTTTTTATTTGAAACCCGGCTCAGTGTTTCGAGTAGAACTGCACCGTGAGAAAATAAATAAGCTATATATGACAAACACTGCTAATGTGCACTGGTTTGTGCAAGATTTTCTCCGGAACTCCCTGGTAGGTCCCCCCTTCCTACTCTGCTTGTCAAGCTGTTTGAACCAAGCTGACGCCGGCTAGGCTAACCTGCTAGCTGCACCGGCGATGAATTCTCACACTTGATAACATGTCTGTGACCTAGCTACTACACACTTTCAGTGAAAGCTAAGAGCCGGAGTTTAAAAATAATAAGTTGTCCTACTCACACAAACATTGTACCTGCTATGTTGACCTCATGCAACAATCACTATAAGGACACATAACCCTCACGGTAACTAGCTAGCGTTGGCCGCCTGCTAACTTTAGCTAAATGAGGAGAACTAACCTGTCTAACGAATCGGACCAACCGGGTGACATTTATCAGATTGATCAGTGAAATTGGGAATTCAGTTTGTCAATACGCTGTTAACAAGTTGTCTTTATCAATATTAACTCCCTAAGGCAAAAGACAACCCAATATAGTGAGCGTTATAGCTGCTATGGTAGCTAGCTAACTCTCGGTGACTTACCGTTGATGCTAACGGTGACAGCAGGCCCTGTCTTCGGGCTTTGACCGCTCAGGGTTTCGCGGCAGAGGAAGGGTTTTTTCGGATCGACCAAGAACTTCTCCCCTTTTACGACAATGCCGGGTATCAGGGCTTTCAGTGGGCCGGCCACTGTAAAAGCTGTAGCCTGCATGTAGGGGGAAAATGCCCCCGATCGAGCGGCAAGGGACATCATGGTTGTGGCTAGCTGTTGCTAATACGACCTTGTGCCTGGAGTCTGGACTGAGCGAGCGAGGTGACGTCACTCATTGCGTGTATACGTCGCGTTACGTAAAGGCGCTGAGGTTTGAACAGTAGGCCTTAGGATTGATGAGCTAATAAGGAGCTACATGCAGTGTGGAGACATGAATATAACTGGGCAATTGAATAGACAATTACCCTCTCTTTATAATAAAGGCATATTCCCCTAAAAACACAGCCTTACACATATCAGACTTGTGATACTAGACAAACTCTTTGTTAATGCTTGTTATTTTATTGTTTTTTGAGACCTCTGGCCCCAAATTAAAGAGTTGTATACACAACCTGTATGCTCGCCTGGCACCACTCATTAATGAGAATATAGCACCTTATATTATCTCAGTTCTGCTTCAGCCGTGAGTCTCATGAAACCTCTAGACTATCATAAAGAACGTGACGGGACAATAAATGTTTGGTGTATTAATTTCCATGAGAGAGGTTTTCATGGACCTGTTAATTCTGAGATAATTATCTCTTTAAAGCAGAAAAAAATCCTTAAAGCTGTGTTGTGTCACATGTTTCAGTTTTGTCCTTGAAGCCTGGTGTTAGTGGTCAATACATTTTGCAATTAGTGCAGCATTTTTAATTGACAATATGGTCCATTTGCATATATAAGGGCCAGCCTCCATATAATTCACTTTAACTCATGGCAAACTGCCACTCCTTTCTTTTAATATACAGAGCTCTGCTGGTGATCTTGGCCTGTCTGGCATATCTAGCTGATGATTTATTGTGTTTGCATGTGTGCGGCCGATCATGTGGCTGTTAAAAATGCAATACTTGAATTGCATATTGAATTTCATTGGCTTTCACCGGGGCCACCACAGACCACAGTGAAGTGTCTCCATGAGTGTGTGTGTGTTTGTGGGCGGGTGGGTGAAGGTTGTACATTTTCTTTACCGTTATGTTACTGAAACAAACAAACAAACAAACAAACATACAAAAACGGTTCTATATTTCCTTGAAATGATTGAGGAGTGTATAAATGAGGATGAGACCACATGTCATTGAGTGAACAAACTGTCAGGCAGATTCTCATTGACTTGAATGGGTTTGCCACCCCTTCGTTTTTATTTTATTCACCAGCTTAGTGTTCCAGCCACATGCTGAAATTGTGAGTAAATTGTCTACTGCCAACTATCTCATATTTGATATATTGGATAGTAGATTTTAAACTTTAAACATTAGCATTATTTCACTTTATGCAGCCGCTGGACTGACTCCTGATGTTTTGAGACCAGCAACAAGGGCAACTAATGGGCATATTGGACAAAAAACACCAGTTTGCATTATGCAAAGTGTGTTTTGTTCCATAGTTAAATCTCTGTCTGAGCCTTGTGTGCAATTTTGGTGGAATAGATAATCAAAAACCGGGTGGAGAGAAGCCAGTGTTGGAAAAGTGTTGTCAAACAAGCTTCATACTATCAGAAGAGTTTCGCTGATTTTTTTTTTTTTTTTTTTTTCCAGTAATTATTTTCCTTTGATCATCCTGGTAAATTATCTTTCAGTATTATGAATGTGCTGAAACACACATTTGCAGTTCATAAACATAAAAGTAGCAGGGATGTGATGTTAGATAAATGATGTGGCCTAGTTAGCCATAAGCCTAAAACCAAGGTGGTGTGTTCTCGCCGTTGTTGTTTGATTAAGTATAGGCCTACTGATTATATGGATAATGTTGACGAGAGTTGTTTGGTTCGAGCAGAGAGCCTAATTTCTAAACATTTATACTGTAAAAAGGATCAAGAAAAACCCTGCTGTAATTTAGTGATTGAGTAAAAAAGTGGATTGCCTAGTAACCGCTCTGCACACTTAGGCACATGATTTTATTTTCACCCTGGAACCTGTTAGAAATGAACTGTATCGCTCCTCGTTCGATTACGGCGGTCACCATCATCGCCATTTCACCGAGGAGTTGGCGTGCTGCACTGAGGATATCACCTCTTCACGGAGGACATCGGTGTTTCGCACAGGACGCTGCCATAGGATCTGGTTGTATTATACCTAGGAGAGAGGTAGGAGTTTGAAACAGAGAATCAGTGAAAGGGAGGATTTTTTTTTTTTTTTCATTGAATTCAACATGGCTCTCATCATCACTCTTGGGAGAATGGACCTGGGTTGTGGAAACTGGCTGGTGATATGTGGATTGACTCATTTCTTGGTGGTGGTGATTGGAGGTTGGGGGTTGTTTGGTAGGGGGGCAGAGGTGGAGGTAACTGAGTAGCTTTTTGTGTACTTGTGTACTTGTGTGTATTTTTTAAAGCCAGTAATTCTACTTTTATTCGAGAGCATTTTTGCTTGTGTAATGTACTTCACTACACTTTAAATGATATTCATTACAGAGACCGAACAGTCAGTGACAGATTATGGAACCTTTCACAATAAAAGCTCAGTCAGCAGAGATGAGAAGAGGAATCTGATTCTGCTTTGTTGGTTCTACTTTTTGTCATCTCCTTTAAAAGCTGCAGGAGGAAAAACTGAGGATGGTGGATGGAAGCAAGGACCATGCAGACTCAAGTGGCAAAGAGTGTGGAAAAAAGCTAATCATGTCAGCGAGGTAGCCTGTCATTGTGAACCATGTAGACTCAACCATCATATTATGTGCTTATTCCATATTTGTCATTTGAGTCTACAGGGCCCTGGCTTCAATGAACCCTCTGCAGTTTTGTGAAGTGACATTTAAAATAATCTAGTTTGAACTGTGTGTAACTGTATGGAAAAGATCTCACCTAAAACAGTTACTGTTTTGAAAAAGTAACTCCATCACTTTTACTCCAAGTACATTCTAAATGAGTTACTTTTTATTTTTTACTTCAGTAGATTTTTACAGCCGTACTTCTACCTCTACTGGAGTAAAATATCAGCAAAGTAACAGTACTTCTACACGAGTAGTAGTCTGTAGTACTCTCTCCACCACTAGTAGGGGGGCAGGAGGTTGAACAATACCAGCTAGATGCAGTTGTGCTCACTTCCATACATAGTCTCTGCTGTGGAGCTTTGTTCCTGGAAAGAGGCTGGATTTTCCCTCTCCGGAGTTGCTCACGGTGAGAAATCATGGGCATGCAGTTAATTCCTCAGTATACTTAATAAGAAGTAGATCTTTTAATGCAAAAAAAGGTGTGTAGCTCGTGCGACGTTAATTTTGGCACCCAGCACATTGCTTTTGGTACTATTGGGTGCAACACACATTTATGATACTTGTGCAATGGGGTAATATTAAACATGAAAACTAAAAAAAATGATGTAAGGGAAGCCACCATAATGTACTTTTTTTTATTTATTTATTTTTTTTATTACAGCCTGAAAATATGGACGTTTCACAACATTTATGAGTTTGCCCAAAAAACACAAAGGCTTAAACATGGAGCTACAATTATTATTATTGTTGTTATTATTATTATTATTATTATTATTATTATTATTATTATTATTGCATGTTAGGCTTTCCTTCTACCAGTTTTTATAGTTTACTTTTGCATGTATGGGAAACCTGTTTTCCACTTTTTGAGTGTTGCTTTCATCCAGTACTCAACATGACATTGTGATTGATCAAATAGTCACACAGGTGTAGTACGCTGCTCTCTGTTGAGCCAGCATCAAGCTGGCTCTCAACAGGTGACGTGTGAGGTGTGTTCAGAATAGGTGATGATGTTGTATATTTGAATTCATGAGTTGTGGAAAAGGTTCACTGCTGGCTCACAGCCAAATACCTTCCAATAATAATTTCCTGTCTAACAGAATAATGCCAACTGGACAACCAGCACATGGACATAAACATTTTCATCTGCAAGTAACTATCTAACTATAAGTAACTATAAGTTAACTATCTGGCTCGCCAGATTGCGCAGTTGTACTTGTGTGCACATGTGCTTGTGGAAAGGTCATGCAGTCACCAAAGTTGACAGATATCATCATCCAACCAACATGAATGTTGCAACCAAATTTCCTGACAATGCAAAAGAAAAAAATATATATATAGTTTTTGAGACATTAGTGTGCAAGATTAAACATTTCATCTGCTGGTGATACTTTAGAGGAAAGGTCATGGTGTTATTAAAACTGACAGATTTCATCATTAAGACAACATGAATGTTGTCACCAACTTTCATGGCGATCCGCTAAATAGATTTTAAGGTATACCACTCTGCACCTAACTGCTGACCAACTGACCAATTGACTGACACAGTGACGTATACAGCCCACTTTCCAGTGGGGAAAAAACAGTCATATTATCCCTGTGCAACGCTAATATTAGGCTAACGTTCCTATTAATTCAGCTCGAGAGTAGACATTAGCCTTCTTTCCACTGTTGTGCCACTGCAAGCTTGGGCTATCTTTGAGCCAGAAGGTGTTAATGGCCCTCAGCTTCCAGCCACCAGAACAAAAACCATGCGTGTTTCCACTGTTATGCCACTAGCCCCCGCAGTCTTGCCCTGTAACCCGCCCATCACATGCCGTCTCAGAGTAAACGTCACACATCCCGTCCAGGAACGTGAGTGGGAAGTAGGTGAGTGGTCTGCATACCCGGCACTATCTAACTACTGAACTATGTACTACAGGATTATTTTCCTTTGGACGCCACGTACGTATGTCAGCAACTTCAGGTGCACCCCTCTCCCCACCTATGACCCTATACTCTTCCTCAGACCTCAGTTAGCCCTGTGTGGCCCATGGGTATCTGGGGAGTGATTAGCACCTAGAAACAACAACAACCGGAAGTGTCAACTGAAATGCAACTGGCCTTGGCACGCACTAGCACGCACACTTTTGGCGTGACAGTGGTAATGCTAGTCAGTCTGCCAACTCTGCTCTCACCGTGATGTGTGTTTCCACTAATTAAGCAGCAACAGGCTTCTAAATGAATGAATTGCATCATCTCACGTAAATTATTAATATTATTATTATAGTAATATTATTAATATTACTATGAGGTCGGCTTTCCTGAGAGAGCTTGTGCCTGAGTACTGGAAAGGAAAGAGCTGCTGATTGTCTAGTCTCACTTTCATGAGGGACAAGGTGGACTGTCCTGGCTGTGGAGCAGTGGACCGACTTTTTACTCTAGCACGGACACCAGAGGGGTCATGAAAGTTCACCCATGTGCTCCAAAGTGGCCTGTTGGGGGTGCTGTCCCTGTGTAACCAGAGTGAGAACTGTCCACACTCCCTGCACAAAGTCAAGCTCGTGCCTGATGGATGTTGGACTATTTGTGATTTTCATGGACAGGATCTCAAGGCGCAGTTAGGGTTTGGAGAGTTTCCAGTTGTGTCTTTGCCTTTTGTGGATGATGTAGTCCTGTAGGCTTCATCAAGCCTACAGGAGTGTGAAGCAGTCGGGATCAGAGTCAGCTCTGGACTGCAAGGCTCACCTCACCTAGGTCTAACAGGAGATCCTGGAGTTCACATATACTTAGAAGTCTGTCTCCAAATTATCAGCTACCTCCCTAGGTTTCCTTCATATTATTTACGCAGATGCAAAAGGTGGTTTATAACTCTTCTCATGCAGCTAATTTCTATTAAAATAAAGATATAAAAGGCAGCACCTTTGTAAAAAAAAAAAAAAAAAAAAGAAAAGAAAGAAAGAAAACAGCATGCCCAAACTGAAATGTGTTTTGCAAAAGAATAAATCAGTGGATGAATATTTTCCAACTGAATTAGCACATTCTTCTATCCATGCCATGGAAGCTATTGACATTTCTAAATTATGGAGGCCTGGTGGAGCTCCTCTTTTCTCACTGCTGTGGCTTTCAAGTCACACTTGACATTTTGTGCCGTGTCCATGGGATCCTTCTCCTGTTTTCTTTGCACAGAGGCTCTCTCATCCATAGCTGTATAGTCAGTGAACCTCTTTTTTCTCTGAGATAAAATCATTGATGCCAAATAATACAGAATACAGATACCATTCTTTCTCCTCATCTGATTCAAACTGTGGACTCACACTAAATGCATCCTAGCAGCACAATAGGAGTTAGGGAGTTATTTGCCAGACTTGCTCACCCATGCCATTTCCATGCCCCCTTTCCCCAAGGCTGTGTTAAAAATACCTTTGTTTTAAAATTAATTTTTACATGAAATCCTTATCGGATATATTATTGGAGCCTGCTAACCTATGTATGTAGAAAGAGAGAGGATGTTCAGGAGTTGGATAAATGTGATGTTGGCTAGGTGAAACTCTTTAGTTAACCACTCTTAACAAACAACATACAAAAGTTGTCCAACTGAGAGAGGAATCACCACCCCTATCTCTATTCTGTGACAGCAGACGTGAGTGATTTTCATTTACATTTTTTTAAATTTTCATTGAAGTGCACAAAAATGGATCTGTTTATTCCATTGCACTTTGCATGTATGAGTGTGTGATATGACTTTCCCATTTTATTTCCATTTGTCACTCACATGTTGATATGTTGGTTATACAAAAATGGAGACAACAAAATTCTCACAAGGCAGCAGTGATATGCGGCTGAAAGCTCCAGCTTCTCTCTGGCGGCAACCACACAAAGGAGGAAAAATGATTTGCCCTTTTTCTCATATTTGCATTTTTTCTTGATGGATGGAGTATTTTTAGTAAACTCCTGAGTGGGGCATTTTCAGCCACAAGACTCATTTGTTTAGCCTATTGTTTTGAGACAAATAGCAGGCCTCGTAATAATGGGGATAATGTTGTGAAGTACTTGTAAACAGCAGTGCAGATACAGGGTGTGGATTGGTTGTTCTGAGAGGCTGTGAACCTCCTGATCATGGGTTTCATTCAACCGTTCATGTGAGATGGGAGGAATACACTTAATAAACCTTACCCCAAAAAAGACTTGTGAGTTTCCTGTTAGTAACACTTTTTACAATGCAGAACCTAGTGAAATTAAGGTATATGCTAACATAACCCTGGTTCTCCTCTTAACAAGGTGAGAGGAGGAGCTCAATGTCCATGGGCTGGCAGCTCTACAATGGGGTTGTTGCCCTGGTAGTACCTGGCCTGACTGGGTTTGCTCGCTCACAGATGGTGTCTGTGATAGCTAAGTGGATTCACACTCCTACTGCATGACGGTTAGCATTGGGTCAACGAGAGCCTGGCATGGCTCAACGGGAGCAGTAGCAGTACACCTCTTGTTACTGTCAGGCAAACCAAAGAGGTTAAACCACAGGGCCCACTTCCTGGTGATGAATTGCACCATGGAGCAACTGCAGGCCTAGACAGATTGGCAGGAGTTACAGGGGATCACATTATTGATTGTGATGATCTGCTCTCACAGGGTGGGAGAGGGGTCACCTTTATCCAACTGTTTGCCCAACTCCTCAGTGACCTGGCCTGGTGGATGAGGGTGGATGGAGGCTGTGAAACTCTCCATCTTATGAGGGAGGCTAGGTTTTAGCATAGAAGTCAGACTGGGTACAAGAATCACTGGAATAGTACAATACAGATATTCTGTGTCACCAGTGTGTTCAGAATAGGAACACACAGATTTCAGCTTTCTTTTGCCACTGAGGAACTTAACTGCTTATGTTCTGTGTAATTATGTGATAGAGAACTTCTATGCACATCTATTTCTTTCACAATCATGTATAGCTGGAAAGCAAGGTGTGATATTGGGAAGTATTGATAAATAGGCTTGAAAGTAAAAGGCCAAGGGCTGGTTCATTTTTCATGTGCAGATAGACGTGCAGGAGCCGCATATGTGCCATCTGTGTATCTTGGTGTTCACGCTTCTTGCCCATCCCATGATGAATGTGCACCTGAAGACTCCAGCTCTTGAGCCGTGTTGTTGGAAAATTAAGCCCTTCATATCCCCAAATGAGAAAAAATAATCCCACAGGAGGGAACCAGTGGTCATGTCATCTAATCCTGGATGGAGGCCCTGCAGCACCGACTGTATTGTTTCAGATTCCAGGTGATGCATGATATGTGCACCTCATTGGGCCTTGTCATGTGGGCCGCAATTATATCATTTTGAGCGTGTGCGCTCCAACATGCACATCGCCCCATGCAGCATATTATATCCAGCCTCAACACCAAGACAGTGGGCATTAAGAGCAGCAGTTAACATACTGACAGTTTTTTCACACTGTAGGTCTCATACAATAGAGAACGGGATTGTGATATAAGTTATGCAATGCATTGGGGATTTTAGGACACGGATGCTCCGGTGGTTTGCGACCGCAAGCAGACAGTTGACTTTGTGGCCATGTTTAGCCTTCATCCAACTTAAAACATTATTGGAATGGCAATAGTTGCTGTGTTATCGACTACCATAACTGTAGCCACATGGCAACTGATCGCTGATAGTGTGCTGCAGAGCCACGGGTCAGGTGTTCAAGATCAAGTTAAAATAATCAAAGAAAGCAATAAATAAAGCAAATTTAAGTCTTGCAAAGGTAAATCCCTGTGCGCTTTGTATCAGTGTCTCAGTTCTTGCGGTTGCATGTGGCTCAGAGCCACAAACTGTCAGCAGGTGGACAAGTCCCACATACCCGATGTGGAACCACTGAATCAGTTTTCATTGTCAGGGAGATTTAGAAATCCTACACTGGCCCAAAGTGTGTGTACTCACAGTATAGACAAGATGCGAAAACACATCAGGAAATGTTATTTGTGGTAGCAAGTTGAGCTCACCTGTCCACTATTTGTGCTCTTATGGATCGAGTCTGTTAATTTCCTTTATTTTCTCCAAGTACTGGTTCTTTGCTTCTTTGGTAAGCTTCTCTCAGTAAAGAATCCCATATTCGATGTTCACCCTGTCTATTTATAGTTTCTTTTTTGCCATTTCTTTTTGGTTTTTAGTTGCTGTGAGCTAAATTAACACCATATTAATGACGACCACAACCCACAGTGTAATATGCAATAATGTGGTTTCCGATTCTCTATTAAAAAACAAAAACAAAAACGTTACTTAACCCTATTGTTACGAGCCAGGCTCTTATTTTGTATGTGCAACCTGTTTTGTGTGACGTGCCACCGGGGGGTGCTGGTCAGTGTCAGTCAGGGTGTGTGTGTGTGCATCCGAGGGGGAATGGAGGTGTGTGCCGTAGAAAACCGCAGCCACAGTGAGAGTTACATTAGACAGTGCCTTATGTCTCTCAAGACCGTTTATTTTATGTTTTCCGTGTACACAGTGTTTGTTTTTGTTGCCGAGTAAAGTGTCGGTCGCCACGGCAGAGTTGACCCGCTGTTGTTGTGTTGTTGCCACTGCGAGCCAGGCTAGTTTAAGTTAGGGTTAGCTAACTAGCCATCCAGAGGATCCTTACTACGGTTCGGACCTGAGGCTGGAGAGGTAACACTATAAAGCCATTTGTATTATATATGATACACGTTATCAGTTAACACATTCCGTTTTCAGTTTAATCAATACTTGACCAAAATACTGTTGTATACCTTTGGACACCTCCCCTGTTCACCCTGGACCATACCATTGGCACTTCAAGTACTGTCATATATGATACAACAGAACAATCGTATAAAGACATATTTTTTGAAAAATCTTTTTTGTTTTACATTTTGTTATAGAACTAAATAAACGGTTCAGTTTTAAAAAATTGGAATTTTCTGCCAATTCTTTCATAGTTCAGGCTTTATAGGGCTATAATCTCTTTGCTGTGTGTATTTATTTATTGACATTTTCACCTTTAATTGGACAGCTCAAAGTAGACATAGATACGAAAGTTTAGCAGAGAAAGAGGTCATGACATGTGACAAAGGTCATGGGCCGGGTTCAAACCCAGGATGTAGCACTCAATGTTCACTGAGTCACAAAGATGCCCAGTCATCAATTTTTTTTTTATGAAACAAGCACAGGGATAGGCCAGATTAACAGAGGGGCATGATGAACATAAACATAAGTATGACAAACAATAAGCACTCAGTAGCATTTTTAAATGTACTTGTTTTAAGTTGAGCATTTTGAATGTTGCTCACTCATATTCTGCTTAATGTCATTAATACTACATCTGCTTTCCAGTATCAGTACAATTCAAAACTCAACCTAAATCCTCTCCCTCTACTACACTCCCTCAGCCTTGGTATTTAAATGTGGTCTATAAATAAAGAAGAGTAAAACTGTGACTTAATTATTTTATTGCCATTAAAATAAAATATGAAGCACATTTCTCATTATCTAGAGATTAAGTGAAATTGAGGTGAAGCTGTAAGCGAGTGAATAAAAGGAGACTTTCCAATCCATATAAAGATTAAAGGAAGTTACAAAGCTTTACATCTAATTTCCATTATGGGTAGAGGACAGCGAACTGAAATCTCTGAGGCATGTGCTGAGGAGGGCCAACGGTACTGTCCTTGTCACACTCCATGAGGGCAGGCTGAATGGATGCCTTCTGCGTGCCACCTCACAGTGCCAGAATTCAACAATAAAAGAACCAGGTACTCATCTATCACCTCTCAAATTAAATGAGTGAGGTTACAGATAAATTGATTTACCATCTTATGTCTAAATAAAAACTTTGTGTTTAACAATAATGAGAGGTATTTTATTGCACAATGATGATGTTTTGAATCCTTAGTCTAGTTTCATCAGCTAATGTCTGAATGGTACGCGTGATGATGATTTGTTATGCGTTTTTATTGAGACTTTTATGGCATACTTTTAAATGTCTTTTTATTTTTCAGGATTTGTTGTCACCGTGTTTTTACTTTAAACCCTGGGTGAACCCGTGTGTCTACTGACATATCTAGAAAGTGTTATACACCTGAGCTCCAGCTCTCGAGGGAGCTGCTGTGAACCTCCTGTCCTCTCTACTCAAGCTGTGGTAGCCAGTGACATCTAATCCTGTAAAGAGGTAATCCCACAGGGACTTCAGCAGACATGCTAAGTCCTTGTAGCCCCACTAGCTGCTCCCACACAGCTCATAACACATTAAAAAGCTGACAGCTTCACCTTTGACCCTCCGGCTTCAGTCGCCTGACTGCCTACTGATGTATTATTCTGGCACAACTGGACTCAACTGCGAGCAAAGGGATTACGCCACTGCCGCTTTGCCACAACTGTCGTATCTTTCCGTTCAAATCCCCAAAGAAGCTGCCATACACATGCATGTGATCCTGAAACACACAGATGCACATATGCATTCCCTGAAGACATTCATTCCACTAAAAATGATTAAAAAAAAAAGTTGCAGCCCAGGAACTCACATGACAGTCTTATTTCATATAAATAATGATGATCGCTAAGATGGGGTTTTTTGCTTCCTGTTTTGCCCAGTGTGTATATGGAGGAGCTTTTCACACAGCTGAATGTGTGTAATACAGGCTGTCTTGTTGGAAACTGTTATCAGTCATGTTATGTTTGCTAATGACCTGGTAATTTTTTAGTCCATATAATGCTGGGCTACCGCAATTACTGAACGTGTGCTCACAGATTATGACATTCAATGTAATGCCAAAAACAATAATGTCATTACAGTCAGAAGCAGAGAGGATAGGAAATTAGTTTTTCCTGTGTTTCACATGTGCAATATTCCTCTCATGATATGCAAAGAAATAAAACACCATGGCCGATTTCTCACTCATGATTTGAATGATGACAGAGATATTTATCAACAGTGTTGTTTGTAAACTGTATGCTCAGGCCAGTGTGTTGCTTTTGTGAGTGTAGTGTGTGTTCTGTCAGTGTAAAAAGTTCATTATTTAGAACGTTCTGCACACCTCACACAGCTCATCTCTGGTGTAGGTACAGCAAAAGTAGCTTGTGGAGGCTCATAGTGGCTTGTGATGATGCTGCTGTATGAGGTTGCAGCTTTAGGTTCCCACATGGCATAGTGCCAGTCAGCTGTTCATGTTCTCTGGTGTTTCTACATGTGAGGCACTTCATCATCACATGCACAATTTTATATTAAAGAAAAAAATAGTACTGCACTGCATCAAAACAATAGTGTAGGTGGTGTTTAAAGAAAAAAAAAGGTGCTCTTTGAGGATAGGCTGAATGGTCGAGATAAGTAAATAGTGACTGTCCAGCTTACTGGTATTGGTACTGGTAAGTCTATGGTGTTGGTTGGCAGTCTAGAAAAAAATCCATGGCACTCTCATGAGGCTATAAGTTGATTCAGGCCCTTGAAGAGAACAATGTACAATACATAACAATGAGAACACCCTAAACAAGTATAAACATAGGCATAAATCTGAATCAGCACTAAAGGAGCTTCCAATAAAAATGTCTGGCTGTAGAACTGAGCAATGAAACAGCAAAAACTCAATGGACAATCACACTTTCTGAGTACTGGAGAGAGAAAATCATCCCTGGAGGTCTCACAATCAAAAAGTTTCCCTCCTTTGGCAAGACAATCCTGACAAACACAAGACAATCCCCAACAAATATTCCCTGGATTTGATGTTGATTTTAATCAAAGGAGACAAAAAACAAAAGGGTACAGCTATGTAATCACGTCGAGGAACTAAAATAAAAGCTCTGTTTGTTATGAGGCCCCAATGGTGTACACTCCCAGCCACCAAGTGTACAATAGGTACAAAATCAGTGCATAACGAAATGCCATTTAACATAACAATCTTTATTAATAAGAACAAACACCTGAAATAAAAAATAAATTAGGTCTTCAATTAATCGTCAAAAGTTTTACATCTCTTCATCTGCACTGGTGCCGGGCTCTGAGCAGTGATTGGTCGGATGTTGATTGTCAATTGTTACAGTGATGTAACGATTGACAATCATTACAGGTAGATGACAGATGTCAGCTGACTTGACTTGGTGCATGTGGGCCTTGCGAGCGATGGCTTGGGGCCCTCGTGAACTGCTCACACCGGTGCTCACACTGGTGAGCACTGGTGCTCACGCCGGTGACATTGCAGTCACCACAATTGTGCATGAGGCCCCGAGCACAACATTAGGCCCTACGCACATCGCATGTTTGCATTTAGGGAGGGGCGGCCCTGTATTTATTATATCTGTGAACACTTAATTTTTGTTGTGTGAACCTGAGGAAGCAACGGGCAAAGCGTATTGTTCGTTCCCAATAAAGTTACAATAAAGTTTTTTCAGTGTTTGGTGGTTTATTTTTGTCCTCACTGAGATGTCCCTGCAACCAACCAGCATGATTGCAAATCCTGGCTGTGCACAGGGAGTTTTGTCCACTGTTACATTGAATTATTTATCTAACCACTCACTAGCTCTCTTAAAGCATATATTCAGGACACCACATGTATAAAGAAGCTTGAGGATATACACTGCATTGATAATGACTTTCATCAGTATCTCAATAACACTATAAAAAACAGCAAACTCAGCTAAGAATACAGTAATTCTTTATTTGAAAACCACATGGATCAACAAAAACATTTGAACACGTCGATTTATAGGGGAAAGAAACAGTGACAGGAACACCATCTTAAAGGCGGACAGCTTCCACCCGAGAAGCCTTATATCAAATATACCATATGGCCGGTTTCAGTGGCTTAGGAGAATCTGTGATACTGAGAATGATTTTGAACACCAAGCCAAAGACATGTAGCATAGATCTGGACAGAGGAGTTATAATAATAAGGTTCTAAATCAAGCTTAGCAGACCAGAGCCAAATCCCTATTGTAACAACCGGTTGCTATGATAGAACCAGTTATTGAAATAAAGTAAATAAAGTTATAATCTAAATGTGGACCAATGTATCAGAAGACTTAGTTCGCTCGGGAGAAATGGGTGCGAGTAAAAAAAATAAATAAATAAACAAACAAGAGATCACTGTTATTTTAAAAGTAAATAATTAATGCAATTTATTTTTCTCAACTTATTTTTCTTTTTTCTGATTTCTTCCTATCAAACTGACATACAACCACAACAAAACCAATTAACCTAACCAAAATAAATAAATATAAAAGATGAATAAATAACCCTTTTTCCCTCTTTCCACCTGTCAGGTAAGTATCTAATTTATTGAATATCAATTTAGGTCTAATATTAAATGTTCAATTTATTTATATTTGATTAAAATATTTTATTACTACTATTTATGTTATTATTAAACTATTTATTCATATTTTACTATATTTAAAGTCTATTTTGTTTCTTACCTGCAGGTGGTCTGTCTCACTATCTAATCGTGTTTTCATCGGGTGACGATGAAGAGGGTGATGATGAGGATGATGATGATCAAGCCCACACACACACAAGCTTGCTGCTTGCTTGCTCACTCGCTTGCTCAGTCGCTCACTCACTCCTGGCCTTGAAAGTACACAGCCGGTACAAATAATCACTAATATGCTAAATTCTCGAAATTATCTTATTATCATACGATTAATATTATTTATATTATTAGTATTTAAATAAACAAGACAAAAAAAGAAAAAATATATACATACATATATAGAGAGAGAATGTGAAGCTGACATCACGTCACGTTGCATTTTGGGTGTCGGCGCCATTTTTAAAGGTACGCGAATGTAAATAAAAGTATTGGGAAAACGACCTAGAAGAAAATGAAAAAGAATAAGAGCTAGGGGAAAAGGACAAGAAGAAAAAGAGATGGAGAAGGAAAAAGAAAATGAAGGAGAATCCTACTTTGGCAATCTTAAATTAACTGCAAAGCAACGATACACAGAAAAACTCCAATTTATAAACGGTGTTGATCCATACGTTCTAACGACCAACGACTGGATTCAAGACCCCGATGTGCTCCCTCCACTGACGTATCCGGACATTGTAAACTATCTTGTTTTTGGACTGAGTGCATATACATTAAAGAATTCAAAACTTATAAATCTTTAGCAGCCCATGAGCAGTTCACCAGTGGATGGGTGCAAGATCTGCTCATTCACAAGCCGGAGAACTGCGAGAACACAATCATACTGGCAAAGGTAAGGTTGAGCACATACACATTAAAATGTGTATGTGCAGGGACGGTTTTTGCTATTGGCAATGTGGGCAACCGCCCAGGGCGCAATCTACTTGGGGGCGCATGAAAAAAAAAATCGCCAGTTTTCTAGACTACCGTATTGACCCGCACATGCTGCGGCACCGGCCGGTATCAGGCGGACCGGCCGCAGCACCGGCCGGTACCGCGCCCACCCGCTCAGGTCTGCCGGATCTGACAGGTGGCGGCCTGATGCCAACTGATGGTGCCCCGGTGCCGCGGCCGACTACTGCCGCGGGGGCGGGTTGGAGTAGTAACGTGAAAGGGCGCAAGCCAGTAATTTCAACATAGGCAGAACCGCCACTGCGAAGGAGAAAATGGTGTCAAAATACAAAGAAAAAACACTGGTGCCTGTGTCATGGACATACACAGTGGCGGTTCTGCCTATGGTCAGCTCCTCAACTTGTTTTCCTTCGTGTATTTTCCACTTAGGAAATGAGAAAAAGCGGACGCCATTGTCCAGTTTTTTGCAAGCTCGATTATGTGATCTGCTGTGACAGTTTTTTATGCAGCAGTACTGCCTGACCATGACTACTTTTAATTGGTTTGACAACTGATTTTAGGGAGACAAGATAACGGACAAAGGAAAAAACACATTCGCGTACCTTTAAAAATGGCGCCGATGCCCCACAATGCAAAGCGGCGTGACGTAACTTCACATTCTCTATACACTACACTATTACAATCATCATTCATATTGGCAGTTAAAACATTTTTTTTTTTTAAACCCACACAAACCAACAATTCTAACAATTCTAAACTCTATTTCAGTTAACACCAATACAAACGGCCAGCAATGGTCACCAATGCTAACTGTTGCTAACAGCTGCTAATATTTTAAAACAGCCCAAATGTAAACATGACAACACACCAAAGAACACCGATCTATATTTACAACCCAGATCAGCTGATAATCAGCTGATCCATGGCACCTGGATAAAGCCAGCTAAAAACAATGTTGCTAGGATCAGCTGCTACGGCTAATGGCTTTTGACAGTTAAGTTACTTATTTGTTTCCACTCACCAAGTTTACTTTGAATTGTAACAGCAGTATTGTAACTGTTCCAGGGGTGTTGTTCTTCTTTTCTCTCTCTCTCTTTCTTTCTTTCCAGGATGTTTTTCTTCTTTTTTTTTATTTTGATTCTCTCGGTTGGTCTCTGTCTCTAGCTGTGTCCCAATTCAGGGTCTGCATCCTTCAAAGTCCGCATTTGAAGGCCAGTTACGTCACAACACTGCGCGAAAGCCTGTCCCAATTCATCCAAAGCCGAAGGATCCTTCAAATTCGCACTTCAAATGCGGCCTCCTTTTCAGCCGTTGGTAGCCGATTTGGAGGATGCACCGCAACTATCCTTCTCGGCCTCCCGTATCCCAAAATGCTTTGTGTGCTGCTGCTCAGTCAGAGAAAAGTTCAGATTTCACATTATAAATATTCGTTTTTTACTCATTTGAACATCCAACACCATATATATTAAACCAAAACCCCTGTTCTGTCTTGTCTGACAGAAAGAAACATTAGATTTCGGTCTCCAGAGTCTGTTGTCATGGAAACAGCGGTAACGGCGGTTACGCAACCAGGAAATACTCCGAAGGCTAGACCGTCCCATTTCGTTGCCGTTAGTTGACGGGGGAGGATGCTTCGGTTGAAGTCCGGGTCCTCCGAAGGACCCAGACTTCGGAGGACCCGGACTTCGAAGGATGCAGACCCTGAATTGGGACACAGCTTCTGGCTCTGTCTGTCTCAGTGTCTCTCAAGGTGCAGCTGTGACAGTGAGAATTCCATTCTCACACAGGCTTTTTTTTTTTTTTTTTAAATGGGACAGTTGTCATGGTTACTGTTCTAATATTTTTAGTTCTCAAATTAATTATTACTTATTAATTTAACCCATATCCTAAATATATATATATATATATATATATATATATATATATATATATATATATATATATATTGTATTAATTTAATATTTATTTAATGTTTATTGCATTTAATGCCTCTAGTAGCCAGGGGGTACACTAGGTACTAAGCACCTGAACAGGAGGCCCCCTGTACAGCAACCCCCAGAATCTATTTTACCAGCAACATGGCCTTTGTGGAGGTTTTCAGTCAAAAGACATTGCAGTACTGCAGCTTTGGCAATTTCAACAAAACATATGCTGTTTAAAGTCTTGGTTCCGAGGGCAATATCTGGCCGTGGAACTGAGTGTACATGGAGAGTCGACTATTCTGTAAGACTAGATAGAGACTAGATAGAGGCCCCATCTCATACAGTACCACATTTAGATATCAAGGGGCTCCTAGCCATTGTCTAACGTATGAGATGACAGCTATCACAATGATGGCCCTGTCATTTGAGGTATCAGTTCAAATGGTAGACACTTACGTTTGGGTTTGCCTGGTAACACTGACCTCACTTTTTCTCTTAACTTCTTATCATCTTCTGTCCTCACTGAGTCTGTAAGGCTTGTGTTATAATCAGTCTTTTTAAACTCTGGACAGGCTTCTTTGATATCGTTGGAATTGCTCCCTTATGAATGTACAATCGTTTGTCTCACAGTTTCTTCTTTATAATACAGTTTCTTTGCTTGACTTATGTTTTACTTTCAACCTAACCTAGTTTAGATCATTAAACTGAGTAGTAGTAGCAGTTTTATAGTGGATACTGCCAGAGTCATACTTGTCATATCATCCATATATGGCTTGATAGGAAGGAGGCAAATCGCTCCTTATGGCTTTTCCGCAGTAACAATCGCAACAATTCACTTTGATACTGTACTAATGATTACCCTCTACTGCTGTTTTAAATGTTGAGGAGTATTGTGCACCCCGCCGTGATAGCAATTTCCAGGAGCTGCTGTGCTGTTGTAAACTCTAATGTTGTGATACATAATTACATGTACATCTTGGAAATGGGTTTCAACCAGATTTTTAATGACATCTGGTATGCCGGAGAAACTGAAAGCTACCCACAGACAGATGTGCAGTGCTGAGCCAAATCCATTTTTCAGGTGTACAGAAACAACCCTTGGTGCTCTCCTTTGTTATTTGGCTGACAGAATTTGCTGTCAAATCATGTCAAATCAAGGAATACAAGAGCCTGGTATTCATTATTTTTTACACTGATGTATCGACAAGCTGGTTCAGTATGCTACTTTCATGACCTTCCACTCAGATCTCAAGATATTTGCACTTTTGGATACTAGATTGTGGTTTTGATTGGGTCCTGGAGCTAATGACATTCAGTGTCCTTAACTGTCTGTAAAGGTGCAAGTCAATGATTTTTTTTTTCTTAATGCAATGATTATTCATCACTATTCTGGCATGTAATGTTTTATAACCTAATATGATGAATTGCATATGGTGGGCTCCAAATACTTTTTAATCCACTTCCACTGGAATTGATTGCTCTCACATTGAGCAGCATAAGCGATGGTTGAGCAGGTCATCAATATGGCACATAAGCGATAATCATTGCCTGCAACAAGTATGACATTGGGATTAATTAGATAGCATGCCCTCCAGTCATGTTTTAGATGTTTACAGGCTTGGAAAAAAAATAATTATACTATATTTTAGCACAGTGATATTTTAGTATCTCTGCCCTGTGATAGACTGGCGACCTGTCCAGGGTGTTTCCTTGCCTTCGCCCTATGTGCGCTGGGATAGGCTCCGGACACCCCCCGTGACCCTTTTGAGGATAAGCGGTTTAGAAGATGAATGAATGAATGAATGATATTTTAGTACTTTTTTACTTTCTCATGGTGCATACTTGAGGAGCTGTGAGAGGTTGGTGTTATTTGGTCACGCCAGGCAATGATACAGGGTAATGAAAATAGAAAATTACCACAAAAGCATGTGGCCAATTTGAGCTTAACATGTAAAATTCTGTTGTAACACTGCAGTAATGGTCCATTTACTTATATTACTCCAGGGCTCTAAACCTAAAATTAATGGGGTGTGATGAAGAGCGAGACAGAGTTTAGAAGTCAAAGACTGTGTTTCTTGAACAAATTAGCATCTGACACAACAACTGATGCCTTATTTAGTACAGTATTTTAGGGCCAAATGAAGAAGTGGATCTGTCAGACTAATTATCAGTGCTGATGCCGTTCCTGATATGCTTCGGTTGACTTGACATGGACAACTAAATTAAATTTATCAGCTGAGAGAATCTGTTCAGCAGGGTGCTTTGACAATGAAAAACAAGGAAAAATGGTGATCATCAAGCTCTCCCAAACAGACAAGGCAGGTGTGTTGGTAGGCAGACCGACGACAGTCTGCAAAGCTAGAAGAGAAGGAGGCCTTCACTGAAAATCAGCTCAATCTCTTTTCTTTATTCACCTTACAGCACAGGGGCCAGTTTTGCACAGAGTGCATGCCTTCTTCTGTGTGTGCTAAAACAAAAAAAGGTTACATCTAGTCATAAATAAATAAATAAATAAATAACAGAAGCACAGGTGTTGTCAATTTTCTCATTAATAAAGGATCATATGATCAACCTCATTACTTTTGCTGTTAGCACTGGCTATAACTAAAAAATAAAAAGTTCATTTCAAATTATATCATGATGTTTGATAAGAATTGCCAAAAAATTAAATCCATAGCAAGTAAATATCAGTACTTTTTTTTTAGATTCTGGTTCATCACTTAACAATATTTTAAAATCTCAAATCGTCCTCACTTGTTAAAACCTCATGCAGCTTGGCTAACATGCTTATTAATTCAGATGTTGTTTTGGGAAAGAGGAATGCTTCCATCACAGGTTGTTTCCCATGCAGAAACTGGGCTTGTTGTTCCCTTCATCATTAGAGATACTACATTCTCTTGCACACAGTCTGGGGTCAGCTACAAAATCAGTATATGTGGTAGCTATATGCAGCCTACACCACCCACCCCCTTTTGCATACCATAATGGGAAAAGAAACTATAGTTCATATAAATTTGATATGAGTGTGTGTGTGTGTGTGTGTGTGTGTGTGTGTGTGTGTGTGTGTGTGTGTGTGTTCATGCATGCGTGCGTGTGTGCGTGCGTGTGTGCGTGCGCACAAAATGTTTATAAATGAGGGTGACCTCTGGGTACATATTGTGGACATGAATAAAGTAACAATTAAGTTCTTCTGTGGTGGAACAATGTGTGACACTATCCGGAACTGGATACAAATGATGTCCTTTGTTATGTAAGTGGCCACAGGATTGTTGAGAGTTCTGCATCAAACAGCTCTGTTACATTCAGCATAAAGTACTTGTGTGTTGGAGATGGTTTGATAGATAGGCCACTGATTTAAATCAGTTGATTTTCATTGCTAATGATTCAATTGGTGCTGGCCAGATTATCTGGACAATCTGGGAAACTGATCTATAACACACCAATCTACGTCTACATGTCTGTGTTTACAGCGTGGAAGCTTTCTGCTAGTGCTGGTCGTGGCCATGACGTCTCCGGCTTGGGAGGCTTTTTGTTTTTCTTTATTCACTGTGCTACCACTATGCTGACCAATTCAAAACACGCAACTTAGCATCTGTCTTTATATATCAAGGTATACATCTCATAAATGTTGTAATGTGTAATATTTACAGGGTCTGGTCATGAGTTGTGTTTAATAACAGGGAACCTTTTTCTAAGAATATTTAATGACAGTGTAATAACTTAGGAACAGTAAGAAGAGACAGCTGCGACAATAAGTGCCAAAGATTTTTTTCTAAACAAACAAACAAACAAAAAGTTCTGTATAGCATCAGTATGGTCTGATCCTGAAAATAAAAAATCGCTGATCAGGATAGGTGTGTAGTGTATAGTGTGTCTATGTCTCTCCTACACACATAAAAGCCACGTGGGTACTTAACTTAACTTAATTATAGTGTTGGAATGTTTATCAGGGGTGATTCTGAATTTTAGATTTTTTTTTTTCATGTTTTCAGGTTCAGTGCAGAGGAATGTGGGGAGTAGGTGGAAATGATTTGGGACAGTACATGTTGAAGTGCCCTCTGTTTCCCTCCGGGATGTCTGATTTTGTGTGTGTGTGTGTGTGTGTGTGTCTGAGTTAGGTGTTAGGTGTTTCTACTTTGTGTTTGACCACTCTCCTCTCAGTTCCAGTTCCATGCAGAGTCATTTTGACCAGCTGTCCTTTTGACTGGCCCTCTTACAGAGCTATTACCCCCTTCACAATGCTTTTTTAATGCTTTGTATTGGCTGTTGTTGTTACATCCTTTTATTTTTTCTGCTGCCATCTCTGTTATGAGTATGCACCTGCCGTCTGTTGAGTTTGTAGCCAAAATTCTTGGTTCAAGCCCTCCACTTGATGAAACCTGTCTATCTTTTCCAGTTTTTATTTTTTTATTTTTATTTTTATTTATTTATTTATTTTACTTTCTGCCTCAGTTTGCATTTATGACCATTTCCAAATCACTGGCTGCCTCTCCCACTTGCTTTTAATGTATTTGTCATAAGTTAAGTCACCACCTTGATGTAATTACATTGCTTGAATCCGTCCCAATAATCAGTTGTTCTTTGGCTGTGATTTATTTAGATTACGGAAAACATTTTATAGACCATTAGTCAATATTAAAGTAGTATTTCTTCCTTTTTTTAAAACATATATATCAGCAAAACAGAGATCACTTTCTTGCATGGCAGTGTTTGTTGTTGTTAGTTGAAGGCCAGGTAAGGTCTGTAATATTCTCTACTTTAAGGAACAATCAGTAATATGGACTCTATGGCAGCCATTGCCTGTTCTGCTGGTCACTGTTGCTGACAATGACCCGCAAAACAGGCAAAAAAGTGTTTCCCAACAGTAATTGGATTAGCCAGCTAATTAAAGTCAACATCACTCTGAAATGTCAGCAGGAGAGGTAAAATATTCCTTTTTGCTTCACCAAGACATCTGGCAGTCCAAGCTGTAGTGATTGCTAATTAACTTAAGTGACCTAATACCTTTGGACAATTAGATATTTGAAACAAGCTTGCAAAGGGACTAGTGAGTGCCGTTCATAATTCCTGGGGGTGTGGAGAACATCTACCAAAAACAGAGTACAGACCGGACTTTGAGTATTTAAAGCTTGAATTCTCAGCAGCCATTGAGATAACAGGCTACCATCGATCAACACCACTTGCAAACCCCTGCTGATATTGTCATTCTGTGTCTAGGCAGTTTTAATAGGACTGATTCTATCTTTAAATGAGCAGCTTTCATATCATTTGAATGAAGAGAGTGTTGAGCGTGATGTAGGACTGATGCAACAGATTGTCTTGCAGAAGATAAAGTGGGATGTTGTCTGGCTGGGTGGGGTTGGTGGCCATCCTTGGTCTTTTTCCTGCTCTGGTGGCATGTAGGTCATTTAAGCATCCTTTGTAATTCACCCAACTAGTTGCATTTACACATTACCCGTTACCAACTACTGTTAACAATGCCACAACACACAATTATTTACTTTTGAATGTGCACTTTGAGTGGTATTAGACTTTAGTGTAGTGTCCCTCTGCACTGTATGTGTGCTTCTGTTACACTTTCTCCATCACATATTGTCAAAGGGGCATTAAGTCATTTAGGATTTTTATTGGCTTCTATCAGCAGCAAGGAAATTGCAACAATATTGAAAGGTCCCTAGTACAGACTATGGAGGCCTGTAAACAGTAATATAAAAGTAATTTTCAAAATAAAAGGAGCAAGCTAGTGGGTTAGATTGCAAAGATTCAACAGAATTGGTTAGTAAGAGGTAGTATATCACTGTGCAAGATACTACTGCTTTGACATTTGCTTTATTAGCTTGAGAACAAAATGTGTTAAGATGCCAGTCGCTCGCTCGTAGCACTGTCCTCCATCACGGAGCGATTGAAAATGCCAGTGGGTGGGGGTGACAGATTAGGAGTGCATTGAAATTAAGATGGGGGAAGTTCTTGTTCCAAAACACAGTCAAGTGGGAAGTAGGCATTTTGAACGCCAGAAGTCTCAGCAGCTGGCCAAGTAATTGTTGAGTCATTGGTATTAAACAACCAAAACAACCCCCCCACAAATACATTATGGCCATCCTGTGCAATGAGACAGTAAAAATTGCACTTAATGCAGTGCATCATATACAGAGTCGCTGCACATCTGTTGTACTTGGCGAATAAAAGTTATTGTGATTCCTTGGTTTTCCTGAAAACTCAGTAGAAGTCTCTCAAGAGCATGCATGTTGCATGTTGGGCAACCACTTGCTGAAAGTGTAAAAAGTTGTACCTCTTTGGGGTGTAATTATTTATTTATGTGTTTATGTATTTATTTATTTTCCTGAACCTCTAATCTAACATGGGGTTTCCTTTAACCCCATCTGAAAACTAGTGGATGCCTTACCGTTCCTCTCCCTTCCCCACCAGTCCATAGTACCTTGCCCTGCACTGGCAGTATCATTGCCGTCCCCTGGGATAAGAATGTTAAAAAAAAAAATGCATTCCAGGGACTAAAGATAATGTCAGCCACTGTGTTCGGAGTGATTTTCTATACAGAATACCGGTCTGATACTTCAGCCTGATAAGCTGTCAGCAATGCAAGCCCAGCCAGGCAGGATCCAGCAGCTTTCCAGCAAGCTATCAAGCTATCACCCTAGCTGCCTGCTCCCTACCCCAGACAACCCCTCCCTCCCAGAGTGACAGGATATGACCAGCAGAGGTGGGATCACAGCTTTAGCTGTGACAGTGCAGCCCAAGGCAGAGGCTCTTATCTTGGGGGAGTACAGGTTTCAGGGTAAGGTGGTTTGTACACCTGCCTGCACTATCTTCACAACAGGCATGACAAGTGAGCAAGAAAACACTATGATAGCACAGGGAAAAAGACAACAAAAATGGGCCCATAGATGGTGCCATTAAATTTTTACCACATCAAATATCTAAGAAGGCAGATATATTGTAAGTTGTATTGTAAAATAGATTAAAAATGAATGGATACTGTTATATAGGGTACTGGAATAATGTGTATATTATGTTCTTATTCCAGACAATGTGGGATCACTGTGCTGATAGGCTTGTTTGTACTCTGTCATCACATGAACCAACACAGCCCACAGAATTACAACTTCTGTTGTCAGAACTAGACTGGGTTGTAAGAGGAAATCATTTTGACCAATACTCATTACATGCTACTGGAGCCTTAACACAAACAAAAAAACATAAAGGCCATAAAAATGTCGTTTTTTTTTTTTTTTTTTTAAATGACCTCATTCATCACAACATAATAAAGTATGAACTTTTTTTTTAGTTTGAACAATGATGGAGCTATACCTGACACATCTTCTGGGGTGTCTTCTTAGCAGCATATAAAACAGAAACACTAACTGATGATGATGATGATGATGATGATGATGATGATGATGGCAATGACTTTCCATTCAGCGGTAGGGTAATGTGTCGTTACAGTCAGGTAGCTTTCTGGAGCTCTTGACGTCCAGCTGTATGCGGCCAGAGCAACAGCGTCTGTTTCTCACAATTCATTGTCTATTCGGGTTTTTGTTTTTTTGCACAAAGCAGGAATTAGGGTCTGGCTGAAATGAAAATTGTACCTGGGCTCAATGACACCGAGCATGTTGTGAAAGCCTTTGTCTCCCACTGTAGCTGGGTCTCATATCTGCAGCTATAAATGTACTAATCTCTGCAGTGATTTCTTTTGCCCTGTTTGAATCAGTTGGGAGCGGCTGTGCCTGCCGAACCGCTGCAGTGATAGTTTGTGGCGTGTGTGTTGCTCCTTGTTTTCCTCTGGTTCCACCTGTTGACACACCGGGGTGATGTCATGTTTTAAGTATTCCCACAGGTGGAACCTACTCGCAACATACCATTGTTTTTTATCCACCATTCTCTTGCTATTGCCCTCATAATTCACAGGGAAACCAAAGTGGCTCCAAACACCAGACCTGCTGGTTCGTGGAGGATCTTCTGTCTGTGGTGTGGCCATGGCATTACTAGACATATTGCAACAAGCTAGCTTAGCTTAGCTTAGCTTGACGCCTCTCAATGTACCTCACTGGAGCAGCACTGGAGTGTTTAGTTTGGGGCTGGGAGGGCCGACAGCGCGCTGCCCTGTTACGTTGTGTTGCTGCCTTGTTGGGCACAATTGCACTGTTCTCTTTATACATCCATGAGCGGCACAGAGAACATTTTACAAAAATGACATTGACAACATTTCAGTCTGTGACACGTACCGAAGCCTTGTACTGACCAATTCAACATATACATAAATATATATGATTTTTTTTTTTTTTTGCCTTGGTTTTCTACTAATATTCTGATGAAACTGGAAGCAATTTCAGTTCAGTTTTGCTTGGTTGGTTAGGATCAGACTGTGCATTGTCACTTGGGTTTTCAGATAAAGAGTATGCGTACCTCAAAATAACAAAAATGTACTGCTGCAGTGGAAGAGAAGCAAATTTTGCTTGTTTACTTTATTCTCCCTTGTATTTATTATGATTTTTTTTTTTTTTTTTTTTTTTTTTTTTTGTGCTCTGTGCTTTGCTCCTCTTCAGATCCTAGAAAGCAAGGCAGACTTTGGAGCCTTTGAGCTTAAGGAGAAACCCAAACCTGCAACATTTAGCTTAAATATAGCTCGAATATGACCTCCCTGATAATCTTTTCCCAATCTATCAACTAGTTTCCAGTCATGGCTGCACCTTTCCATAGAGAGCCAGAAATGCATTAAGCACTATTATTTACTGCATGCATCTGAATAATCGGGTTATTCTCCCTCGTGCAGCACTTATCCGTTTTCTCAAGTGCCATGTAAACGAGAAATTTGATTTTCATAATCGAGGTGAGGAATTAGGAGAAATTGGTGTAAGGCAGATTTCTCCTGGAGAGATCCGATTATTGTGCAATGTATACCCTTGCGCCAATGTCTGAATGGCTTTTTCTGAGTGCACATGTGCAAGAGGAGAGAGTGTATAAGCAAAAAAAGAGTAAAAAAAATACATGCTCTACATGGAATATTTTTTTATGGCAAGGTTACCTGTGATGAAGATATAAGGAAACAAAAAACACAGCTGCCGCCACCTGCTTCCATCCTCCAGAGTGGGGATGAGGAGGGGACTGTGGGAAATCCCCACAAGAGGCCAGCTGAGGGGTGCTCTCCATCGGCTGAGAGTACCCGCAGCACTGCTCTCATCCATTTGGTACTCCTTGGTGTAACACATCACACACTGGATTTGTGGATTTGTGCGCTGTTTACTGGCATTATGTCAAACAATTTCTGGGTTAAGAGGTCGTCAAAATTCAAACAGGCTCCTCCTGCTGCCGTCATGGCCAGTCCCAGCTATGATTTACTTCTCAGCCTGTATGTCTTATATGTATGCATTTTGAAATTGTGTGTGTAGGCATGTGTATGTGTGTGTATACGCAAATACTGCAATCATATATTTGTTTACGTGCCACAGCCTTAGAGACAATGAGTTAAAAAAAAAAGGAGTTTGTTGCTAAAACGGTTGTTACTGAGTCGTAAATCTCTGAATTTGAGAGTGTGTGTGTGAGATTTTTTTTATTTTTATTTTATTTTATTTTATTTTATTTTATTTTTACAGTGTGCCTGCTTTCAAACAGCAGACAAATAGGACTCATCCAAAGAAGAGGGATCATAGGATAGAATACTTTTCTTATGTGGAGTAACCACATTAGATCAAAGATTAATTGACAGATAAAAATGTGCCTAATAAGTACCAAAATCCTATGGGGAAAAACCTGTATTCTCATGCGCGTGCACAAGTGTGAATATGCACACACACACACACACACACATACACCCTTGCTATGCCGTAACAAGTAGTGCACATTAGGCTGCCTTTTCCGCCTATTTCCTGCTTTGCTGCTGATCCCTGGCTCTCCTTCCTCAGATCTCATCTGATCTCAGTCAGCCAGCTACGCGCCTATTAAAGGGTTTGTTAAACCTGAGGTCACTATGCACACATCTTAGAGGAAGCAAGAGCAGAGCCATTCGCACACAAGCATGACATGTTACCACACACACACACACACACACACACACACACACACACACAGACACAGACACAGAAACATAGTGCACCAATGCCTGGCTTATGGTTCACATCAGGATTTGCTCCAGCGGATCCATTGAAATCTTGGTATTTACTCAGAGCAGAGGGATTTGTATTTGACGGGTCCACTGTCTTACTGAGGCAGAGCCCACGGGGAATGCACATCACATGTCTTCTCACAAGAAAACAATGAAAACCTTCAAACTGAAATGGAGACTAGTTTTGCCTGGAGAAGGGACAGACAGGACTTTGCCTCCAGTGCAATCACAATCCGGTTGGTTCAGTCTGGCCGAGTGCCGTTTGTCACTCTGTTAGTGTTTAATTGTTTTTTGTTTTTATCTTATCTTATTTCCCCTTTTTGTGCCATTTCTTTAAAAAAATGTGTCTTGGCTGTCCTGAGTTGCAGTTTTATTCGATTGCAAACATGCATTGGTCAACACTGAAGTCACATTGTCAAAACTCTTCACACAGTCAGTCACTGTCAACAGAAGTCTATGTGGACCAAATTGTGAATAATTTTTCATTGCTTTCACCCAAAATGCTTTCAGTGACCACATTTTCCAAAATCCATGAACTCTTTTCTCATTTATACTCCACCACCTGCAAAACACTACATAGTTGCAGCACAATTTTTCAAATGCTAACCAGGGGCGCCGTATATGGGGGGAAAAGTTAAGACAATTCCAAGGGTTCTTGCCTTCATGCACTTCTGCAGTAACCACGTTGAAACATATAGAAAACCTTGGAATATTTTCAGGAAATTGAAATAATCACCCCAAACACAGCTGATTGCGGTTTCAGCTGAAAGCCTTTGAAAGGTGAAAGGTGTCCTGTTTTTAGTCTCGTTACCAAACGGACAAAAGGGGGCAGCTCCAGAATGATTTTGTTTGGAAACCTGGATCTTGGAGGACAGGTTGGTTGGTGGGGAAAGAGGAGTGGCAGGGAGAGGGAGAATAGAGCAAAAAGGAGAAGACGACTGAGCGCGCTGGTCTCTGATGAGATAAGGGCCACAGTTCTCGACCATTTGCAACCAAAACTGCTGCATTCAACAGTTGCATCAATAATTTCAATATTCCAACAAAACAACAGGTGAGATTGCACCCTTCAGTGATAATTGAGCTACATATTAGAGTGCAATACAGTGTGTTTCCATTTTTTACATGTACTGACATTTTGCAACATTGATTATTTTGTGTTTTACAGTAGGATCTAAAGGTTGCCTACCGCAGGAGGGAGAGGCAGAATATTGTCACATGCACAGGAAATTGTCATTGTTAACATGGTAATTGGCGACAATGCAATAAAACTGTGGGACATTTGGGACAGAGTGCTGGCAGACAATATCACTTTTGCTAATGTGAATACAGTCAGCACAACAACAATTACCAGAATCCTAGAGAAACATAAAATAAGGATGAAGCAGTTGTACTCCGGTACTCCAAGTATCAATATGTCCAGGTAAGATGCCTCTTCAATAACCAAATAGAGTACATACACTCTATACTTAATGTAAAGTACTGTAAAACTGTGGATTTATTGTGTTTTACAGAGTAATGGAGATGGAAACCAGGCAAAGTGCACACACATTCATCTTTGTGGATGAAGCTGGATTCAACGTGGCAAACACACACGACAGGTGAAGTAATGTGACTGGACAGAGAGAAACTGTGGACGTCCCAGGCCACAGAGGAGCGAACATCAGTGTGTGCAGCTCTGTCCTCTGATGGTTTGCTGTTACACAAACCTCTCAGTGGTCCCGACAATACAGAGAGACTCATTTCTTTCTGGATGACCTGCATAATCGACTTGAACCAGCGGAGGAGAGAAGTCGAGGGGCAAGAAACTCTCCTTCCTTGGTTGTTGTGTGGGATAATGTGGCGTTCCAGCGCTCTGCTGCAGTCACCGTCCGGTTTGCTGCACATCCCAGGACGTCAGTGTCATTCCTGCTTCCATCCCACAGAGGAGCTTTTCTCTGCGTGGAGGTGGAAGGTTTATGACCACCATTCACACGACCACGTCCTTACTGGACGTCTGTCCGGGGTGTGGAGACACTTCTCCTGAAGACTGTCAAGGTTGGATCAGACGTTCCAGAAGATTCTTTCCAAGATGCAGCACCAGAGAAGACAAAAGATGTGATGTTGATGAGAACTTGTGGCCAAATGCAGGAGAGACCAGAACCCTCACACTGCTGTACAGAATGAGTGATTATACTTTACATGTTGCTGATGGTTTTTTTTTTTTATTAGTTTTTTCTTCAACTTTTTATTTTGCACAAGTAAGTTACTATATGCAAGTTCCTGCTCTATATACTTTACTACAGTCAATAAATTGAAAAGGTGTGTCATGTCTAAGAAATTATGTTGAGTTTTGTTATTGTGTTTGTTGTCTCGTGGCTTCCTGTTTTATTTTGAAATCTCACTCTCCTCTCATTTCAGGTCACTTGGCCTTCCCCTCGTGTGTTTCCTACTGGTCCAATTGTCTGCCCCGGCCTGATTGTTTCCACCTGTTCCCCATTACCTTGTGTGTGTGTGTATATATAGTCCTGTGCCAGTTTGTCTTGTGCTGTCTCGCCAGCGAACCACGCCACGTCAAGTCAGCAACTTCGATGCTTACCTTATTTTTGCCTAAGCCAAGTTTTATGTTTCTTTGTTACTTTGTCTAGCCAATTCCTTAGTTATCATAGTAGTTTATTCCTTGAAAGAGTGTTTTTTTGTTTCTCAGTATTTTCCTCTATATGAGTGATTTTCTGTTGATACTTTTGCCATTAAAAGACTGTTTATTCGAACTCTTGTCTCGAGTCGTGCATTTGGGTTCAACTCCTTGTACAGTTCTTATTCTATAATGAAATACTGATTTATGTGAAAAAAATCATTAAAATTCAGTGTGTTATGAGTGACAGTGTATGCTTTCTGAGTAAGAGTTGTTGCCAGTGTTTTGGTCGAACGAGATCATTTGATATGAAGAGCTTTGAAAAAGTGGCTACAGTATTGACCGATGCTTGTTGGGGGAAAAAAAATAAATAAGTGCATGCATATTGTGGATATAAAAGTCTGCACATATCTTTATTCTCACAGAGGCTTGAAATAAAATAATTTAGATAGATTAGTGATAGTACACGATATAATAAGGAAATGCAGCATGCACAGGGTTAAAAACACAGATACTTGAAAGAAAAGGAAAATGAATACAATTATAAATAAATAAATATAAAAAGGTTCCAATAAAAGTACAACCTGGGGGGGGGGCAATTTTTATACCAATCACAAATTTTCTGTTTTCCCTCAGAATTTTGATCTTGTCATGGTGTAAAAGCCTTTGAAAAAAAAATTTGATCATTATGGGACACTAGACTCCACTGTGCCTTAAGTCTCCACTGTGAAAAATAAATAAATAAAAATAAGAGAGATGACAGACAGGGGCAACCAGCAGTCCAGGTCATGAGCCCCTGCCATTGGCCGAGGAGTTGTAAAGCCTGGTGGCTGTGGGCACAAAGGATCTCCTGAAGCGTTGAGTCCTGCAGCGCAGCGAGGTGAGCTGTCCACTGAAGCTGCTTCTCTGGCTTATGAGGGTGCTGTGGAGGACGTGACTGATATTGTCCAGAACTTCATACTTCACCATGGCAACAAATTGATACCCACAGCACAATCAACACAGGAAAGACTGAAGAAAGTTAGATCAATGTCCTAAAATAGCCCAGTCAGAGTGCAGACCTCAATACTAGAGAATATCATGGGACTGATGTAAAGAGGAGCACTTGTTTCTGCATTACGAACATGTGGAGTCACAGACACAAACATGGCTTTAGCTGGTGAGGGGGCACTCACAAAGATCTGTCTCAAAATTGCATAAATCCCTTTCATGCTTACCTGTTTCACACAGGTATAAATTCAGACAAATGCACCTCAAAAATCCAATTTAAATGCAAGTACAGCAGAGTCTGTACTGGTCTTGATTAACGGGTGGTTCTTAACAATATCTGTCACCCACAACTGCTTGCAGGATGAATTAGGTCCTTCTCTTTTGGTCGATGAAATCCCTTTAGCCATCTGAAGGCAGTTGCTCGGGGATGTGCACTTCATTTGCTCGCTCAAATGTGATGCATTTTTGAGTGCTATGCATTTATGCACACCTCATCCAGCGAGGGTAAGCGAGATTAAAAGTTGCGCCAGCCTCTTGCAAAATAAGTACGCAAATGTCTGTGCTTTGATGCATACCAAACTGTTTGGCTATGATTCGATGGGCCATTATGCACAGTTTCCAAGTTTACACAGTGCAAATCATCAGGAGAACAAGAACATGAATGATGACGTCCTGAGGACACATTGGACACAATAGTTCACACAGCTTAGTGGAACATCTTCAAGCCACTAATCCTCACTCTGTGTCCTCATCCAAAAATGTCACTTGTTGCCAGGGGTGCAACAACTGCATGCACTATCTCCTTTCCAACAAATTTGTCAAAAGTAGCGCTTTGAGTATTGTACTTTTTAATTGAAATGAAGATAGGCCTATGTCTGCATCAAACAACATGGTGCGACAGAGCAGAATCAGAATCATGATTATAATTGTTTTGGTTCATGTGATACTTGTGGGATAGGAATCAAGTTATATCCTTTAGCAAAAAACAAACAAACTAACTAAAAATCTGTCGATGTGCATCCTTAAAATTGGAAAATGTAGTGACAGCCAGGAATTTCTCCAGAAACATGAATTCAACTTAAAAAAAAATCTGTTCTTGCAAATATATTTGTGCAGGATATTCACACCTCATAGCTCCTCGCCTCGGGGACAAAGACGTCAGTGTCCTCTTGGGAAAAGTCGGTCTGGCCTCTCCTCTCCATTTGGAAACTGTCAGTAAACCACAGAGGGAAATGCACTAAAGGGAGTAAGAGGAGCTGATTGGTGATAATGCCAGCCACGCTACTACAGCTAATAGCAAATTTATTATAATTTCTCCTAATTCATGTTCCTTGTAGTTCATTTCATATGATGCAGATGTACCACTGTCCTTTCCACCCAGTGAACACTATGGAAAGATCTGGAACCTGCAAAGGGAGGGGAGTTTTTGCCCTAGCAGACACCGAGTCTTGGCTGGAAAAGGTGGTTTGAAAGCCAGACATTTCGGCACCAGGCGATGTAATTGTGGCGTCATTGGTACAGATCAATAGCCTTATCAAAATCATCAGACATATTATGGTCTAAAACCCTCATGCTGCAGCTTTAAAAAAAAAAAAAAAAAAAAAAAAAAAAAAAACATAAATTGTTGTTCATGTTGTTCCTCCACTGAGCATAATGTACTTTGTGCCTTTCCAACCAAGTGGGTTCTAATAGAGCACAGAAGGCAAGGAAGTTCTTCAAATGAAAAGTATTAATTTTCCACCATGAATTTTCTTCATTATGCCCACAGCTGCTTTTGTTCATCACTAACATCGGAAAGGGGAATGCGTAATGACTTAAATTTCAATGTCTTGCCCGTATTAAGGCAGTGTTTTTGCTGCATGATGGATATCAAGGTTCACTGGGTTCTTTTTAATTATGTAAGTGGTGTATTTATGTGCACGCAGTAAGAACAAACATACAAGATAAATGAAAAATATGTATGTGTGGCAAAGAGTGCAGAGTCAAGGCTGGCATCCATGCAAGAAGAAAATGTTTTTCTTGTGAGCTTGAGAAGCTCGCATTAGGAGGCAAGCTGATGAAAATTGATTGTTTGCTGGGAGCATGACTGCAGGACACAGCGGAGAAAAAAAAGCATGGGAACTAGAGTTGAGGCACTGGTTTTGATGTTTGAACAACTCTTCCAAGGTCTTTTAATTTAGAATTGGATGAGTGAAAATTTAAATCTGCCTGAATACAGTACTAATGTATTTTTAAATCCGTAGATTTTGCATATGTCACTGTGGGAATTAATGTCTGTTCTTTGACAGAACATTGTCCAAGTTTCAAATTTATTCCTCCTTGTGAAAACTGCATGACTTGAACATTGTGTAACTCTGCTGTCAGCGAACGCACAGTGCCCAAAGCTTTTTACCTTTAATTGCTCTGTGAATAAGTAAAATGCCCAGTTCCTTGTTTACACTGTAATAAAGGACCTATATTTTGGTGTTTGTGTCTTGTTGTATCCATGTACTTATGCAAGGCTTTATATCCATGTCAGGAGTGTATTATGTGTGGATCAAACCTGGATTCGTTTATTGACATGTTATCAAATGCCTGTTTGGTTTGATTGCCAGCTCAGCCTTTACAATGCTTGTTTTTTGACCATTCATAATGGATTGACTAAGGCATGTTTGATCTGTTAACCCAGCAGGCGAGGCCCTTAAAATTCATCCTGCCTAATCCCATCAGCCAGCATTAAGTGAACTCTGAACTAAAAAAAAAAAGAAAAAAAAGCGGTGATTGGATCTGTTTCTGCAGGCTCCGTCCTTTGAGAGCGTCAGATGACACCCAAGGCAAGGAGCTACATTTCCTGCAGGTTTAATAAGTGTTGGGCTAATCTCCGGAGGTTTATCTATCAATGCAAGGGTCTGGGGGTGGCAATTCCCACACTAGGGGGTGGACTTGCATTGTTGTCACCCACAGTGGGCTTAATGAGAACCACAGCACACAAATTAAAGTAATTAGAATTAGTAGCCTACCTTTGATATGTAGCATTACGAGATGACCCCCTAGTCGCGTGCCATACAAAGCAATGCAAAACAGCTACTGCCACAAAGAAAGACAGCATATCCTTGATCTTAATATAAAACACTTCACAAACTGGCACTAAGCACAAAAGCAGCACTGTATACTCTCAAATTACCTTGATGACGAGCATGAGAACAATGCACATGGCAGGCACAAAATCAATACACCTGAAATTGTTTTAAGAAAAAAAAAATCCAGATTGTAAAGCATGTTAGGAATTTCTGTGATATTGGTTTTACCGATCATGTCCCCCTCTCCCTTGCCTCCCTCTGCCAGTAAATCAATGTGATCTTGGTTGACTGTTCTCACAATGCAGTGTGTGACAGCTGCTTCCACTTCCATTTCGGCAAATGAGATTGGACAGTCCAGGCAGGTCGTCTGTGGGGGCAGGAGGGGCGGAGGGAGAGAAAATAAAGACAAAAAAAAGAGAGAACATTTCATCTTGAGAGAATAGAGAATAATATGAAGGTTAGTGTTTCTGATTTCTTCCTTTCTTCTACTTCCTCTTAGCCTGGGCAATTGTGAAAACACCAAGTGTGAAAACACAGTACACACTCATAATAGTTCAGCAGCCTTTTGTTTATTGAACAATCTCTGTCAACTTTACTTCAGTATGTTCTGAATGAAGTGCTGTACCCTCCAGACTCAAGTGACAAAAAAACAAGGAAACACATGAATACGGTACTGTTATTGAACAATGGAGAAGTTCTGTTTTTTTTTTTTTTTTTTTTTTTTTTCAAATTCAAATTCAACTCAAATTTTATTTGACAGACACAGTCATATTCAGCACAATGTGCAATGAAATGCCTTGTGTATCTGCTCTGGCTCAGTCAACACCACAGTAAACAAAACAATAATTTAGCAGTAATATACCTACATGCACTGTGCCCTCATTTTTTTTTTGTGCCAAATCCTTATTTATGAGTTATTTTAAAATAACTCATAAATCTACTGTATGTAAGGTGTATGATTAAAATGTAATCTAATACTAAAAGTGCATTTAAAATGAACTTAAGTACATTGTAAATGAGCTACCCCTTAGTTGTACTTAAGTAAACCTTAACTCCGGTGTCTCTGTCAAATTTGTGTTGCTGTTTGAATGGCTGTCCCCCCTCTTTTAGGTTGACGACCTGACAAAGCCAAAAAAATGCATAAGCATTCTGTTCATCACATTTATAAAGCTGTGCATACGCATGGTTCTGTTTAATAAATCTCAGTTTTTGTAGTTGTTCATGTACACTCCCACAATCAGCCATAAATGGAGGCTGACACGCCGCTGATGAGCTCATTTCCATAGAAATACCCGTTGCTGCTCATTCATTTTTTTAGACTATGGCAACTAAAAGGACAGTGAGGACCCTTAACACCACCAAAGTGGCCACTGCTGTATGTCATTACGCACAGGTATTACACACAGCTCAGCATATTTACAGTGCTCATCATAATGACTATTAATTGATCACGTGCCTCTAAATCAATCCACCAATTAATCACATCTGTATTATGTGTGACACAGTGCAACAGACATATTCTCACTCATAAATATAATAAAAAAAAAAAATAGACTAGCATAAGATCGTACACACATAATGACATTGGATATTGAGGACTCTTAGCAGATTGAAATCATAATGTTACAATAATGATGTTGCACAAATTCTCACGCTCATGTTATTTTCCATCACTTCTCCACTAGCCTGCAGCCAAAACTCTGTGGGCATGGTGTGCGGCTCGTGGGAAGGTACACACACTCTTGCCACACCTTCTTTTTTTTATAAATACCTATTCCTGTGTAGAAATAGCATGTAGTGTTTCTGTGCACACGCAGCGTTTATACATCTGGGCCTGTCTCTGTGCCTGCAGTGTGTTTGCTGCACCCAGCCATCATCCCTGCCTGCCCATATTCCTGTTGCCTGTTCCATTCTTCTCCCTCTTTAAGGCTGCGCTTTCTCTTTCCCTTGAGTGGCTCGGTGTCCTGTGTGGGTGAATGTATATGAGTGTGTCCACCCCCTCCCAGGAGGCTCCCTCCCCTCGGTGGCTCATCATCATCACCGTCTGTCTGAGTGCTGTTGTTGTGTTGTCTGCCTGCCCTGAGACATTCTGCTCTGTTCCTGCTGCTTGTTCATTGATTCTGCTTGTCTGCTTGTTTGTCTGTTTCTGTTGTCATATCTGGCATTATCTGTTCTTGATTACCTGTGTTTTTATTTGATTTCCCTTGATTTGATCTAATAATTGCCCACTTGGTACCCATTGCACTCCTGGCAGCCCTGGAAGGGGGAATCCTGTTCTAGCTTTTGAGAGGTTTGGGTGTTTTTTTCTTGCCAACTGTGAGGGTTCAGGGGTCTGTGTTGCAAAAGGAGGTGAACAATGTCAGTTGTCTAGTGAGGTGGCTTCTCAAAACCTAACAAAGGCAGTCACAGCTAACCGGGAGCATGAAGGTAATTAAGAATTTGCTCTTTTGAGCCATATTTTTTTTTTCTAATTTAGCTCTGAGCATGTTTACAAGAAAGAGGCGGAGTTTGTGACAAAAAAACAATCACATGCCACAGGGACAGATCTTGATCAGACTATTCAAGGTAAGATAAGATTGAAGCGTTGATCCTCAGGGTGAAATCAGATTGCCACAGCCAAACACTCCCCGCCCCCCCACCCCCCAACCAAACCAAACAAAACAAAACAAAACAAAAAACATAAGGGAACAGGGTATTAAATATGAGCACACAATTGGAATATAAAACTAAGCAATAGAAGGAATAGAAAATAAACAAATAATATTCCAAAAAAGTCATAGAATATAAATAGGCCTATCTGTGAGATTACGTTGGCCTTAATATATACTGCTGACATTTTCAATACATTAAGTAGCTTAGATTATAAAAGTGCATAATGGAAAGAAAGGCATGACTAATATCCGTGCTGTCCTCTTTTGAAAAACAGAAAAATGTCAGCATTAAAAAGCACCGCAGTGGAAAGTAACAATGTTTCTGCTACCAATGAAATGATTGCTGGTCGAACCGCCTCCATTTAGGGCAAAGTTACAGTGACAGACCTTCCTTTGGTACAATATTTTGTTGACACATTGAGACTGTGCAAAGATTTTTTTTTTTTTCATGACATTGGTCTCGCAGTCTTAAAGGCTGCGGTGACAGATCATGGACACAACAGCTTACACTATCGCTGCCAAATAGAATTGAGAATAATTAACATGCAGCAGTAGAGTTAATGCAGTGCCCATACCTACTGTAGGTAGTCAGTCAGTTAGGTACCAGCTGTTTGAGAGGCCCTGTTTTACTGCCAGTGGCCAAACCTCCAGAAAACGGTACAAACACATATATCAGTAATACGTTTAATAATTTAGCATGGAAAGCAAAGTGATTCTGTTAACATGTCACTGTATGAACAGCCTGCCCTGCTGTGCATGATAATTCATTTGTCATTTTCATTTAAGTGCAAGGTTTTTGTCCGCATCGAGATCCTGTACGATCCGGTGCTATGCTGCTGATCCAGGTCCCAGTCAGAAGGTGTTGTTTTTCTATAAACTGTGGGCCTGTAGAGCTCTTTGAGATTGTAGCAGTGATGAAGAGCTATCAATAAACTCGGCGCAAATTTGTACAGTAGCATTCTACTTAAAGGTGCATTACACAAAATTGCGCAGGGTTGATTGAGGTGAGGATCCTTTCGCCTCGACTGGCAAAAAATGTGGGATAAGAACATAATTGCTGGTTGAGAGTTGAGTCTACATGGCTGTCATTGTCAAGATGCATCCTCCTCTCCACATTGTTTTATCAGATGAGTTTAAAAGATCCTAACTTCAATCAACCCTTGGCAGTTTTGCAGAGAGCATCATTCTTTCCACCTGGTGAACTCTAATTTAACTCAAAACCGACACGCAATGTCATCTCAAGCGACGTTTAAGCAAAACTGTCAAATGAGGAAATTCACAACTGAATCGTATTGAGAGTTCATGTAAGACTTGTGGGTGGTGGTGGCATCTACATGCCAATGAGGTTGGTCTGTACAAAGCCAACATTCAAAGGCCTGATACAAAATGAATACCCTCTGCTTTCCCTAACATTGCAATCTGCAATAAAAGCAATCTTTGAGGTCACAAATGAAGTGGTGCAGCTTTGTTATACCAATGCACAAGAGGTAAGACTTTTTGATTTTGGTTGTGTTTCAGCTTTTAAAATGAGCGCCGGGTATGCCATTGTCCCATATCTTCTGCCTTGGGCTGTCAAACTGACTGAGTGCTTGAAGAATCCTAAGTACTGTATCTTGTCAACTGTAGATCTCAATAAGGGCTATTGGCAGGTGCCCTTGGCAGATGCTCCCAAACACTTAAAAGAAGTTAAATTGCACCAACAACACTACTCAGACTGCATAAAGCTTTTGCAAACTTCCAGAAATGAGTCTACAAAATGCTGATGAGACATTTTTCACAAGCAGCTTATATCAATGACAATATCATCATCAGTGAAACATAAAAGGACAATATGTTCAGCACTGCTCTTATGTTTTGCACTTCATTCACAATTGAGATTCAGCAGTAACACTGGAAAATGCCACTCTGCCGAAGACACGGCCGAGTACGTTTGCCTCCAACAGCCAAAAGAAAGGTGTGGCTGCTCTTAGATTGCATGAGTTCTTATTGCCAGTTCATGCCAAATCTCTCCAAGGCTGTAATTCTCAGCGATTTGAAGTCCAACTTTGCCAAAGTGAAAAAGAAAACAGAAAAATTGGCAACACTAGCCGGCAGAATTGGAAGAGAACTTAAGCTTTTATTACACCAGTGTGTTTCGGCGCATGGCTTTCTTCAGGGCTGTTTACAGAATGAATGCAAAACCATCTTGTAGAGTATATAAGCTGTGGTCTATTCTACCAGCTAGAGTTTTGTTTTTCTGTTCATTATTCGAGCACCTTGTTTATGGTGAAGTGGTGGCGGTTTCGCTACAAGATGAAAGAGACACAAGAACGTGAAGCTGCCTCTAACAGTTTGATAACCTGCTGCAATATCCTGATTTAACCTTTCTTCCACTGTAGGAGCAGAAGCACTGAGGTTGGAGCTCAGAGCCATGACACTGTGGGGAAGTGACAACCAGACATAAGTGCAATTCATCAGCTACGCTTCCTGGGGAAAGTAAAAATGTCATTGTTGGGCTTTAGATATTTTAAAGCATTTTCTCATGGGTGATGAATTTTGTCAGAAGTTAATGAATGACTTCTTGTTCTATTAATGAATGTTCACTAAATCTGACAGCGATTCCTGAAGAAATATAGTTGAGTGGGATGTTGTTGAAGCCCCAGTCCAGAATTGATTTTGCTCCTGGAGCACAGTGGTTGTGTGGAGTAGTGCAACAACACGAGCAGGAGTTTGTTTATATCCGCAGGTTTATAAAATAAAGCCTCACGATGATCAATGTAATCATGCAGTGACAGTCAGTGTGCTTCATAAAGTCAATATCCAACAGCAAAATACAAAGCAAGTTTAATAAACTGCCCAGTGAAAGTTACTAAAAAATATAAATAAAATAAATAAAAATACTTGTGTACCAATGCACTAAATTTTGTTTATGTTGTAATCAGACGGCACACTCTCTCTGTCTCTTTTTCCTTGGTTTCTTCTCCCTCACTTAACTTGTTTAGGTAGAAGTTCTGTAATTCTAAAAATGAAATTACCGGGATTGTTATGGGATTGTGGGTGAATGACACAGGATTGGTTATATGGCAACAGTCACAGGACCGGGATAGGAGAAAATAAATTGGGACTGGGAAAGACAGGAAAACAATTTCATTCCCATGCCACCCACTAAACAGGACTGCATGCTTTGAATTTACTTACTAGTACAGCAGAGAGAATGGCTTTCAGGTTTTCAGGTTTCAGGTTTTCCTCCTCTCATCTAATGCCTCTCCATTGTTGATTTGACATCAGGCTTTATCCTGTATAACTTGGTTTGCGGCACTTTTTGTAATCCCACTGCTGAAGAATCTGGTTGGACAGTTCTCTCTGTTGCTATCATCCTGGAGCAATCTGTTCACAAAGTGACCCCACTGCTCTGCTTGGTTATTCTTCCTCTTGAGGTTTAATGGTGGTTGGCAAACAATGAAATGGTTACTGCCACCAACCAGAGCAGAGTGTGGTTACAGGCTTGTCACCTAGGGGGGCGACTCTCCACCCAAGGGGGTGGCCAACGGATGCCGCCATGTACTCACCTCGAGTGTGACACAGCAATCCTAATGGTAATTGAAATGGTGCAATCTATATGTGTGCCCTGGTGCCCTTACCCACACAGGAAGTGTGGGGACCTCACCATAAGTACCTAGCCTCTGAACAAGATGATGCTCTGCTCACTGAAATGAACTAATACAAAATTAAACAAGTGAAACAACAAGTCAGCTCTGGTGGTATAACACAAAATGACAATGGCAAAACAGATGTGGTATCAAAAAGGGCTAGAGACAACAAAATAGCAGTAGGTGAACACAAGAAAAACTGAAATCAGTGAGGCTCACCATGCCACACACTAAAATGACACACTAAAATATTTTACTCACCACCTCTGAGGTATAAATACTGTTTCAATGGGGGGCCCTGATGAGGAAATTGGCTAGGGGAGGAGCACCGCTTTTTTCTGTTTGAAAGAGGGGACTGACTTAGTCACACTTGAATTCACGGTACATAATAGTTTGTGCAGTTTTTAAGTGAGTCGCTACTTATGGTGGCATGCTTGGAGTGGCAGAAAAACAAAAACAAAACAAAACAGAGAAATGACACAAGCCATCCTCCAGGAGGGTGGTTTAACAAACACAAAGCGTAATCCTGAGTTCAGAGTGGAACAAACCTGACATGGTACACCCTGAGTTTTGGGTTTCAGAATAGCTCATTACAATGACTTCAAGCATTTCTGATTTGGTTGAACCAAACTGAGGCGCGTTCACAGTGAACTTAAAAATCCAGCGCCAGTAGAGCGCAGATAAAAGGATTCACCATGGTAACTGACAACAAGGAAACCAGGGCGTCATGTTCCACACCTCTTTAATCAGATGTTTAATGCAATCCTCTGCAGAACACGAGCATATCTTAAGAAAGAAAGCTACACAACCACAGCTACAAAAAATGCTTACCAAATCAGATTGCAAGTTTCAAAAAATTAACACATTTGTTTCAACAGTTTACATTGCCTATTATGCATCCTCTTCAGTTGAAATCTGACTGAAAAAAAAAAAAAAAGAAACTGGTTAATGCAAATAATGATACTGGTGTCATTGTGGGTGGACTATCAAAACAGTGTCCTTGACAACAGTAAAACACTGCAGGCTCAACCAACAACTCAGGGTTAGTTAAAGTGCAAGTTACTATAGTAACTGACCAAGAGTATCTTGCTTCTTGAAACCAAAAATCCAGTCAAGTCAGTAAACATACCGTCTGAAATAACTCCCCAGTGTTCCCAGATGACAGTGTCTTCACATTTTAATTCATTGGTTTGGTCAGTATTCAAAAAGTTAGAGAACACCACACTTTCCTCATGAAACAAAAACACTTCAGTAGAAACAACGACATGCCGATGACCATGAAAAGTTTAGCCATGGCCTTTTCTCAGCGAGAACAACGAGCTTGATGACCGGCCACACTCAGCTCTGGAGGAAATGAATGGAGATCTGGTGAATGGTTAATTACGTCGACCTTTGTCTGTAAACACAGTGAGGAATATGACCCTGAGGACCTTGACTAGGATATCATGTAACCCTGCCCTGACTCTTCCGGCGCAGCAAATAGCCTCCAGCCAAAGGGCGATCTGTGGCTATGACCCCTATGTGTGTCAACTCCTAGAGAGCATCAGCGGCCAGTAGTGTTTTCACCCTGAGGCAGTTAAACAGAGCGGTTATTACATGATTTTATACTATAACACAACAGATGCACAATCCCTGTTGAGGTCAGATGAGGTCACCTGTTCACTTGGCACCAGGAGTGATGTTTCCAGTTAAACCTGATGACCTTTGACAGCTTAGATGAAAGGTTTGTTGGAGGCAAGTCAATATCAATTGCCAGAAACCATATGGGGTTTCTCCAGGAGTTGAAGTAAGCACATCAGACTGACCAACAGCTTGTGCTGCATACCGATCTGTCACCTGTAAATATGGTGGATCAGACAATGGGGGTATGAAGCTGAGTTACCTCACACTGTCCATAAGTAACACTGAGGATTGTGTTTTGTATTGCTACTACTATCTATGTATTATAATAACAGTCTATTTGTAAAGCAGTTTTTTCAGTTATAAAGAAATAAAAAGTATATATATATATATATATATATATATATATATATATATAGATAGATAGATAGATAGATAGATAGATAGATAGATATACATACACTACTCACAAAAAGTTAGGGATATTCGGCTTTCGGGTGAAATTCCAGGATGAACCTAAAAATTATAACCTTTACAGGTGAACTTAATGTGACCTTCTGTAAACTTTTGAATGCACATGTCCAACTGTTCAGTGTTTCAGTACTTTTTGCACAAGTTGCTGTTCTCTAACAAGGTGTTTAATGGCAAAATTCACATCAGGTGTTTGATCCATGAATCAACCAATAAATTTCCTGGTTCAATTAGAATTGGTATTTAAACAGTTCTCCTCATTATGCTGTTCACATCTTGACATCATGAGACCAAGACGACACATCAGTACAGAACTGCCCTACACTTTGTGAATGGTACAGTGACAAGCCCATGCTACCTGAATAACATCATTAATCCAGTCATTGTGCCCCTGCATGAACAACACAGGCCTAATTTCATCTTAATGGACGACAATGCTCAAGCTCATCGAGGTCGTATCATTAGGGAACGGCTGCTGGAGACTGGGGTACCTCAAATGGAGTGGCCTGCACTTTCTCCAGACCTGAATCCCATAGAAAACCTATGGGATCAGCTGAGTCGCCGTGTAGAGGCTCGGAGCTCTGTACCCCAGAACCTCAATGTCCTGAGGGCCGCCCTTCAAGAAGAGTGGGATGCCATGCCTCAGCAGACAATAACTCGACTTGTGAACAGCATGAGACGTCGTTGTCAAGCTGTAATTGATGCTCAAGGGCACATGACAAGTTATTGAAACACTGACATTTTTTGTTGTGGTATATCCACCACTGTTGTTGGCTTTTGTTTCAAGAAATTGTTTGAGATGAGGAAATCACCAGTGTATGCTTCTACTTGAATGCCCTACTTTCATGATATAATATCACTGTAGCGTGAACTTTTTACATTTTCCATAAATTTCACCCAAAAGCCAAATATCCCTAACTTTTTGTGAGTAGTGTGTGTGTGCGTGTATATATATATATATATATATATATATATATATATATATATATATATATAAAGATAAGATAAGTAGTAAAGGAAAGAGCCATGCAGCCAATGCAACTCCTATTACATCAATATGTACCTGAGGAGCCTGAGCACCAACATCTAGGAGCTCTGATAACAAAACAACTGATGCCTTTAAATTTTAAATTGGTCTTAATAAAAACCAATAACAACATCTTGTTTTAATGTCTATGTTGGAACAACTAATAATGATCCCTTGGTTTTAATATAGCCTTCAGAACAGCCGGTGGAAACCTTTTACTTTTGATCTGGCCTTTGGGGCAGCCAATGAGAACATATACCAGCAAGGAGTTTGAAAGAAACTTTGTTCCTGACGCAAAACACGCTTTCAGGCAATTTAATAAGATGGTACGGTCTACAGAATTGAAGACTCCACCGAGGTCTAAAATAATTAAAATGGATCATTGCCCAACATCTGCTGCCAAAAGAAGGTCATCGGTCACCCTGGGGAGAGCAGTCTTTGTGCTATGCTGTGCTCTACAACCATACTAGAATTTCTTAAAAACATTTTTAACTAACAAAAGGCATCACAAGGTAATAAATACTAGTGGTGTCAAGAGATTAAAAAAATTGAGAGATTAATTAATTATGATCTGTAATTAATTGATCTAATTAATCTCTTTTTTAATCTCACCTAAAATTGCTGAGAAAAGCCCTCAACTTGAGGTATTTCCCTTTAAATTCATTACATTATTGTAGCAGATCAGTCCGATGCGGGTCGGGGGGACGACCCCTCTTTTTCAAGACCCTTTTTTGGAAAAAAAAATAAAATTTATATGGACAAAATCTTGTTTGAATAAAAAAGCCAACGGCCGGCATCAGGCGGGCCGGCCGCGGCACCGGGTCTGGTCTGCTGGATCTGACAGGTGAGCGGCGCACACATAGCCTACTGCCATATCAATTTTTGTTCATACGCGGCTGCAATGACTGCGCAATGCGGCCATTCGCCGGTAATCGAGGCGAGCCTACCTACTGGTTTACATATGCACAATACATGTGTATTTGCTTAGACCCCCAATATTAGACGAGGGCATTTTTTCAGGGCATTTTCAATGGAAAAAATATCGTCTTATATTCGGATGAATACGGTAATGTATTAACTTCGATCACGCAACCTTTTCTTCCACCTCCACAGTCGGACACACACACGAGTCGCGACACCCCCTCCTCAACATGCGCTGCCTGTTTACAACGGACTCGGACTGTTGGGGCGGGTGTTAATCAAAACAAACCAATCATGTCTTGACCTCTTCACAGGTTGCTGGCCTCTGATTGGCCTGGCCTGTCTCTCTGACTTAAAAAAAAAAAAAAAAAATCAGACTGGTGAGGCCAGCCGGACCGGACAGACAGCTGATTGGCCTGGCCGGCGACCTGTTTAAAAAAAAAAAAAAAAAAAAAAAAAAAAAAAAAAAAGACGGGCAGGCCACCGGGCCAGTGACAGGCCGGCGCTTCGGGAAATCTCCCGGTTCTCCCGATGTACAGTCCGGGCCTGACAATAGGAGCCTATCAGCTTATGCTAAACAAGCCCAAACACAATGACAGCCAACCAATGTCCACTTCAGGGTGTGACTGACCATTGTTTTCCACCCCCAGCACAGGAAGCCCAACGCCTACAAACCGATTTTTATAAAAAGTAAAGTTAGAGATTAATAATTAGATTAACTCGATTAAAAAACATAACGCGCTAAATATGACTGTAATTAATTAATCTCAATTAACGCGATAATTTGACACCACTAATAAATACATGCATAAATAACTTGTCTCAGTCAAGCTGTCGAGACATTTTAAGTGTTTTTAGCTTGTTTTTTAGGAAATAGAAAAATGATTGGAAGCTCACCATGGATAATGGGAAAAATAGGTGGGGCCAGTATAAACTTAAGGTTTGTGGAAGGAAGAGTGTGCACGATATCATCAGAATGTAACAATCAAGAAGCCATTAACTATGTGCAATGAGCAGAAAGCAGTCTAATGGAACTAGTAAAAAAAAATAAAGCCTCTTTGCGTCATGCATATGTAAATTATATGCAAATCTCATTATTTTGCCCATATAATAGTTATTTGCAGGCAAGCTAATGAAAATCAAGATAGTAGCATATGAAAGGTGGCATGAAGACTCTCAGGCCAGATCAGACAACACTACAGTTATGGAGGGGCACGATCACGCCAGCCATGGTGGATTAGTCTTGCAGATGAAGCATGCAATTTGTGCTTGCAGATGGTGATGGAGGGGGCAATCTGCCTTCGTAGTGCTCTTTTAAAGTGTTTGTTTGTGCTACAACTTGATTTGCATAAATTTCCTACTGAGAAAACTCCTCAATCTTAGGTCAAAAAACAACACAAATTGGCATCACACAGCAAATTTTGTGAAGCTAGACCACGGACCATTTACATCAAATGCTTCTTTGAGACAGTAGAGACAACATACAGAGGACGGAAGTGAGACTTTGTGTTGTCTCCTGCTGCACCAGGGGAGAAACGTCTTCAACAAAGCTGATCAAAATGGAATAACAAACAGTAACAGGTAGGTCCTTGACACAGGGTGAGTCTTATATTTGCAGGTTTTTGGTACAGAATATTAAAAAAAAACACATTCCGCTTTTTTTTTGGTGGAGGCTTTTGAAACCGCGACCAGAGAAGGGGCTCATAACTGAATATGTAATAATGGAAAGGACCCTAGAAATGATGTCTGAAATATAACAGGCTCCAACATCCTGTACAACATCCTTAACGACTTTCTGATACTTCAATATTAAGTCTTTTGTCACATCATGTGGCCAATTTATGTAGGTCAGCTCATGGTGATTGCCTACTTAAGTGGAATTTGGGCTCTATGATTGATGGCCTTATTACCTGGTGCACAGATACGCTGCAATGTGCATGCACATTCAGCAGCATGCAGACATATATGCAGTGTGATCATTACGCTTTACATACAGCACAACACAGTGCGTCTGTAGTGTGCATTCTCAGTTAGACGTCTTGGTTCGGAGGCTTAAAGGTGTGTGTGTTTGGTTAGGTATTTCACAGGCAGTCCTTGAAATCATGTCAAGGTTATATTCATGTCTTTGCCTGCTCACATTGCGGCATGTGATCCTGGAAAGGGTTTCAGGTCATTTTAAAGGAAGAAATGATGCACTTAAAAGATCCGCACTGAGAGAGTGTAGAAATAAATTATCTCAGCCCACAGTAAGAACCGTCGCTGTCTGCTCGTATGCAACGCAGGCAGCTTTTTCCTCTTCCTTCCTTTCTGTCTTTATAGATTTGCCTCAGAATACATGGCTAGAGAGCTAAGGGCACCTTCAAGGGCACTTATCCATAGTCCTCTGAGACAAGGAAAGCCTTGGGATGTAGAATTGAGTTAGCGGGCAGAGGGGGAACCACAGCAGGGGTTGCAAACTATGTATTGAGCGCCCAAGGGGAGAAAGCAGAGTGATCAGGAAAATGGCCTCAAAGGGGAAGGAAACTTTTATTGCCGCTGTGATGTATGGATTATGGGTTTTTAATGGTCTGCTGTGTACGCCCGCAGAATTGTCTGGGAGAAGGGAATTTGTGGCAGCTGTATACAGTCTTATTGCATGGCTATGGGGCTGAAGAGAAAAATGCCACCTCCTTTTTTGCGTCCCATAACAAGGTCAGCAAAACTATCCTTCATTTTCTCTTATTTGCATTAAAAGGAGCTCATGAAACGATTTCAGTCTCTATGCGTTTTGATAATAACAGACATTATGAAACATGCACAGGCCAGTCCAGTGTAATATGTCTTTCAGAGTAATCACTGAATACGATGAATGCCTAACAACTGTAGTTACTGCATGATTTTGCAATGCAATGTATAATACTATACCACTTCTAGTAATGAAAAAGATTCTGTCATTGATTTGTGAATACCGTATGCTGACTGCTGATCTATGGTTTGTGTCAGATTCCCAGTTGCAATCAGTAAAAAAAATGTCAGCCCTTATTGCTCTGTGACACTGGGACTCCATCTCTAATAAAGAGAGGTACAGCCGTCATTAGAAACACAAAAGAGTTCAGTTACCACACTCACTTAGGTCGCGAGATTTTATTTTAGCACCATTGTTTCGCTGGTACTTCCAGCTCCACTGGGTTGCTGATCAGTTCACAGTATGTAAAGAATTAAAATCCACATAACCTGTGTATCATCTCATTGAATTTGAAACTTCCTAAAATGCAAATGACAAATGTTCTCATAATCCAAAGCAAAGTTCATCAGTCTATTCTGTGATGTGTCACTTTTTAAAAAAAATGAAAAATAGATACCCTGACCTTTTCAGGCTATGGCTTTGATAACTGGAAGTGAGTAATAGTTCTGATCAATGTGGCACTGGTAATTTGAAAACCTCCTATAATAACAGAATGCATAACTTTGTGTATATATCAGTCGTTTGTGCATTATGAATCAGCCATAGCTTTAATGTTTTGTAGGTTCGCTTGTAAACTTTGTTGCTCTGCAAAGATTAAATCCTTTTTTTTCACTCTCTGTGTGATAGTAATGAGAACAGTGAGTCACTTATGTGATGCCCAAACTCGTGTGACAAGATATAATTTCTGATAAAATGTAGCTTTTTTCCAAATCGTTTCACGACCACATTGTTTACAAAATGGGACAGCGACCAACATCAATATTATGTCATCAGTAAATATGCAAGAGACGATGGCAGCCCGCTGGATTAATTTGGATAATTCAGTTTTTCCAAAGTATTTTTTTTCCCATCAAGCTGCAGAGTTTGTTTGCTTAGTTTCCAGGCAGCAAGCCAATGCTGGACCTTTAACGGACCAGAGTCAACGTCAACAGAGTCCACTAATGAAAGGCTTACAGCGTGGGGGTGGTCCTACTTGTCAGACATTCAACACATAGCAGAGGCAACCAGTTTTGCCACCCTTGACTGCTGTTGTTGATTTGTCATCCTCCATCTTTCCCTTCACCATCAACTTCCCACTCATTGATCCAAAATAACTCATTAAAACAACTGAAAAGGTCCAAAATGTGTTTAAAAAAATGGTAAAAATAGTATTTGCACTGTAATGGGTTAACATATCAAAGAGAAAGAGATCAAATTTAAGAAAAGAAAAAAAGACAGAAAAAACTACTGGACAGAAGGATTGAAGTGAAATGTGGCAATTTATAAAGGTGTCACTGGCATGAGCTTAGCATTTATCAGATATGACAAATAGAAACTATCAGTGATGTCATTCTTTGGGTCACCACCCAGAGCTGGTGACCATAGGTGAGGGGTGGGAGGTCGACCAGTAAACTGAGAGCTTTCCCCTCAGGCTCAGCTCGCTCCTCACCACAGCAGTCCAGTAACAACCACACAACTGCAGCGGCTGCCCCGATCTGTCTGTCAGTCTCCCGCTCCATTTCAGCCTCAGTCGTAATCAAGATGCTTGAACTCCTTCACTTGAGGCAGTAACTCACTTGGAAGGAGCAAACCACCTATTTGCAACCTTGAGGTCACCATACTGGATACTATCCACCCATTGGCAGGCTCAGGGGGTGGCCAGAGGGGGAAGCCCCAGAAATCTGATTGGCCACACCAGGTGCCACCCCAAAATTGATGCTTAGCCAGGGACAATTCTAAGATCAGACCTTTAGGTGCGCTCCACCCCTAATGAGAGCGGGACATGCCACACAATGCCTTGCAAAAGTGTTCAACTCCATGCTAAATCACTTGTTTAACTGGATAACAATATATTAATATCTTTCTATATCTGATATTTTCATTTACAACAATACTTATAATGATGTACTGGTAAGTAACATGATTTTTACACTATACACTTAGGTAAACTCATTTCAACTTGGCAGATAATGTTACTTTTAGAAACAACATAATTAGTAATTAGTAACATAATGACTGAAATTCCTGCTTATTAAAACTATATAGGTTTAGGAAACCCACTGTAATGACTATCCATTCTGCAAATCAAAGGAAATCTGGCTGTGAAAAAATGTGGCAGAACTTTTTTCTGTCTTGGTGACCAACACCTGAGTGAACTCCAGTCAGTGGGGTTTCCCAGCATGCTTTTGGGCAACGAACATTTACTTAGCCCAGTTCATTTAGCCCTATTTAATTATTTAGTTTGTGTGTGTATTGTTGATCATGGTTTTTGTGTTGTGCTTAAGGATGGTTTTACATTATTTGTGCACTGTGACTGTTATTTTGATGTAACTCCATCTGCTATAAATTTTACTATAATGATGTCTGGTTTATGTTGCTTCTAAATACATGATTGGACACAGCTGAAGTACAAGTGAATCAAAGAAGCTTTATTGCCATTGTACAAAACTCAACAGAATTTCATTTAGCAGCAATTCTTGTAGCTGCTACAATCGTAAAAGTGGTATTAAATTTAATAAATATAAATGATAAAGTGCAGCAAAAAAAATACTGCTACTACTACTACTCTTTGATTAAAGTAAACCCAAATTGTTAAGATATTATATGTATTACATAAAGCCAAACTTTTCAAAGAATGTTTAGGAAGGTAATTTATTCATCAGAAAACCATTGTACGTTCCTTGCCAAATACAGATTCATATTCGGGTGCATCCCTACAAATTAGTTAAGTGGTCTTTTGTAGTGTATAATAGTAATGGTTCAGAATGAACAATCACAGATTTCAATATGACACAACAGTTTTAAAGAGGACCCACAGTATGTTAATGAACCCTGAGGCAATTTTTTTTTTTTTTTGGATAATGTTAGCTATAACCATAAAATCTGAGGTAGCCATTGGTCAGGGTCCAAAATTATAATTTTTGGCTTACCAGACAGATTTTTTACCAGCCAAAAATATTAAATTTTTTACTATTGCAATTTGCTAGTATTATTATTTAGCATGTCAATATAGTCTCATATGTTTTTCTCAATTATAGTAGTGTGCAGCAACAATAATAGTAACACTAACTATACGCAGATACATTAATATTCTTAAGATGTATTAATATATAATATTTTATCATATATATTACTGTTTGAACTCTGTGGTGCAATACAATTACAATGCACTTACAAACTAAGCACGACACATGCAGCGTGGCAGATCTAGCAGATTGATGTGACAGCAAGCCAGCAGTTTTCTCCAGCATGAGTAGGAAATTCTTTTTTTTTTTTCTACCAGCCAGATTGGTGGGTGGTGTCCATAATTTTCACCACAAAGACTTAATTTAACCACAGTAGGTGACTGGTAAGTGCTAATTTTGGTCCCTGCAATTGGGAATATGTCTGAAATTCACACTAAAGGCTGTAAGTATGAGTTCCCGATATGTGAACTTTGACGGCCTTGCTGAATTAGCCAGCTGGCTAGTAAGTTAACAGAGCAAATAATGCAACTGTTTGTTAAAGTTAACTTAGATAACAAGTGTTTTGAAGTAGAGGAAGGGCTAAAGACAACACAATTTACTGCCAATTTACGCCACAACAATCTTATTGATTTAGCTGTGTTTCTCTCCCAGTCGTTTGCTTATTTGTGTGCAGCCAATTTTCCAATGGGCCCTCATGATGGAGTCAGTCATGATCGCCAGGAGATTTATGATACAACTGCAAAATCTATAGGAGGTACCCATCGTGTAGTGTTCAGATCTGTGTTCATACTGTGGACGAATTTGCAATCCTAAGCTTGTTGAATAACCAGATTTAGATTCTATCACTGAGGAATGCCGTTGCACCAGAATAGGATTGTTCTGCTCAACTCTCCATGAACCAACATCCGCAAAAGATTAATTAGGGTTAATTTGCCTTTTTTACAGCAACTGAAACCCACAGAATGTGACAGTGTCTGTGATAGATGGATGGAATAGAGAGGAATTCAACGATCTTTTCAATAATTGACCACTGAGGAGAAGAAGACATAAATCACTGTTGCCATTTTGCTTCCCTGGCTGTTTTACATCATAAATGGCCATTGTGAGAGAGTCACAATCCTGGAGCTCCCCATTTTACTGAAGGTGAGAAATGACCTTTCTGCCACAGTGACGGACAGGGCACTGCCATGACACACTAAACTAAAGGCTCAATTATCTATAGCATGTCAGGCCCAGAAACTAATAGACCCTTAACTGGATTAAACATGAGGAGGAAACTAGAGGACACTGCTAAGTTACTGAGGATATTTCTTAACTTTATTATTATGTCCGCTGTGGTTTGATGGAATTTTCAGCAGCTCACTGCTTTGCTCAAATTTGGTATACTAATCATTTAGGCTATTGTTTGTCCAAAGTCCTAAGGCAATCACTGTATTCAACAAGGTGCTTGACCGTGGGCAAACAAAGATCCCTTGAGGCTACAGAATGGATCATTTCTCCAATAAATTAGATGAGGTGGGAATCTGCAATTGGGGAAAAGTGAGTGCGGACAAGATGTGAGATATGTGTAAAAGAAAGAAAACAACTCCTCATTATCCTTTGTATCTATTGCCCCAAATTTTGCCAGTGTAACTATGACAGTATCTAAATATGTATGCCAAATGCATCAAGCCAAAATATGTATCAAGTCTAACTTAGGTGGATTGTTGGCCTGAGATTCCTGGCATTATTCCTTGACCCAACAGCATCAGAGGTATTCTAATGATGTTTTCTGAAACAAACAGCTTGTTCAATCAATATCTCTGAGTAGATTTTTGGACAGCTTGTTTATTCCTATTTTTCCCTCTATGTACTAACTTTAGTAATAAGTGAATACATTCTCTGCCTGATGACAAAACTGAACAAAAGAAGCTTGGTGCATTATGCTAATGAGCACTGAGCACTGAGTTTTAAAACTGCCTCTATCACTTTTTGCCAAGGAATTGTCGAGCAATACTGACAAGGCTAATGCCTTAATGGACTCAGATTCAGCCTAACCCACAGTAATCAACCAAACTGACAAAACAATGTTGTGTGCAGTTGTTTCAGTGTTATTTATCACTGATTTATTCTGTCTTGTTTGTTGGAAACTTGTTGGCATGTGAAGCTCTTTGAAATTGTAAACAGTTTTTTTTTTTTTTATATAATCCTTGTTTATAGTGTTTATATTGCTTACTGCTATTTATCATGTGTATACTGTATATTTCTTCTAAATTTGCACATTGACCTACCTCTATGCACATTTTATACACCCATGCACACGGTTTTTTCTGTTTTTTTTTTTTTTTTTTTTTTTTTTTTTTGTTGCACATTGCTTTTTGCACACTGGCTTGTACTTAGATCTTATTCTGTTGTACTCAGATCTTATTCTGCTGTACTTAGATCTTATTCTTTATTTTTTTTTATCTTTTTTTTTATTATTTTATTTAATCTGTAATCTGTGGATACTGCTGAAAAACTGTGAATTTCCTGCGGGATGAATAAAGTATCTATCTATCTATCTATCTATCTATCTATCTATCTATCTATCAGTGATACTAGGCTTTAAGTAAACCTGATTTTGAATTTGAACCTGAAGTAGATGGTACTGGAATTGGCAGAAGATGTATGAGATAAATCAAAAACAGCAGGTTATTTAAACAGCTCCTGGGACTTGCTCATTGAAATAATCAACAGGCGTTTTATTTCTAATGCAGATGCCCCACTGGGCCTGCTGGAGGTGCTAGAGGGAAGTCATTAGGTCACCAAAATTGCCAAATTTCATCCTCTAGTCTAGCCAACATGAGTATTGTCACCAAATTTCATGGCAATCCACCAAAGAGGAAATTTTGAGATATTCCACTGCAACACTAACATTTTGGCCTGCTGGTGGCACTAGAGAAAAGGTCACAAGGTCACAAAAATGTCCAGGCTTCACCCTCTAGGCTGCATGAATGCTGTCACCAAAGTTTGTGGAGATATGCTCCTCTGGATCTAACTACTGACTGACTGACATGGTGACGTATATCCCTGCTTCCCAGTGGGGCAAAAAATTGATCCAGGTGGAATTAAAATCACCGAACTGGAAAAAACAACATTCCCAGACCTCCTCTGGTGATACTAATGCCATATGGACAGGACTATTTCCTCTCTGTCTTTGATCGCAACTTCAGTTTTCAGTCTTTTTGATTTTGTCTTTCCAATATGCCCTTTAGATCTTCGACAGTATTTCTTCAATTAGGATTGTAGGTGACACACAGTTAATGTACCAGCCAGGGACAGGTCTTTCATACCTCCAAATCATGCCTGTGACAGAATTATAATAAACAAAGAAATAACTCTAGTTATAATAATAGAGTGATATGATGGTGAGGCAATACAATATTCTTACACCAGCCTTCATGCAGCCTCACCTATGCCAAGAGTGACCAACCTAATAACTGTTTATATTCATCACCTAATTACTTGGCCCTTCATTGGCTCCCCTCCAAAATCTTTATTACAGTATATTGAATAAATTTATATGTCGGTGCCCTGTTAAATGTTTTGGAGACTTATTTAATTTAGTTTAATCCTGCTTAATTGTATTGGATCTGTCAAGTGCAAAATAAATAACTGTGCTTGAGCTACATATGCTGAGGAATACTCACAGCGCAAGTACTCTCTTATAAAGTAGGCTAGATCATTTCTGTTTCTGGGGTAAGGATATCCGGAATCTCATCAGATGGTGCGCAAAGCATTACTGAACTGAGCACGTCCACACTACAGATTGGTCACAGCCCAGCAGATAGAATTTGATGCTTTTTGTCAGCATTTATTATTTTCCTTTCATGTCCTGAGATCAGTAGATTGGCACACAGAGGACCATGCACCACTTCCTGGAATTACAAATCGCTAGAAAGTGACAGTGGGATTGCATCACCTTCCATGGCCATGGCCGCTGCATAAATGGATTCAGTATTGTGATAATCCAGTGTTGTGCCTCCCTCCAGGACTGCATTATCAACCAAGGGCCTTCAAAGCCACTCATCTGCAAAGCTTTCATATAATAATATTGAATAGAGCTACTCTATTAGGGTACGATAGGGGTGGGTCTTCCTCCCAGGAGTTCTCATTTCATTTTGTGCAAATGTGGACTTGTCTTACACAGATCCCACATGGTTTGAAAGAACTTAATTTCCAGAATTCACTATTATGTTAGCATACTCTCACACTGAACACTCAAAACACTTTTAAATGGTGAACATGTTTCTTAGAAAAACAATGTGCTGGGTGTGGATGGCGTTATTCTGCTTTCATCCTGTATCTGGAAATGATGCAGGCAGTTTTAAATCAGTTTTGGTTCCTTTGGCAGCTTAGCCCCTTGTCAAAACAGCTGCTCAACACATCATGCCCATCACAAATTTTACAGAATACTGCTTCCATGTGACTGGACCATCAGCCGAGATATGTCCGAAGAGGTCCAGATTCGATATTCAGAAGCCTCCCTGACTGTCTCTTCACAACTGATACCACCTTGGGAAATTCCCATTGGTTTCTCATTATCTCTGGACTCTAGAGGGAGCCTCCCTCCTCCCCTCTCTCACCCTTCACCTCCCTTCCCACCTCTCCACCTTCATTTTCTCTCCAAAACATCACGCTCATCACTTCCTCACTCTCCATCCTCCCCTCAGCCCATCCACTCTGCCTGCCTCTTTACAGCCTGATATTGGTTGGGAGTTGCGTGAGCTGAATGTCCATGGAGGAGAGTAAACAGTCCAGGGACTTACAGCTCTTTTTCTGCCTTAATAGGTCAAGTTTACCTCTGGGCCCAGCCTGTATTCTGCAGTCTTCTCACAGGCTGGAAATGGCTTATGGGACTAAACACTCATAAAGAAAACCACTGACATGCCCAAGTGTGCACATGGCAAACAGGGTTGACCGATATCCCAGTTTGTCAATAGAGTGGGCCGATATTGTCCTTCAGTTTGATTGATTACATAGTGGATTTTTTTTTTTAATGAACCTGGTCAACTCTGATGATATACATGTGTAAAATCAACACATAATATCTGCTGCAGCTTCAGTCAAGACATCAGAAACCCATCTCAGTTGAACTCGATGCCAGTGTCAGTATTTTCTGACTGTGAGTGTAATTTTAAATATATTTGGCATTTTTGGTACATTTGAAATGCTTTGCTGATTTTATATTGCACATAGATTATCCATAGATGATTGTTCCAGATATTTTATAACAGGAAGGTCTACGCATAATTCAGGAGTGAATGCTTTCTTTGGTGACTGTGGATATGCTTCTGGAGAATATATTCATTTGAAAATTGCTTAAAATAAGCCCCAACCCATCTTGTCCAATGACTCACTGAGTATTTTTGCTTTGAAGATACATTGCTAGATGCTGCATTGGCTCCTATTCATGCCTCTCAAGTTAAGTACCTTTCATGGGCTGCAAAAAAATAAGAACAAGGGCATTCATGCAAGAAACAAGTAAAAATGGGGTTTACCAAGAATGGATCTGAGTGTGCAGCTGATTTAGTTTGAGCAAAAATTGTACATCCCCCTCAAAGTGTTTCCTTTTATAGATGATGATTTTTTGTCAAACACTAAGGCTTGAATTTTTAAAGGGGTGTGGGTTCAACTCTCAACAGGAGCAGACAAACAGTGCTACCCTCGGAGAACTGTGGAATAAGATTTCACCACAGCAGAGGCAAGGGAGTCCGTGTTGCAGGCTCTGTTCCAGCTCTTAGTCATACAGTAAGTGTGAGTGTGTTTGCATGTGTTTTCTTCTGTGTCTGTGCATGTGTGTGCACACAGTGACCTTGTCAAATCTTCGGAGAGTGTTCTGACACTCATGTACTCTAAATCTTTGGAGAGCGGGAAGCTTTTTCACCCTGTGTTGCCCATGCTTTTAAAGTCACTCACCATAGTTTAATGTGTCAGCATTTCAAAAACATCCTTCCAATGGAGCCACTGGGGGAAAATCACACATGGAATCCAGACGGAAAACTAAGGCAGATGCAGCAATTGCACACCATATGTATCTAGGTTATTTTTGTAGGCATTTGGAAAATATACAGTAAACATCATACATGACATGTCAAATCTACATTGTGCACAGGTGCTTTTTTGTAAAACATTATGTGCAGCATTTGAGAAAGGTAGCACATGTCACAGATTTGTTCCCTCTTTTCTGCTTTACTGTTTTATGAAATTAGAATAGCCAAACATAAACACCTCAAAGACGCAGTAAGCATGTAAAATTGTGTTCTTCCTGTTGTCAAGCTGGCCAGTATGGTCAAAAATAATTATGATGATAAATGACCAAAAAATCAGTGTGACAATATAACAATGGCAATTTGTTGTAGAAAACTTATTACGAAGTAGTTGTGAAAAACACTGCGCTTTTATATGCAGTTTTCAAGCATCATCTTCTGTATAAAGTGAGCACTTTGCAAAGAAACACAAAAATACTGTCAGAGCTATGTAAACCACAGATTAAACAAAGTTACTGTTAAAACTAAACATTACCAAAGGGGTTGAAACAGAGGCAGGGGGCAGGTGATTTTTGGTTCCCCCACTTTCAAACATCTGCCTCTTGGAGGCTACTCTGAGCTGTAGATTCGCCACTATAAATGGTGTGGACAATCATCATTCAAAACTGGTAAGCTATGGAAAGAGACAGTGTAATAGGACAGTGTAAGACTGTCATATAAAAATAAAATAGAAAATAACAGCCCATTTGTATATTTTAGGTTGTCTCTGCCTGACAGATGTCAAACGCTACAGCGGAGCACAGTTTCTCCAGTCTGTGACGCCTGAAGACATGACGTCTTCAGTCCACAAAAAGTGGCTTAACCACCTGCATTTTCAACACATGCACAAAAATATCTCATGACAACTAAAAAAAAAGAAAAAAAAAGAAGTAGCTTTCACAGTACTTTTTGCTGAGTTTTATTTTATTAACTGAATGTTTTGCTGCTATTCAAATGTTATAATTCTAAACAAAGCCCATCTATGTGGCAGTTGTTTAATACTAAGTGCTGGTCTCCATGGTGCTGAAATGCAGAGGGAACAGAGGTGTGTAATAGTCCTTTGTTAAGCATTGGCTTCTTTTTTTTTGTCTGGCCAACACATTTTGTTGACTTATATCAAATAAATTATGCAATCTCAACTAGGAATACAGTTAAATCGGTTGGTGTTGTGATCAATGTAGAGCGCTCTCAACACAAACTAACAGCCTACTTACAAGGCTGCCTCAGTTATCCTTACATGGTAAGCATGCAATGCTTAATTGTAATTCCTCTCAGAAAAATAGGATTTCTTCAATGAAAAGCTGATACTGACATGATTTAAATAGGTAGTGGTCAGTCAAAATTACAGCTGCTTGGGAAACAAAATGTAGTGCTAATCATTTTTGGAAGCAGAAAGGTAGTCATGCCATTGCAACTGAGACATTTTGTTTCCCAATGAAAATAAGCAAATACATTTTTTCAAAATGGATCAAAGAAGATGTCAAAACAAAACGTATTTTCAAGACAAAAGGGCCAGTAAAGGCCTATATGAAAATACCTGCAGCCAGTCATCAATTTTGGCCCCTCACTGTAAAAGAAAAATGAGATCCAGCACCACTGAACATTACACACTGACCAGCAAAGCAACAACTCTACATTTTGCTCTTATCTTTAATTTCTTGTGTTCCTACGTACAATGTGTTGTACAGTTCAGTAACCTGACCCAAGAAATGGTGTAACAGTAGGGATTGTGGTGGTGTAATTAGATGCATGTAACAACCTCAAGTGTAGATTCATGCAACAACGTCAGAGTTTGTCACAGACTGACAGTTTACTTTTGGTGACTGTTGCTGGGGTTTAATAGCAGATACCTCAAAAATATACAGGGACAATGATGCAGACAACTGACATCCAATTTGCAAAACATGCTGACAAAAAGTGGGTGCACAGGGTCAAAAAAATCTAATTTGCTGTATTTTCTGTGTTATAGTAAATCCTTCCAGCTGAGGTCAAGATAATAAAGAAAATGAAAACATGCTTCACTCGGTGGCAAGATGGTAGATGATGAAATATAAAATTGCCATTAACAATCCACAAAGTTACAAATTGTGCTTTCATTGTGACATAAAACAATTTGCAGTGATCAGTAATTACACTGTGTTTTAAATCACACACCAAAATGAAATTTGAGTCAGAGTTATAGCACTTCATCAGATTGTCAAAGTACTGTTGCAGGGCTTTGAATCCGAGTTGGAAGAAGTTGTTTGCCATGATCGTTTACTCCCTGTTTGCTCACTTATGTCTATAAATGGTTTCCAAATATTGTCCTGGCATAATTACGCTAATGGAAATTTATAATTTTTTTATTCCAAGACAAAACGGCTCTCAAAAATCAGCTAAGGTGAATTCTAAGAGGCAGAAGCATAATCCTGTCATCAAAATCTCAAACTGTTGTGTATTCCTACATTTTGTCTAAGGATTGCAACAACTCTGACAGATCTCTGCCAGTCTGCAGGCTGTTGCAAAATTCGATATCGGCCGGAAAGTGCAGAAATGTGGCCAAGTAATCACTGAGTCACTGGTATTGAACAACAATCCTATCAAAACCCTGCAGATAGTTTATCGTCACTTTATGCCATGGGAGAAAGAAAAAAATCCGACTTTTTGCAGCTTTATTTTTTAATACGCCCTTGTGAGACAGGTAATGAAATAAAACCTTGAGGATACCATTAGGGTGCTCGGCTGCGGCTACATCCTAGAGTTGCCTCCGGTCAAACAGCTGAACAGTAAGATGGAGCCGACCTTGGTAATCAAAGCTGCTGATGAGCCACTCTGCTGGTTCTTACATTTCCACAGCCGCCCCTTCAAAGCGGTATGACAGGTGGAAAACAGCTTCTTTTCAACACATCAATCTGTCTTCCAGTGCTGTCAATACGTTTAAAAATAAACCCTTTTCAGGCAAAGAGACAGGTAAAGCCAAAAATAAAAATAAAAGCAAAAAAAAAAGATAAGAATGATGGATTTAATTTTGTAGTACAGACAGTGCTATGACTTTATTTTTTTTTTTTTTCCATAATCTGGTGTCTTTTCTGCTCTAGCAAACAGCCTTCCTAATCAGAATTCATTAACACGTGGTGAAGCTGTGGAAGAGGGGAGCAGGAGCCAGGACGGCTCCGCTTGGCTCGGCTCAGCTGAATTCAGCAGAGCGGATCACCGTCCTGCACGCTGGACATGTACAGTATTAGTTACAGTTCCAGGATATTATTAGTTACAGTTTCAGGACAAAACCGTGACATATTGGATGATGAATTATATAATGAGCTGATGGTGTTGTGTGTATAATGTGTATGTGTGTGTGTGTGTGTGTGTGTGTGTGTGTGTGTGTGTGTGTGCGTGTGCGTGTGCGCATGTGCGTGGCCCTCCATCTGGAGAGACATTGTGTTCCTGAACAGTTCTTTCATGCCCAAACAGCTGCCTGACAACTGCTTACCCGAACAACCTCAAATTAGCATTCTAATCAGCTCATATGATTGTCTCAGTGTTCACTGAAGAATGGAAAAAAAATGCACGACCTGGGTCAGACACACAGTGATAGAGAGAATATTTAAAAAAAAAAAAAAAAAAAAAACATACAGATGGAGCCAGGTTGCACCTTATTAAATACATGCTCCAGTCACACTGGATTATTTATTTATTCATTTTTTAATCTATTATTTATCTATTATTCATTTATAAATGCATGCATCTGAGTAAATCACTATCCATGAACCTTGTGACATTTACAAAATTCATGGACTTTCATGGACTCTGGAAATGTATGTGGTAAGATATGATGTACTGAGTTGCGTAATGCCGACTGAAACCAAAACCTAAAAGCCATCTGTAATTCATGCCTTATAATTGTGACCTTTTCCTAAAATGTAGCCAGGTATCAACCATGAAACATTAATGCTCATTTTAATGACCAGCGGTGCACTCCAGCAGACATGGATGCCACCGCTGCAACTATAAATGTTAATGCCCGTGACTTACAGTGGCGACACTGGAGAAACGATGCCATGAAATAAGGCCATGCATTATTCACAGCCTATGACAGTGAACTGTGACCCCAAGGAGCAAAGGTCAGGCATGGGGAAGAAAGGAAAGAAACAAAAACATTGTAGTGTAGTTACAGGCCAGTGACATACTCTTGAAAGTGATAGTTCCTAGTAAATAGACAGCATATCTGTAAACTTGATTTCTGTGTTTAATCCTTGTTGCATCATATCATTATATGTGAAACTGTGAAATACTCGTCCACTTTACCTTTAGTCTGTACCTTTTCCATGGAAACAAACATCTTTTAATACAATTTACACAGTTTGGCTACATTGTCCTCATAAGTCCACAGATATGCACATCATTAGCCTCATGCTTTCTCAACAAGAATAGATCCCCTTTACACATCTACACTCTACAGTCTTTTAAATATTACAGAAGCCTGTTAGCTAAAATGTTTCATTAGCATTGTCCAGCCTTCATACATTCCAAATCCGGGCGGCTCTGCTTGCTCCTTCTAGCTGTAATTAAACTATATTCACCAATCTACAAGTATCACATTTCTTTCCCGTGGCAGTGTTAATGTGATTTCAATTAACACTTTGGAGGACTGGCGTATTTTCAGTATGGATGTGTATTTCAGTGAACTACACATCTATATACTATATTTCATGTCTTGCTCCATTTTTCTCTCTCCCCTGCCCATTTGACCTTTGATGAGTGAAGAAAAAACACGTCTGACAAATTTTAAAATAGGTTTCTGTAAACAGGCAGTAAAGTTTGTTGCGCACCTGAGAGGAGAGTCTTAGTGACAGGTGCAAAGGTAAAAAAAAAAAAAAAAAAAAAAGTGAACACTTTTTCAACATTTATTTGAGGTGCAATGTTTGGGTCAAAGACCTTCGTCAGGTAAGTCCATTGTCAGTGAACAAGTTAAGACAGTGTGTGGGTAATATATTCTAGGTAACACAGGCTCCTTTGAAAGAAAAACACATCTTTTAACACCATTCAAGAAAAAAAAAACAGCTACTGGCAAGGTGCTTCACATTTCTGTGTCCATTTTGTTGTTGTTTGTGTTTTAATTCCCTGAATAATTGGCCAACTCTAAATGACATGACTCAGGTTTTGATGTTTGTCCCGCAGACTCAAAGAGGAAGGGCTTCTTTCAAGACTCATCGTTTGGCAGCAACATTCAACAAGCCGCTTCTCTAAGGGATTGCTGAAAGGCTTTCGAGAAAAGGTAGGAACTCACTAAATAAAGTAGAAGTCAACAAAACCAGGAAAAGGCAAAGTGGCTGCGGCAACACAGTAAATAACACCAAGTCGCCTCATCACAAAGCGACTTCTGAAATGTATTAAGTATCACAGATGGATTATATAATGCTGTGTAAAATACCTAAGGATGGGTTTTTCCTTCCACTCAGATTTTCCAGCAGGTCCACAGATTCAACAGACAACCACTGCTCATGCTGAGATGTTACATGTCAGATGTTTCATTTGCAGCTCCCTCATTTAGCATCACTGATGCCAAATAATTTAGCCTTTTAGTGTAAATCACTTCTTATGAAATTCCCCAGTTTCACCATATTATCCACACAGCGCTGATTTATTTTTTATGGTAATGAGTGTGAGGTTTGCTGTTTGAGCCAAGTCAAAGTTAAATTATTTTAATTATCTTTTTTTTTTTTTTTTTTTTTGTGGTGCATGTAGGGATTCATTTAAGTGCATTATAAATAAAATTCATTGTTATACAGTCCCTCCAGGACATTTGCATAAGAAGTGGTGCATAAACAGCTTTACATAAAAGAATATGCACCAGAGAGGTCCATATGTATGAAGCTAAGATGTACACAAAAACGAAAGTTTCACTTTCAACCCTGTACAGCCTATGTTTAATGTAAAATTGCAAGATTGTTTTTCATTTACTTTTCATTTACTTTTCATTATTCCACGTGAAGCTCTCATTACACTTACATAAACCAACAAATACCACTATATGTGTAAAAATCCAAACAATAACTTTAACATAATTTTTTTTCCTCAACTTGTGATGTTCGTCAAACCATATAGTTTTACTGCAAAAAGTAATATATATATATATATATATATATATATATATATATATATATATATTGCACATTGCAGTTTTTAAAGAAAACTTGTCATAAAATCAAGGAAGTCATATTGATTTCCAAGCGCTGAGCATGAAATGGCCATCAGTTACAGCAATGCCTGCTGAGCCAGATCTTATGGCAGAGCCAAGCTGTACAGCTGGAGTTGCTGTGATGTTAAGTGAGCTTAGAGAAGGGAGTGTAAGTGTATGAATGTCTGTGGCTGACACACCAATCAAGGTGAGCCAAACCTAGGGGCTCTGTCCCTGTGCAAGGGGCCAGAGCATCTTACTCCTTATCCTTGCTTCTTCAGTGTAAATTATATTAATTGTAAATAATCATTTCTATAATTATCCGTAGCCATTTTACTAATGAGGTTAACCGTAGGATAAGGTTATTTTTCTCCTTAATGGCTCTTACCACAGATTATATCATAAATTTGTTTGTCATGAGGTTGCTAAAATATCATGGGGCAATGCTCCCATGCATGTGAGCGACTGGCAAGCTGAGAGTGGACCGCAACACAGCCATTTTTTTCCTTTTTTTTCTTTTTTTTTCTTTTTTTTTTTTCTGCCAGCCTCCCCACAGCTGCTTTGCTCTGTAATCTTAGAGACAGACATGAGCGATGGGTTAGCTTTGTAGGATGTGAATATGTAAATTATTATGAAGCCTTCAGACCTTTGCTAAAAGAGTTAATGCTCATTGTAATTCCTGTTTCTCACGGGGCCCACACTCCAATGTAGTTATGCTTGAGTGTTTGGGTAGCTGCTACAGCATAGACAGCAACTCCTTCTCTACCTCAGAGTGCATTTTCTGTGTCTGCCATCTGGTTGAAGTGGCTCCTGCTGTGAAACTGAAGCTCTGGCTCATGAGTGTTGCTCTCTGGGGCCTTGCGATCTGGAAGGCTACTCGCTAGGGCCTCTCTGCCGAGGAATCTGAAGTCTGGATCTCCCGTCATGTGCCAGTAAATGTAGGATTTGAGTAGAGGACCTTGACAATCTCTCACCTGCATCCTCAGTCACCTTCATCTGAGATACTCAAGTTCATGTTTAGCTAGGGATGGGCAAGGTGTTAAGTTACATCTGGGGCAACTTGACCCCCTGGGAGTTACTTGCAGATGCATTGGTCTACATGAATTTAGTGTCCCTAATTGTTGGGTTTGTATGATCTTTGTGTATAGCTACATCATGAAAAATGCACATTACTCCCATTTCTTTATTTATTTGTCTATGAGCTGTTATGCATGTGCACATATAAGATGCCCAGGCATATTTTTTCCAGTTTCTGGGGAAATTTAGGAGTTTCAGTATAAAGCATTATCTGAAATTGATCATACATATGGTATGACACTCACAGCACATGACACTATCATTGCATACAGTCCACCACCATCTCATTACTTGTCACTCTGTTATTCTGTGACACACTGAGGAATGAGGAGTAATGTGCTATAGTGGCTTAATATTGGTCCCGAGCCTATAGGGTACTTAAATTGCACTTGGAAAACTTTAATATCCTCCAAAACGCAATTTGTGTTATAGCACAAAACATATAGAAACATGAAAAGCACATCAGATAAACAAAAACAACAACAGTCCAAGAGCATCTATAGCAGCCATTTCAGATCTGTTAGTCTGTATAGTTCACATTCCCCAGTCTGTTTATTTCCCCAGACTCCCCATGATCACCGCATGTTGTGTAATTGAATTATTGCCATGGGTGTTTTGCTCAGTTGGTTTGGATCTTGGGGTATCTATACTTCCAATAAGAAGGGAGCAGCTGGAACTCTGCTGAAATTGGATGGGATGTATCCATACAGACCCTGTTTGCCTTCTCTGTCAGCCTGGTCAGGTACAGGAGGTACACCTCAGCCTGCTGTTTTTATGAGTGACTTTGTAATGTGCATACCAGCATTCAATACAATAACAAAGGACACCCTCAGTAAAAGATTTGTGAAATAGAGTGAGAATTTGAGCCACTCTGAATGGCTGAGCGTACACATGCATTTGTTTTAGTGTGCTGAGGTGAGTGGTTAATCCCTCAGAGCTCTGTTGTAGGACAAAATGTTACAGTGCTCAACTACTGATGCTGTGCAACATTGTCACTTGGTGTAAACTCACTCCTTGGCTGAAAAAATCCCTGCTTCAGCATTTGCTTTGGATTGGTTTCAAGTCTTGAATGGGATAAGACACTGTGTGTATAACTTTGCTGTCTGCAGAGCGCTGGTGAGTGGCGGGGTCACTGTTTGAGCCAGACGTGCTGAACATGAGTATCCTGCCAGAGGCCACTGACTACAACTTATGTATACTGACTAGATTGGGGAAATTCTTGCCATTTAAAGCCTCTTGTCTCATGTAGTTATTTGCTACACTGTTTTTCCTCTGGACATAGTATTTCTGCAAATCCCTGCACATTCTGTACATGAAATAGCACATATGGCACATTTCCTGTTCCATGTTGTGCAAAATTGTGACCAGATAATATAATGCAGGTGTTTTGCACACAGCATTTTCTCTGTAGATAGGGTATTTCTGCGTTGAAGCTTCATGAATGGGACAGCAATTAATGCACATATCCAAAATGGCACATTATGTACAGATTAAGACCAGACTACAACTATTTCCATTGTGTCTTGCACTTTATTATATTTTGTGTTTTTTATTGCTTATTTTATTTTCTAGTTGAGCGCTTATATTCTGGTTGTCTTTTTCACTGCTGAATCCTTTAGTTACTTTTGCTGCAGCAACAACTTAATTTCCCCACCAGGGTTAATAATGTATCATCTAATCTCACTTTATTCTCCTTTGATCTCTTTCACTGTTTTCACACAAAGTAGAGTTCTCATATTCTGCCCGAACCCGACCCGGGCCTAAAATTTACGTGAATTGGGCGGGTCGGGTCGGGCTTTGGGTTCTGTGGGGGATTTTTTTTTTTTTTTTTTTTTTTTAAATAAAAAAATAGAATTATGTGTTCTGTTATTGATTATGACGTTTCATTTTTATGTGACTGGTGGAGAGAGTGAGAGACTGGATTGGATTTGGAGGCTAAACTTTCAGTGACAGACAGACAACCAGCTGTGCGAGCGCAGCGCAAACAAGTGAGAGAGAGTTGCAGCGGTATCCCGCTGTGCTGGCAGACTCGGCAGCAGGGACGGTTTTTGCTATGGGCAGTGCAACTGCCCAAGGCGCAATCTACTTGGGGGCGCACGAGAAAAAAAAAAAAAAAAATCTCCAGTTTTCTAGACTACTGTATTGACCCGCACATGCCGCGGCACCATCAGTCGGCATCAGGCGGGCCGGACGCGGCACCGTCCGATACCGCGCCCACCCGTCAGGTCTGCCGGATCTGACAGGTGTGCTGCCTGATGCTGGCCGGTGCCGCGGCCGGCTCGCCTGATACCGACTGATGGTGCCCCGGTGCCACGGCCGACCGGCTCTGCTAAATAATGGCGAATTTGATGATTTTTTTTTTCGGGCTTTATCGGGCTGTCGGGCCTAAAGTTCGGCTAATTAGTCGGCTCGGGTCGGGCCTCGGGCTGGCCCAGTCAGGCCCGGGTCGGGTCGGGTCTTAATTTTCAGGCCCGATGAGAACTCTAACACAAAGTACTGCCAATGTCCAGAAGTTTTTCTTTGTCATCTCATTCTCTTTAAACCCTGGACGGTCATACATGAAAAGCTCAGAGGGGCAGTTATTTCTGAGATAATTACTGTGTATCAGCTGTCCTGATGCTGTTGATCATACAGTGTTCAAAGTCACTTAGGTCATTGGTTTTGGCCATTAAATGTTCACTCCTACTTCTTTCCTGCTTTGTGTAGAAAGCCATTGCTACCATTATTCTAAAGGGAAAGACTTTACAATTAGGTACATAACATTTGGAGTAGTCACCAGGGAATAAATGAGGAATGAATGAGTAACTAACTGCTAGTCAACCATTAAATAATGAAATGTTCTTGAATAACATTAGTTAAAGATGACTTAATTGAGAAGTGAATGAATGAACAAATCAGGAATGACCTGATAACTGATGAATTGTTAACATGTGCTTCCTAAGTAATTCCCAGCAGAGGACTATACAGTAGATACTGATGGTTTACTAGAGAACAGACTGGGAGGTCCTATATTAGATAATGATTAGTTCATAGGTCATTAGTTCAACTCCAAACAAGCTACTGAGCAGTGAAAAAACACTAAAAACTCATTCATTAGTGCTTACTTAAATATTATTTACTGTTTTTGTGCACCCCTAAGTAAAGTGGTACATAACACTGAGTAGTTACTAAGTAATCTCTCATTATTTCATCATTACCTTATGATTACCTATGTTTTCAAGTGATGAAGTACCATGTAGCTACTTGGAAAATCCAAACTGCACGTCATGATCCTGTGGTAAGGTATGTAGTCTGTGTTTCATTGAAAATAGCATTATTAACATTGTTATTGTTAGTATTATTATGTTTTTTTATGCTAAATCTATGAGATTATTGTTGCTGTATTTTTGCACTGCACTTCTCAGAGGTTACTCTGTGTGTCCAGTGCAACAACATCATCTTCCTCATGTGAGGATGGGGCTCTTCTTTCACAGGAAGGAACTAACAGACACGCTGGGCAATTACAACAGCAAATGGAAAAGCTTTCATAACAGCTGAATCACAATTGTGTTAAATCACTCAAAGATAGAGGAATACAGACATTTATTTATTTCTCAGTGTCACACATTATTACTTTGAATCACTTCCCATATCTGTTCAGAGAGAAAACAGCGGAAAGAGGAGGATGGTTGGACGCTAAAAGCCCAAGAAGGAAAACTGTGAGACTTAGGCAAGGTGTAGTAGAAAGTGACTCAGTCCATCTAGGTCACATCTTGTCATGTGGGTGGTTTTGCTCTCTCCTGGGTGGGCATATTCAGCAGGTCAAAGCGACAGTAGGATAATCCAGGCTGACAGGGCAGCGGAGTACCACCATGCCAGCCCATTACGCAACACAGGGCGGCTCAGCGCCAAAAGCTACTTCAAAGTGACAAGATTATACAATGTCAAGCAGTTTTCATTTCTCTCTCTGGAGTAAGTGTGTGTGGGTGTGCATGTCTGGGTCTGTATGTATATATATGTGTGTGTGTGTGTATGTGAGTGATTGTGCATGGCATATATTTACTCAGGCAAAAAGAAAAAAAAATCTAATTATCTGTTTTGACAGTATCGTGTGATGTACTTACACCAAATATGTTTGTATTTCATTCAAGAACACTGTCTAGAGGGTGAACCAAAGTGGTGATGATACTGGCTGATTTTAATCTCAACTTCAAACGCAGTACCATAATGCTTTCAAGATGGTCTATCAGAGACAGAACTTAAAGTTGTTCAAAGGAAGAAAAAAAAAGAGAGAAAGTTTTCTTATCAAAATGCTCTCTGCTGAAATTAACTGCAAAAACATGAGTCAAGTTTTTTTTTTTTTTTTTTTCCGCAAGCTTTGTTGCAATCATAGTGTAATGAGAGAGGAATATTCCATGGATTTTGTGTGGAGTCGGTCAGTTCATTTCTTTAATATTAAAAGCTGCACTTTCAAGTGTGACGCTGCCTTCCGATAACTTATTGTTTTCAAAAATTGCACGTATAAGCTCTGAATATGCTTCATGCTGCATCAGTGAGTAGAGTCATTGCTGAGCCAGGAAAAATATAACTGAGCCCGTCTGTTGGTACACAATATTTATTCACCTTGCAAATGGACTACAGAGACATATAGCCTCCTTATTGGTTTAGCCATGTATAAGCTTATAATTCACGGGCTGTCTTTTTCTCAGTGTATTTTATTTTTGCATATTATTTAAATCAAAAGTTTAAATGTGCTGTGTGCTGAGTGAGGTTTATGAATCGTCCCATGTAATCAATTCAGCAGCCTACTGTGTCAGTGCATACCATATTTCCCAAAGAAGACAATGTAAGGTCACGATGCAGCGGGGATTCAAATGACGTATGGATAACATGTTATAAAGCTACTGGGCCTGTTCTTTTCACACTTCGCCAGATGGTTAAGCAGTTTTCCACATAGCTTGCCATTTGAAAAAGAGCTCTTGTAAATGTCAGGAGGTGGGGTTCTACTTGAACCAAGGAGACAGAGAAAGTACAGACTTCAGAACGATTTGATTAAATAACCCCTTTTTACTGGGACTACAAAACAAAAAGCAAAACAACAGCCCGGGGAAGAGAGACGTTTCAATCACTTTTAGGTTAGAGAAACACACATGCACACAGTTATATATTCATGCACACTTGTGCTCATACAGACACCTGCACACATTTATACACACACACACACACACACACACACACACACACACACACACACACACACACACACAGAAATAGCAGCCCTAATAACAGTAAACCACTGATCAGTTTCACTGTAATAATTAGTGAGAGTCACATAAAGCAGAGAGAATGTTGCACAGTGTAAGAGAGTTAATAGAGACTACTTTGTCATGAGTCTGGCTAATTTATTTATTTATCTACTTTTTTAAATTGTTTGTTTTTAAATATAGTATATTATTGTTAAATCAAATGCATTAAAATGCCAGTGTGGAATATTTCATAGACATCTAAATACCATCAGTTTGCCTCAGCAGACAGAAATAGCCAAGTGCCTCTAATTCAACGGGCTGGAAATGCTTAACAATTAAGCAGATCTGACTTGTAATGAAAACTGTATAAGGCAATGAGATCATTATTCTGGACTTCATGCAAACTGTCTCAAAAATACTATGAGAAACAAGAGAAAGCTTGAAGCTTTACAGGGTTTCCTATGAAACCAGAGATTAATTTCTATTGCCAAAAAAATGTCCCCCCCACCCCCCCCCCCCCCACCCCCCCCTCCCCCAAAAAAAAGCATAGGGTTATAGGGTTATACATTCAATCAGTGATAATTATCCATTTTTTTGAAGAAAGGACCTGAACCAGCAGCTTTAAACGGAAATAACTTACAGTCAAAGTCTAGCTGTCTTCCTTATGGTCTTTTCAATGTCAGTGCTCTGCCTCTGACCTCCTCCTTCCACCTTCTGCCCAAGCAAGCCAACTCATTTTTTAAAGTGATTCTCGCGTATTGCAGTTATACAAAAACATTAAAAGAAAACCTTGGGGAAAGTTGACAATATCCTAAATAATGATCAATGATTTCAATTTAATAAGGGGAAAGTATTTTGGTCTTGGCCTCCCTCATCCCCCTTCAAATCGCCTACTGACTAAGGGTAAGAAGATCATCACAGACAGTAACAACTCTTCAAGTTCATGTTCAAGTTTGTGTTTATTTAAAGCCCAACATCGCTGTTTACAGTCTCAAAGGGCTTGACATGCCCACAGGTTTTCACTCTTAATAGCAACATCATCACTGCAGGTAGAAACATTGTCATTGCTGGCAAAAACATTATCACCGTGGGCAGAAACAACATCACCGTGGGAAGAAACGCCATGATGACTGTGAGCAGAAATGTCATTACTGTATCAAGAAACAACATCACCATGGGTGGAAACTTGGTCACTGCAGGGAGAAACAACATCACTGAGGTAGGAACTTGATGACCGCGGTAGAAATGTCATCACGTCAGAAATATCATTATTTCTACTTCTCATTATCCAGTCAGAGTTCAGATTTATTGGCTATCATTGTTTTCACTCATCTTTGTGTGTTTTAATACTATTTTAAGACTTTGCTGTGAAGCCATGGGCTGCCTCTCTGCATAAAAGATGCTACAGAAATAAACTTATTATTATTACTTATTAGATGTCCAGAGTATTTGAATAGCAGGTGTATATGAGGTCTCAGTCATACAGTACCCTATTGGGACGATAACTGTGATAATCAATGATTTCATTAATGAAAGACGTGGATCACATATCAAATGTTCCCAACTCACTCAAAACTGCAAGGGAAGGCTGATTAATGAAAGAATCTGCCTGCTCACCACAGTGATTCAGTTGTGAGCCCGGCTGCATAATTCATGCACCCTCGGTCCAGCATCCCCAACATCCAGAAATAAGAACATCACCCCTGGGATGAGAACATCTCCGCTTTTAATTAAGAAAGCCCAATAAAGGATGTTCCTCCTGCAATGAACTGAGGACGCTTGGTGTTTCACAACCATTCCTCGTCCAATTTGGCTGCTTGATCCTCCTCACACCCTCCTTCACAGTTTGCTTCTGCACTGTCAATGACAAGCCACAACATGTTTTTCAAACCGCTGACTGAGCGTGCTTGACTGTCATCCTTCATGAAGGAGCTTCTTAGAGCCGCAGGAGAGAGGATTGCTGCTGAGCCTGCAATGGGACAAAGTTTCCACAAACTTGCCTCTGGAATATACAGTATATTAAAAAAAGATGAAAAAAAAAAAAAAGTAAATTATTGCTGTCACCTGTGAGCTGTCACCACACCTGCACGATGTGTGGTGCCACCTTCACCTCCTATGAAAATGAATCTTACTCTACCACTGTTATTCATTAATACATCTAATGAGTTATGCCTCAGCATGCTTTTCACAGTTATTCTTTACTCAAACTATAGTTGTAAGGCTTAATGCACTACACCAAATTAGCCACAGGGATAATATCCATGTTGCATGATGCTCACAACTTACACTATGCACACACTACTCCTACATTTTACATTTATCTCATTGTATACTGTTTCAGTTCACTGCCAAACACCTGCCCTCCTTCTCCACAGCTGCCACCACACTGCCTGAATACAAATGATGACACGCTGTTCAAAGCAGATATTTAGATAGGCATACATAGTCTACTCTCAATTGTATGTGTGCTCTTTAAAAACATTGTAGCATGTAATTTAGGTATGAATAACCCAATAAAAGCAGCATTTAATACCGCTTGCTTTAGTGCTTTAATCTATTGTGATAGCATCTTGAAATCATTATATTGCATTTTGCATTTTGTTCTCTCTCTAATCCCTCCACCTCTGAGGTCTCTTTGTCATTCTAATTAACATTTCATATGAACCCTCCTAACCTCCTCGTGTTCCAGCGTGGGATGGGAGCACAGTCACGGAAAGTAGGCAGAGGACCATTAGAGCGAGTAGTTCATTTTCTACAAAATACCAAATTAACATATGCACAAACAGGGTTTTCGCCAATGCAAAGTTGGAATCTTGTAGTTTTCAGTTTTCTCAAAATATCAGTTTTAAGCCAAAGCATTAGATCCACTGTTTACTATTTATCGGTAGCCATATTCATACAGGACTATTACTGGACCATGGATTTGTAATCACTGCAGAGAAAGTTGGTATTTCCATGTGAAACTGTGATTTGCAAAGAAAACAAAATTCCTGCCCATCTTACCAATTTTATTTAGGTGAAGGCAGAGATCCCCTGATAACACTAATAATGCCAAGCTAATTGAGGTTCACCTGTAATATTTGCCTTGTGTGACGAGGGCTCTGGTCCTCAACAGGCTCCCTCATGTCTCTCACAGCATCGTGTGCACAGCATCATGTCCTCACCGCCAAATTGGATCATTTAATCCTTGGGGCTGCAGCCTTTGGAGGTCACTCATGTGGTGATTTTGATGACTTACAATATATTTCATGTACCACTCTTTGATATGTATGGTATTAACAGCAGGCAATAAAGCTCACTGCCTCTACCCTCCTTTCTGGATACTAGAAGTGGCATTAAAATAAAAAAAAATAAATAAATAAATAAAAAAAAAAAAAGAGAAAAAACCTAGCTCATATCCTGTTTCATTAGCTGTATTACCATCCAAGTGTTATGATGTACAGTATTACATTAGAAAAACTTAATGGAAAGTGGGAAATTTGGATAAAATGTTCCCAGCACGGCAACAAAAGCTTTTATACTGTGGAGAAGCAAGATGATTGTATGACCATTAGTCTGCACATTAGAATAACGCATGTGCTGTTCTGGCATGTTTTTTGTTTATGTTTTAGTATGACCAATCATTAGCTGATGCAAAAGAAAAATAATAACTTATCCAATAATAACCAGCACTCAGCAATTCTGGACACATTTACACACTTTTTGTGTTCTTCACGTTCACGTTGTTCAGCAGGGATTCATGAGCATTGCAGAGAAGATGGTACACAGGATATTTTCAAATGAGTACACAGGTTTACAATTTCTGAATGAATTACAAAACTGCCAGGGCTGTATGTTGAGAGCTAACACTGGTGAGATTTTCCGTAGATACTTCATTTGCTTTTTTGAGGTGTACTGGATGCAATTAAGATTGCATTAAATAAGATTTCACAGGGGAATTAAGACATACAACTGCCAACACCAACCAAAATGGAATACTTCTTGCAGATATTATGCAACTTGGCCTACAATACTGGCAGCGTAACAAAAAAACATGTGACGAACACATTATTTCCAGCGCAAGTGGCCCCACTGAGTCAGCTGGTTGCGCTAGAGTGAAGGTCAAGGGGTCACCAAAATTGCCAGGTTTCATCGTCTGGGTGACATAAATGTTGAGCATTTTCAAAGCCACAGTATCACCAAAAAGACCTGTGGCCTCATGTATAAACATTGCGTACGCACAAAACGGGGGCTGAAATTGGCGTACGCCACTTTCCACGCAAAGGTTGTGATTTATAAAAAAAAAACTTGACGGAAAAATGTGCGGTCCTCCACGTAAATTCTGAACCATCCATAAGCCTACGCACATCTTGGAGACAAGGGGAATTTGGCAACGCAGATGGTGAATTGAATCCAAACTGCATCATGATTCGTCTCACACATTTATTTACACTCCATATCAAACGTTAATTGTAAATCCACTTTATCACAAACATTCCAAACAGCAGTGATATTTGTGCTCGCGCTACTGAGCCATAACTATTGCATAAGGAACATGCATTAAAAAAAAAAAAAAATATATATATATATATATATATATATATATATATTGTAACGAGTGTAATTGATGAAATTAGTATCACTGGTTGACAAATTACACAAATGACATTAAACAATTGCAGCACAGTGTGCTCCCCTGTCACACTTCTGTCTTCAAATCATGCCAGGGTGGTGGATATCACAGATTGAAATGTAAATTGTGATAAGTTTTGATGCAAGCAGTCTAATTGCTGTAAACATATAAATACCATGGTGACACTCATGCGTAATTGCTGGCGTCTTGGTAAGTCAATAATAATAATAATAATAATAATAAAAACTTATTGTAGAAATTCTAACCATTCAAGCCTGACGTACTGATGCACTTTTCCGCTATAACCTGCAGCCTGCAGCCTGCCAGTAGCCACTGTCGCCATTGTCACCTGTCACCTGCAGGCTGCAGGTGACAGGCTACTGGCTCTTAACCCCCCTTTCCAAACCCCCAGAGCGCGTTTAAGAAGACAGCAATAAGGCTCAGTTTTTAACAAATTCTTTTAATGTGTTTGCTATCTCAGACAAAACGTCAGACACACATTAGACACACAGCGTCAGTCAGCACCCAGCCACTGGCAAACACACCATGCGCTCGGGGCGCACTGGTGCTGGGGACAGCCGGATCCTCGGCGCCTATGGCCCCCTCGCCCGGACTCTCCTCACTGGGTCTTATTTTAGCCTCCACCTTCAAATTCGACTTTTTTTTTTTTTTTTTTTTTTACAGCGGTAACAATGTGTTGCCACTCTCCACACGTCCTCTTATTTGTAACGCCACTACTGTGGCCAGACCCGTATTCAAGGGCGGGCCTTAGGGGGCTGTGCCCGCCCTGATCATCAGCTGGGCCCGCCCTGAAGGAAAAGCGATGAAAAGCTTTTTTTTTTACTCTCTCGACACAAAATGTTGTACTACTGTCTCTTTAAATTATATTTTTTTCTCTCCCTCTCTCTCTTTAATTTAAATCTCCATCACATTAAATCTCTGTGATGACTCCCAGGCGGGCTATTCTGTATCTTAAATGATATTACTTTAACCAATCAAACTCCTCTTGCCTAAAATCTGACCAATCCCAACCAAGGAGCGCACAGTTCATGTTCACGTGCTGCGCGAGGGCGGGGAGTGAGTTAACGTTAGTTAGTCTGTTAGAAAACTTGGTCGGACGGAGAGTCGTGAATTCGTAACAAACATGGATGCCGAAAAATTTCTAAATTATTTTAGCAAGAAGAGTGCTGGCCGCGAGGTGAAGTCGAGCGATAGGGTCATCACGGTCACGGATGACAATAACAACTTCGACACTGACACATCTGAGGAGGCTGCAGTGCTGGCTAGCAACAACATTCATGCTAGCATTTCATCGAGCGCACCATTACAGGCCACAGCAGCGCCAAGTGACGTTGGTAAAGACAAGCCCAACAGAGTGTTCATTAAGAACTTCCCTTCGAGATTTTTCTGTGTGAAAAAAAGGTCGTTCAGCGCGTCGTGGTACCAAACCAGGGAGTGGTTAGAATACTCTGTCAAGGCAGATGCCGCTTTTTGCTACCCATGCAGGATGTTTCGGGGATTAGGAGCGACATCAGCCTCTGATACGACATTCACCGTCACAGGATTCCGTGATTGGAAGCACGCTGTCGAAACGGGCAAAGGACTTAACAAACACGCTGCATCAAAGGAACACGTGGCCTGTGCAGCAATGTGGAGGGACAAGGAGAGACGCGTGGAAATGGGTAAAGAAATCAGTTCTTTGGTCAGCACCGATCAGCTGCAACGCAATCGTTACTATTTGTCGTGTATTGTTGACGTTTTGGAGTACCTTGCTGTGAACCAGCTGCCCTTTAGAGGTGATGAGGACACATACAGTTCCATGAATGAAGATGGATGTGGCTTATTCCTGTCATTATTCGAGTACACTCTTAGGAAAGACCCTGATCTGGCAAAGACAGCCAACAGCATCCCAGGTAATGCTAGATATACTTCCCCTGCCATTCAGAACAGTATACTGGAGATCATGAGCACTTTAGTAAGAGAGCACATTGTGAGAGAGGTTGGTGAATCATTCTACACCTTAAAGGCGGATGGAACCAGAGATCCAACTGGGAGAGAGAACATCTCCATCGTTCTGCGTTTTGTGAATGAGCAGTGTGAGCCCACTGAACGCCTCCTAACGATTGCCACCACTGAGCAGGGGGATGCAGCTACACTGACCGACACAATTCTTAATGAACTGACATCTGCTGGACTGAGTCCAGAGAAAATCCTCAGTCAGGTGTATGATGGGGCCTCGCTGATGTCTGGCAAACATGGAGGGGTACAGAAACTTCTGCAGCAAAAACTGAACAGAGAGATACCATACGTCCACTGTTTAACCACCAGCTGCATTTGGTGGTCAGTCAAGCTCTGGCAGCTGAACAGGCTGTGGTGGACTTTTTCGATGTGTGTAACATGCTCTACAAGTTCTGCAGAAAGCCAACCATTGCCATTCTCTACAAAGGAGAGACACTCAAGCGCCTACTGGACCAACGTTGGACAGGACATTTTGCTACAGGTATGTGAATTGTGGACTAGGACTGATAAACTGCAATATTGTTTTTGTTACTGAGAAGCTGTTTTTTGTATGTTCTATTACATAATATTGAAACTGTATGTGTTTTATTACTAAATCTTGATGTTTTTGTCTTCCTTTAGCTGTACATGTTTTAGGACTCAATTTTAACATGTGTGTCTCTGCTCTATACTACAGTCTCAGTTGTTCTGCACTCCATGGATGATCTATCCATACTGCTCCAAGAGGTCAACAGCAACAGATATTTGGAGCAGATGTGCGCGTTGAAGCGAAGGGATTGCTGCAGAGCATGTCTGAGCTCAGTTTCAGGTTCATCGCTGAGATGGTGCACAAGATCCTCTCCTATCTTAACCCTGCCAACACCAGTTTGCAGCGCAAAGACATGGATCTGGTTACAGGTGAAGGAAGTTTACATTTATTCTTATTCTAGTGCAATAATTACAAGTACACCTATCCCAAGGCAAAATTAAATTTGATTTATTTATTTCACTCATTATTTTAGAACCCATGTTGTTTGTATTGCTGAGGTTGTTTTGTTTAATTTCCCTGTGTTTTGTTTCATTTTTTTTTAAAAAATTCCTGTTGTCTTGTAATGTACTGATCAGGCATAGCACTCTTAAGCTTGATACACGCTTATGCGTTGAGTCAACGTTGTAACATCAAGCTACGGCGTAGGGTATGACGGAGCAACGTAGCCTATGGCGTAACCTATGCGTTATGATGTTGAAGCATAATTCTAGCTTTAAACATGTTGTATTCTGTACAGTGACAATAAAGGTGTTTTATTCTGTTGTAGGTGTCCAACTCATCAACACCGCCATCACCTGTGTGAAGAATCTCCGCACCGAGACAGAGTTCCTGGCACTCCTGGCGCTTTGCGACAGTCCCACAAGGCCAGCTAAACGAAAACGCACACAGAATCCTGCCCTTGCTTGCTATGTCGTCGAAGAAGTCATCACACAAGAAGATCGAAATGACGAAGCAGAGCTACGGAGGATTTATTTTAGTTGCATTGACACAGTGTGTGAAGAAATGAAGAATCACTTTGGGGAACGTAACTTTGAGCTAATGGCAGCACTCAACTCCATGGATCCTGAGCAGTCCACATTCTTGGATGTAAGTAAGGTGAAGCCGCTACTCAACCTCACAAAGACGCCCATTGTGGATTCTGAATATGTGGTCGCCCACCAGTTCCTCAGCTCGCAGATGAAGGAATCATCTCCACCAGATGGGGAGAAGTGGACAATCAAACAGGTGATTAGGGCTGGGCAATAAATCAATATTATCGGTTATCCTGTTTCAGTGGAATCATATTGTGATAATATGGTATTCAATATGGTTACTGACACATTTCTGCTGTCGTAATTGATGACAAGCAAATTTTACTCAAAACTCATAGTGAGGTATGTTAGGGAACCATGTGATATATATAATTTAGAAAAATCCTTATGATAGTGATGTTGATATCAACCATATCACCCGACCCTATAGGTGCTCCAGCAGTTTCAGAGGCCGCTGGAAGCTATGCCAACTGTGATCGCATCATTCAAGCACGCATTGACCTTCGGAGCCAGCACAGCACTCTGTGAGAATTCGTTCTCTACCCTCAAGAACATCTTCACAGAGCATCGCCTCTGTATGCTTCAATGACGCAAGGCCAATTTGATTCTTTTGGCCTTTGAGAAGGACTTGACCAAGAAATTCAGGAATGAGTGGAGGGAGATTGTTTTGAGAAGATTCCACTCAGCCCATAAGCGCCGCCTGCCGCTCTACTAATGGTGAGTAGCCTTTTGGCTATTTAATTTTCTCTGCCAGCCTTTTTAAAAACTCAACCTCATTGTATCTCTCGCTCTGCCTCTCTGTCTCTCTCTCAACCGACACAACAGGTCACTGGCGCATGGTGTGCTGCTCTTCCAGATGAGGACACCTCCTGGCTGCAGCCTGTTTACCTGTACCACCAGCAGCATCCTCACAGCCTCATCAACACACCCACTGCTGCACTACTACGCTTGCACTTTTCTTCTGGGGAAAACTTGTTTATTTGTGATGCCTTTTTTCAATGCACTTTGAAGCAGTTATGACAGACTTTAGTGTTTTTTTTACTGACTGTTCACCTATAATATGTTTGGTAATATGTCTGTCTATGCATCTTGTGTACAATGTTTACCTGTCTACCTTCAAACCAAAAAAGTCTTTCATACAGGCATTCGATAGTCAGGGTCCAGGAATGCATGAGTGCAAGTTGCTCACCAAAACTACTAGGTGCAAAGCCCAAGTCGTACGTCATAGATTTAATGGGGCCTAAATAGCACAAGACTGGAGATAATATCTCCACAGAACCCACTGCATATATTTTTATTCATTGTTACTTTTGACTCACTTTATTGTAAATATATGACTACAGATGGTTTTCCAGTGAAAATTGGAGGATATTATCACCTGTGTTGCATTTGGGTTGAATTGTCCAGTTGTCCACATCCTCTTTCAATGCAGACCTACAGTGTTTGCACAACAGCAGGGATGCAATGCCCTTTAAATGCACTTTGAAGCAGTTATGACTGACTTTAGTGTTCTTTTATGTCTAATGTTTATTACGGATGTATGTACCTCGATTTCTCTATCTGTAAAATTCCGTTTTTTCCGCCTTTCTCTCGCAGGTTGCCATGATTAACCGTAACACACCATTGGTCAGCTGGATCATTTACATATTCATCAACATTCATGAGGTGCTTTGCATTGGCCATTTGTGGTTGAATGTGGGCGTGTAGTGGGCGGAGGATGAGACGCAATCTTGTCTGCAAACTTTCAGGTGGACTGTGATTTATAAAAGGAAATTGCTTGCAGGTGTGCGTATGCATGGCTTTATAAATCTGGATTTTTTTGGGCGTACGCCATTTTCGGCTTTTGGGCATACGTACACTTTTAGTATGGATCCTACGCAAAGTTTTATAAATGAGGCCCCTGGTGATACGCCGCTGTGGCCCTAACTGCTGCCTGACCGACTGGCTGACTGACAAGATACAGACCCTCACCTCTCAGTGAGGCAAAAACAGCACTTATAAAGATCTGAGCTCCAGGAAGCGCACACCGACAGTGATCCATGGGCTTCACTTCGCCTTGCACAGGATGAAGCCTCAACTTTGCTCAAAAACTTTGCTGTTTACTCAGATTACTTTTTTATTGAATCTCCCAGTTGCACGAATAAAACTTTTAAGGACCAGCACTTTCTTCCATCTTTGCTGCCTCTTTGTTTTATGTTGAATTTTTCAGGCATGAATTCTGGCTACTGACAAAAATACTCCTACAAAATAATAAATGTGGCCCCAGCCTCTCATTTGGTAGCATGACCCTTTATTCACATAAGCAATCATGTTTTATAAAATCATGTAAACTCACATTTGCTTTCCTTTTGGCAATTAACAGAAACAGAACACAACAGTAGCACCGCACTACGCTGTTTAGACTGTGTTGGCCTAGCCGTGTATTTTGCCATCATGCGTGTCGGCATGATGTCATTAAAGATTTTACTGGAGCCCGGAAATGGCCAAGAAAATGTCTGACTAGAAGCAGGCTGGATGGGACTTGTATGGCAACCAGCAACTGGACAGGTCAGTGCTGGGTGACTGGCTAACAGAAGCAAACCAACTAGCAAAGGAACAAACTGACTGACTGATTATATGAAACAAAGGATCTGGAATTAGGAGAGAGAGAGAGAAAGAGAGAGAGAGAGAGAGAGAAAGAGAGCAAGGAAAATTGAAACACACACACACACACACATGCACACACACAGGGAGGATACTAGAGAGTCACGACACAAACTCCTTGCACTCCAGCACTATCGTACATATTAAGGCATAGAAAGCAAATCCAAATCCTTCAGTCTGTATTGCTTGCAGTAAGCAGCCCTATGTATTTGTGAACTGTCCCTCAGCTGCAGTGTGGATGTAAGAACATTACTGAGGTGCAACAGTATTGCAATGTGTTAATAAGTGTTAATTTTGACTGCAAGTTTTGATTTAGTTGTAGTCATAACAATACTGTTTAGTTGTAGTCATATTTTAGTGAATTGTTTTAGTTTTAGTTGACTAAATATTGTATGATTTCAGCTGGCTAAATCTACAGTAGATTTAGTCAACTAAACACTAACAGGTTTTGTTAAGGTGCAATGCGTTATTAAAATGTTTCTCTAGAATTTCCAAAGTCGTTCTGATATGGTATTTAGGTTTGAATGTGCAATACGGGCACAGATTTAACTGTTATAATATCAAACATTTATTTATTTATCTTAAAAAACCAAGTCTCATAAAAAAAAAAAAAAAACAAGAACATATGTCAATGTCCATACATTTGTTCTTCTCTTTGTCCCCCATGTTGACATTTCTGCTCAGTTTGTGTCGACATGCAGCGAGAGCTAGCTGGCTTCCCAGGTGTGCGTATAACCTTTGACTCCACATCACACGAGCAGATTAGTTCTGACTGGATCACTCCCAAACTCATCCCTCCTCTATATTTTCGTCTTGTCTTTAGTCGTTGACGAAACTGTCAATAGATTTCATCATAGCTTTTGTCATTATAAATTAGTTTCTATTAAATTATGTCTCATTTTCGGCGCTGTTGACAAAAACTGTGACGAAAATTATTTGTCAACAAAACACTGCTTGCAATAAAAATGCATGTTTCACTTCCTAATAACCAGTGATGGGAGTAACGGCGTTACAAAGTAATGGCGTTACTAACGGCGTTACTTTTATCAGTAACGAGTAATCAAAGAAATTACTGTTTCACCCGTTGTAACGCCGTTACCGTTACTGACAATAAAATGCGCCGTTACTTGCCGTTACTTACTACTAATACTTATTATTATTATTTTACTATCCTGTTCGAAAAATGTGCGTCTTGTGGAGGAAAAGCGGTGTGTCAATTTTCAAACCGGTCGGACTTTGCAGTTTTTCGTAACTTATCAACATGCATGGAGAATGAATGAGCACAAATTAGAAGAGACATCTGTGTTCTCCGATGGCAGAGCGGATAGTTTCGCTGCCTGTCGTACAGAAGACCACGGGTTCAATTCCCCATCCTGACTAACTGATATCACTACTTTAAACTATAATGTATTACTTTTTCAAAGTAACGTGGCCAACACTGACAATGATAGATGAAATTTGACAGCAATGTCCACACTGCAACAGCAACGCAAAAATATGTGCATTAATAAGAGGATTTAAGAAAAGAAAAAAGTAATCATAAAAATTACTTTCCCCAGTAATTGAATTACTCTTCTGCAGCAGTAATTGAGTAGTAATCAAAATTACTTTTTTACAGAAGTAATTAGTAATTGTAACTTATTAATTTTGTGAGTAATTGGTCCCAACACTGCTAATAACTAACCTTACCAAACTAAATGAGTGACTATGACTATATAATAAAAGCTTAACAGCTAATAATAAATAAAACATGACAACATAAAACACAATTTTACTTTGTTCCACACATCATGAACGTTAGTGTCTTAGAGTGTGCTGCTCATTTCGTAGTGGCAAGGGCGGAGAGAAGCATGCATCTGCCATCAGTCAGATGGGACAAACAAATGTTATTGTCAGTGCACAGGACAGTTGAGTAAACAAACAATTGTCATATGTCTTCACCATTCTTACTGACCCTTCACGCAACTAGCCTGTTCATCATGCATCAAAACTGGTGCATCCAATACATCTTAAGGAGTGAACACAAAGTTGTTTGTTTGTTTGTTTGTTTGTTTGTTTTGGTTATAGAATATCATGAGGAACTATTTAAACAATGCTGTCTCCTACTGTTGTTTGCCTAAATGGGGATTCCCGGCTAAAACTGCACTCCATGCCCACATCAGGCACAGCAACAGCTTCAGATACCTCTACAAATACAGTATACAGACCCAGCAAATGGGTTCTCTGGTTTTCCTAATCGTGTATTTTCAAAAATGAATAAATCAATAAATAAATCAGAAATGATAGCTATTCAATCCCAGTTTCCTGGGGTTTTTATTATTCTCTACTTCTATATTCTATACTCACTCTTAAGGAGGGGTTTTTCCTTTTTTTTTTTTTTTTTTTTTTTTGTGGAGCTCAGCAAACTCAAAACAGATGAAAAAGCTCATCCATCAATGCCAGAGATTTACCACCTTTTATTTTCAGAGACTTCTGCTGCCTCAAACAATGAATACCATAACTGAAATATAGGTCCATCATTTTAAGTGGCAAAGCTGCACTCAGTTTTGCCAAATAGTGGGAGTGCTGGAATTGAGTTCTGAGATGTTTCTAGCCCAGAGTGCCGCGTAATTAAATCCTAAAAAATATTTTCAAATCGTTTTCTTTAAAACAGATAAAGTATCACAGGGTTGAGGGAGAATATATTTATTGATCAGTAAATCACTTCATTTCAACCACCACTGCCATCCATTTATTTGTCTTGGCAGGAAATTAAAGCCAGGGTGATTGTAGTCTTACCCTGTATTGCATGAATTCACACATTCTTGTGTGTGATGTGTGATGTTGAATAAAACATAAAATATAATAAACTGATCTATTACAAACTTTGGCTGTCTATCCTGAAACACAAGTCTGAACTTTTTAACTATATGCAGTTTTTTTCAGTTTATTATAACTTTGGAGCAACAATGACAATTGTACAGTTATTGATACAACTGGTCACAGATTTACTGAAGTAATAATGTGCCCAATATGTAAGGGAATTTTATTTATTTTATTTTTTTTAAGATTATTTTTATCGAATTTCTGCTGACATAGACATTATTATTGTAAAATTAGTGCATTGCCATGGACATCATAGCTCAGGAGGGGTTACTTCCTGGAATGGGGGTGTACAGTGCATCAACCTCCAGCTGTCTGATGCTTTTGTGACCTCGATCATATGGCCTGGTGTTTGACATGAACACACACTATGTTTCCCTTAAGCAGGGCTCTCAGGGCCCTGTGCCACCCACACAGTACATGCACTATAATTCCCCCAAGCCATGTGCATGGCAAAAAGCTTTTAAGTAAAAACCCAGCAGTCCCCTCAGTCTACATCACCAAATGAGGTTGCAACCAAGTGGAGTATCTCATCCGCACTAAATGAGAGACTCACCCAGTTTGCCCAATTTACACTCTGGCATTAGGTAGGAATCTTCTCTACACATGAAGAGACAGATCTAAACTTAAACAGTGAAATACAAACTATCACCAAAGCGGCGGTGAGTGAGCGCTCCATCCAGAAAAAGCTGGACTCACAGCAACCTAACACCAAGATGAAGACCTGTATTAAAAATGTGCACAAAAAAAAAAAAAAAAAAAAGAATGGTGACAATACAGCATCATTCAGACAGTCCATTGCCTCAGCCAGTTTAGGCAGTATACAGTACATAATTTATACTTGCGTCACAAATCTCCCATCAACCCCATCTGTAGCTGTCATGGCTATCATGAAGTTTAGAAAAAAAGAAACCCTTAAAAAAAGACTGTTGTTGGCTGTAACTTTTGCACATGTGTCTCAATCATAATCTATTGTTATGTAAAAGAAAAAGAAAAGTTACCTTCTCAGAACATTCACTTCTTTGACTTTCAATTTTCTTTGACTCTAAATAGCTTCTCCTTGAGACACGGGGCACACAGGAGGGTGTCTGTTTGGTGATTAGTCAAAAACTGGTGAAATAGAACAACCTTTTCATTTAGTGGTCTAAATGTGAAATCCAGGAAAACACTAACACTCCACTTGCCATGTGAGGAGCCACCATAGGGAGACCCATGACCCATTTTTGGTTCCAGCTGGAGCTTTAAAATAATAAACACCATGCAGATTAAGGTTTCGCTGTATTAGTCTTGAGACGTTACAGGTTTAACGGTACCCAGTGTTCTTTGTGATGATTAGCCTTATGCCACTAGTGGCTACGTTCCTCGTACAAACATCCCCAGAAGGAAACAACCAATAACCCTGAGGAGGCATCACTAGCTCAGTTACAGTTATGTGTGTGCGCTGCTGCTGTGCACGCTTTGCCCCTCTCTGCCCCATCTTACTGCACTTTAGCTTTGCTTACCATCACTACAAAATGGCAGAAGAGTCAACCGTCTAAAGAATTCTTGTTCCTCCACTGCGTCACTATCAGAGCCACACACACACACACACACACATGCACGCACACACACACACACACACACACACACACACACACAAGGGTGCATGTGAGTGGGCGGGACTTAGAGGAGGTGCTGAATCTTATGGTGCAAGTGGTGGGAAAGAGTTAAGATTTAAGATTAAATTCCATCCGTTCTACAAAGTTACCTAGACAAGCTTTAGGAAGGCATTATCTGTTTCACTAACTTGCTGCTGAGTCCCAATCTGCAGACGAGAAGACAGACAGTCCAGCAGTTTAAGTTTGAGTGCCTGGATTGGACCACAGGATTGATTGGACTGATCACGACAGCATCTGAATCAACACCGCTGTACACAGACAAATCCTGGAGCAAGAATAATAACTTTTATGCTGTTGCACAATTACATGGAGCAAATCCCAAATGTCAGTGACTGTAACAGCCACTCAGCCTCACACTGTGGAGGATTTATTACAAACCAAAAAGCCCTTGCCTCTGTGTCTGCCACTGAGCAGGTTGCACAGTTTCAGATGTGAGAGGATGAGAGGCATTGATTAATGACTGGGCACATTCACCTCACACAGATTGCTGTTTTAAAATGAGGGGAAGGTATGGCGCTCCAGTTTTCTTACAGCAGCATGTGGTTGTGAGCGCAAGGAGAGGTCTTCCTGTCAGTCCAGCTGAGCGCAGCTTCGGCAGCCTGACAGTGTGATTGATACTGTTGTGTTAAAAGCTGATAGATTTTCTGCTGATCCTGCGCCACCACGTCCTGCAGCAGGTCCCTCCTCGTTATTTATTTATTTTTTTTTATTTATGTATTTATTTATTTATTTTGTGGTGACCATGACACATTGCTCAAAATACTGAAGTTGGACATAGCGGGAGAAATACCTCAGAGGTGCCAGAAAATGTAATACCAGGAATGATTTGCTGTGCTGCCACATTTTGTGCTCGGAGGCTTTGTTGCTGGCAACACTGGCAGGTTCTAAAGTAAAATTGTCCATTTAAAGGGGTTCATGCCTGAATTTCAGCCTTTGATGTAATTCCAATGACCTATGCCAGTTCAGCGCTCATACCTAAACATCCCCTATCCCCTTGGTGTTAGTGACAACACAGAAGAATTTTTCCCATCTCCTATTCCTAAAAGTTATGTTGTGAAACACATAAATTGCATTCTCAATGACCTTTCAAGGGGAATGTAGCATATTAAATTTGTTTGCAACGAATCAGAAGACTGTGTTGGCTTCAAAACACAGTAAAAGCTGGAAGTGAGTCCTGAAAGCCAGAAATCTCAGCATGTGGCAAACTAATCACTGCGTAATTGATGCTGATCAACAACTCCATCAACTTCTCATTTTTTGTTATGAGAAAGTAAAAGTCTTATCATTGCATTGGAAAAGTTTGCAAAGCAAGCTGTAACCCAATTCAAGTTGTTACATCAGGATAAATATTATTCACACCTTGGATTTCAGGGGTCATATTCACAAATACCTCTCATGGCTAAAAGTAGCTCCTAAGTCGATGGTTTGGGAGCAACGCCTTACAACAATTTCTGTGTCACTGCAAACTCTAAAACTCCTAAAATTTGGGGCTGAGAGAATTTCACAGAGCATCTTACAAACAGTATAACAGTATATATGCATAGATTATAAAATTGATCTATGCTCTCACATGCACATGATGTCAACTATATAACAACACACACTTTACATAATACAGACTGGTGTATTTTGCCCAGTGTTTAACTTACTTGTCCTTGTTACTGGCCTCGAAACATCAGGAATCTGTTCAGCAGCTGCATAAAGTGAAACGATGCTAATGTTAGCCACATGCAAGTCTAAAATGCATAATCTGATACATCAGATATGAGCTAGTTAGCAATAGACAAATCAGTCATATTTGCACTAACCTGTTAAATAAGACATAAATAAAGTCTTCTTTGTTTATGCTGTAGCATGTTGGGGCTAGGTGTAGCATGTTGGGTGCCTGGGTGAAGCTTCCCAGCATGCTCTGGGGCAGTGTCTTTATGGACTTTGGACATTGTGTGCTAGATCATCACAGATGTTGCTTGGTGCACAGTCATTAGTGTTACTGTTCTTCACGTTGTTGCCACCATCTTCCTCGCAGCTTACAGTTGCTGCTGTGAAATAATGCATTTTGTATGAAGAGTGGAGTTATGTGCACAGTTAGTGTGTTCCCTCCAGCATGACTGTGACATCATTGCTGTAGTGATGATGGTACGCTTGCTACCAATAAAATCAAGAGGGTTTTTTTGTGAGATTATCTCTCTGCTCGTGTTCTTCACATTTTAAATCCTCAGCCATGTTCCCTGAGGAAAGTTCCCTGAGACAAGTTGGTCTTAGTGCCTTTGTGATGGATTTTATGAGGGAACTTTTTGCAAGGATGTTGTTGTTCTGCTTAGAGGAGCTCTTAGTCGGAGGATAAAATGCCTTACGGATCCAGCTCCATGGTGTCATTTATAAAACTCTACTCTGGATTCTACACTAAAAGGTTACATAAACACAAAACAAGAAGAATGCGTACACCAAAAAGAATTATAAAACCCTACATACACAGACCTGCACACAATTCCCTTTAATAAACCTCAAATCTACCTGGAATGTTGCACACATGCACAAACCTCAGCTCATGAATGCTGATATGCCTTTTGAACAGTTTGTCCATTCATCTCATTTTGAGAGAAAACAGAACAATTAGAGCACAAGGCAAGACAAGGAAACTTTATTTATATAGTACATTTCATACACAGGAAATTCAAACTGATTTACATCATAAAGATACAGTGAAACTGACTAATTTGAAAGAAAAATGGAGTTAAAACAAGGCAGGAAAAGTGACTGTTTTCTAGGAGTGTGAAATCAAAGTTTTCACCAGCAGTTGATCAGCAGTGATCAGTAATGAGGTAAAATTATGTGCATTTTTTTTTTTTTTTTGCAAAAAAAAAAAGTAACTTTGCTTGTAAAATTGCTTGAAATATAGAACAATTCTTTTAAAGAGCTGCAGTAACTTACTGCTATAAGCTCAGATGTGAGAAACAAAGTGGTCTGACTTAAAAAAAAAAAGAAAAAAAAAAAGATGCCAATGAGTAAAGCTTCATTAGGCATGGTCTTAGTGTCGGTGCCTGTGTGGTGTCGGGGACGGAGATGAGCATCCGGCAACAATTTTGCACAAGTCGACATTCTTGGAGCGGTGAGGAGCGATCAGGAGGGAGACACAGGTCTGGCTGATTACACTGCTGCAGGTGAACCAGGTGGGCTACACGCTGCTATTTCACCTGTTTATGGAAACACTGCACCAAACAACACTCTCACACTTTCCAATCAAGTCGTCTTCCAGCAGTGCCACTGCATCTGGCATGCGTCACTACGCACAGTCAGAATGCTACCTCACCCTTTACCAAAAAGATCTTGTCAGTCAGTTGTATGAGCCATCCTGGGATATCATCTGAAAATGGAAGTTTGATAGGTGAACACAAATTATTTATTTACGTCATTTTTGTTATGGTGAACTTGTCCTGCGTTATGATTAGGACTAAGAATGAGGATGTGAAGTGTATTGACTGTGCAAAAGCTGCCACTGGCTCTGTTTCCAAACTTTGTTAATTTGCAAAATCCATGTGTGCTGGTGGTGAAGATGTGCCTGATAGCAGTCGTCTTCACTGAAGGGATTTTACGCACAAAAACTGTATGAAAACTAAAACTGTCGGTGATATACACACAGTATTGGAAGAATATGATAGAAAACTATTGAAGCTTTGTTATGAAATTCTTCAATAGTGATGAAAGCACAAATAACACTGCCAGTTTGAATGCTTATGATAAAGTGGATCTCTCAGAAACTTGTAATATGAAATGCATATAATGTGTGGGAGGAATCATTATTCGTATAAAATGTCCTCCCACACACAAACGTTTACGCAGGAAGTAGTGCACATCTCTTTAAGGCACTGCTTTGGGCGTATGCAGCAAAATAAATGAGGCCCTGGGTCTTTACCTTTTGAGACTATAGAGGCTTTTGAGGCCATTTCACAGCTTTATTAAAAAAAAAAAAAAATCTCCAGACAGAGGAGAAAAGACAAACAGAACAAAGAGGAAAATGAGAGGAATCAAAACAGAGGTCCAAAAAAAAAAAACGGTGAATTAATAGCAAATAAGTGTTAATATGTGTCTGCAAAGTGCCCTGGCTCTATAGAGAACACTGTGCTACTTAGCAAAGTGCGAGCTCAGCAGAAGAAGTGAGAGAAATGGTTTAGCACTAATCAGGGCAGACACAAAGACTGACCTTCCTATTCATCTGCCTGCACACCTGCCTGCCATCCACGACTCAGAATACAGCACTATTCCGAGGGACATTACCCACATGTCTCTGACTTTTCCCCTGTGGGACTTGTGTTTGAAACACCATCCGAAGAGAAAAGGAGCACACATAGAAGCCATTTAGGGTATCAAGCCTCAAGGAGTGGTACGAAGAGGTGGAGATATGAATGTTTTTCTGATGTGGTGCAGTGCTGGAAGAACTGCAACAAATAAAAAGTGAAAACAAGGGAAGTTGAAGCCACTTGTTTGCCCAAGGTGGTTGAATCTTTAGTTTGCACTGATGGCACTTAAGCCTTGTTTCTATTATGTTTCAAGTTCACTGAAAGAGTCTAATGTGTCTGTGATCATAAAAACATCAAGTTCAGTTGTATTCCAGTGTCCCCCAGAGTAATTTCTCATGCCTTAGTCGACACAGGAGCAATGTCAAATGTCTTTACAAATGTCTTTACTGCTTTTCCCTTATCTTAGTCATAACTAAATTATGCCTAACCATAACCCTTACCCTAACCTTAACCTCACCCTAATTCTAACCTTAACCCTAACCTTGACCAATAAGTCAGAATTAGCTTTTTTCCTTTGTAAGGACCAACCAGAATGTCCCCACAAGAACAAAGGCTTCTCAATTCTTGGTCCTAACAATTATAGCTAAACAAGCCCACACACACACACACACACACACACACACACACATACAGGCAGTCAGGCAGACAGACAACTTCAATCCAAAGGAGAAACTCAGTGGAGATGAGAACAGTAAATTATATTCAAACATAACATTGGAGTTTGTCCACTTTTTTTTTTTTCATTTTCTCTCCATCTTTGGTGTTGAGTGCTCATTACTGTGGTGTTTGTGCTCCACACGTCCCTGTCAATCAAATCATATGTCCAGATCAATGAAGTTTGAGTTTCTGAAAGCGGCGCTCTTTTTCCTTCATCTTCTCTCTTCTTTATCTGTTTATCTGTTATGGTGGCAATCGCTGCTCATGCTAACTACCCAGTTCTTCTTATTCTACTACTTATTCCAAACAAGCAGTTCATGTGTGCATTTTTTGTATTTCTATTGAACACCAGTGGCCATATTTGCAAAACACCTTGAGACTAAAAGTTGCTCCCAGCTTGCCAATTTAGGAGCATCTCCTAAAAATCATGGGCATGTCAAAACTTTAGGATCCTAAATTTTTGGGATAAGAGTATTTCACAAAGTGGTAAGATCAGATCACTAATATCAGATCACAACCAATCCTAACATGGCTTCTGCTGGCAATCTGCCTTATAACCGGGCAAACATTCTCAATCTTTCGATGATAATGAGTTTTTAAGAAGGTATTGCCTCAACTATGAGGGTATCAGGATGGTAGCAGAGCTAGTTAGGGATGCGGCAGTGCTTCCTATTCATGTAACAAACCCCAGTGTTGACACTTTGATTTCTGCCACTACAGCCTCGAGTTGCTGCGATAAAAATAAATAAATTAAAAAATGCTGTTATTATTATTGATAGCACTTACAGTCTTTATGGTCATAAAACTGAATTTCCCCTGGCGTGTGCAGGCTGCCATGCCTCCCTGCCCTGCTGCTACACACACCTGTCCCAATATGCTGTGTTCATGTGCAGATTATGAAACTGATCACTCTCATATGCACATGACGTTATGTTCTGTCTGAGGTCTGGTCTCGGCGATTAAAATGAAAATTTGACATGGAATTCCTCAGTTTACTCCAAACATGTTAGTAACCGTGGTAACAGTATTTGTGAACAGCGATTGGGCACTTTTAGCTACCAAGATGAGTAAACCTGTTCAACATTAGTTTTCACTGGAAACTGCTGTCACTGAGCAATAACTTATAACCTTTTGCCAATGTCAACATGTTGTCTCCTTCTACAGTATTCACCGACAGAGAGCAGCCCCCTGCAGGTATCAGCCAATCACAGTGGGCATAGTAAGCAAGCACCTTCAGGAAACACGACGTCATCCATAACAACAAGGTCAGCCCTGGCCTTCCTGTCAGTTTAAGCCAGTTTCTTAGGAAAAAGCTGGCGCTAGTAGCTTTTTGACTTCATTTTTGCTTCGTGCATACCGCCCCGGAGCAGCATAAGCTTCATAAACCGGATAAATTGAATCACTATTGTGTTGTGTTATATCAGTCAGTCATAGAGAGTACCAAAACAGATCTTTATTATCTGAAAGTGTCAAGGATTGTCACTTTAAGGTGCAAATTAGACTTTAGTCAGATACAGTAGAAAGCCTTTACTGTGATTATACAAGTACGACGAAATTAGCCGTGCTGCTCCTGGTCAGTGCAATTAATGCAGTTAATGAGACAAATTGAAGACAGACCACACACACTCATTCAATAAATATGAAACTAAACTTAATAATATTAAAAGGATGGATATTGCACTTAAAAATATGTGTATTGCTGTTAAAAATATAGTATAATGCATTTAAATGTTGAAAGTTAAAGGTTAAAGTTTTCAAATTTTCCTGAATTTCACTGAAATATTAAATAGATTTTATTTTAAAGTATGAGGTGCTCTTGTACTTTAAAATCAAAGACAAGGCAGGGAGAATTATACAAGAATTTAGCAAAAATAAGCAAACACACACACACACACACACACACACACACACACACACGTTTACTTACGTCACTTGGGGGACATTACATAGACTTTCATTTTATGTCATTTGTCCCCAGTTGGACAAGCCGTCCCCAATTACTGGGTCTCAAGTCTAGTGTGTGTCCCCAAAGGTAGTCAAACACACACACATACACACCCACACACACACATACACACGCTTTCCACCTTGGTCAGTGTCTGTCCCCATCTATTACTCTGTCCTCATTTGTCTTTTACTCTGTCTTTCTGTCTGTCTCTGTGAATCGTGGTGGAGACAAGAACTTCTTTTCCACAAACAGTCGACTGCATTTGTAATCTAGTCAATGTATGTCACAGCATTAATCCATTTAATAACAAATTAAGCCGACACACTGAGTTTCTATCTGGCCACGACTCAATCGCATGGACAGCCAGTGAGGAGAGGAAACAATCTCAGATAAATATGCCAAATTAAAAAAAGAAAAAAAAAGAAAAAAGACACTACCTGTTATGCGTGGCTCCAGAGAGAAGAAAGAACTCAGAGCATTTCAAGCGACAAAAATATTTGTGAGTCGTGTGTGTTTTTTATATCATACATTTTGTGGTGAAAAGAGATGCTGCTTATGGAGACGATGACAGAGGAGAATGTAAATGCGAATGAATGCAAATGCCTTGGATGTGATAAAAGTGTATAAACACAGATAATGCTGAAGCACTTCTTGTAATGTTGAGAGCACCTTATCTCATTTTCAAAGCAGATATGTTCCTTTAACTGAATGATTTATATCACTTAATATTTCATGTTTTCTTTAATATTCATGTCATTATATCATCTGTATGACGTCACTGCTTCAAATATCAACTGGGAAAAAAAGGGGTAAATGGTCACTGAAGCATCTGATGCACAGGTTTGGTAACATACAACTGCACCATAAACTGTCATGCAGGGCTGCAGCGTCCATGCCTCCCAGCTGTATTTAACAGGATGTTCTCAGATCTGGACGTTTCAAAGCCCGCCTGTTACCACCTCAGTGACCAATGTTTTTAAATCGGAGAAGACTGATGCCATTGATTTTAATGGCACCACCAAGCCTCCCCAAGAGATGGTGATCAGTCACTGTGGGGAATGTTGAAAAATATATTTTGACTGAATAATACATTCCTGATGGCTCCAGCGCAGACCATTAGGGTAATTAGAAAGTCAGCTAGCATTAAATTGATATGGATGTATTGCCTGGGGACGTAGGAGGGCAGTGTGTGTGTGTGTGTGTGTGTCTGTGTGTGTGTGTGTGTGTGTTATCAAGAGTATGAGAGTGGAGCTGAAATTTCTAGTCAAGCAGAGAAGCCATTAATCACGACAAAAAACAAAATTGCCTTGTGCATGTAGCAAAACTGACAGAAGTTGTTTAATGTGATGCAAAGTCAGATCACTCAGCATCTGCCCACGTTTACCACAATGCAGACTCCTGCTCCAAATTAATTCATCAACATGTGATCAGGCATTTACATCTATAATTATATTGGGTTAGAAACATTAATGATCCATGTTTGGAAACAGCAGGATACAATAAAGAGGAAGAGGATGTGAATGAGAGAAGAGCAAACACACAGGATTGACAACTGCAGTGAGCTGAAGCTTTCCAACACACTCTTACTTACAGCAAAGTGTAGGAGCAATTCTCAAGAGCTGCTCTCAAATGTTTTATCACAACCGTTGAACCTCCTGCCATGAAACACTTACATGATGTGATCAATTACACAGGGCGCCCAGGGAGGAAACACCGAACCGGTGATTCAGTGTACGTCTGCCACGCTGATAACTTAGGTAATCCTTAAAAGTCATTTTTTACACTTTCCCAAGGCAAGATAAGCTAAACCTGTTCAAGAAAACAGGCTATATCAGCAAAAAAGCTCTGAATTATCCTATTCAGATAAAACTGTGAATAAAAATTAGGTATTTTGACTTTATTGATGAACTGTTGAGTATTTCAAACAACTTGTAATAAGTAACGCACGTGAAATTGTTATTGACATGTAACTGTGCACAGCTCCCTTAAAGTTGGGAGTATTTTTAAGTCAGAAGAAATATGATAAATAAAATGTACTGTAAAGTTTGAGAATGGCAGTAAAAATGAAGGGTTTTTACTTTTAGCTTTCACTTAAAAACACAATTTCAGTTTTAGCAGTTTGATAAATACAAGCCAAAATAGCAGCACCAGCTTCTGAAGCAGAGACACAGTGTCAGGTTTGTGCATGATGATTTTTTTTTTTTTTTTTTTTTTTTTAATATTTAACAGTGTGTTGGTTTCCATGCTCAGTAATACTTAAGGTGTTCACATGCATTAGCCATGGCTGCAGAATATGCTGCTGAGTCAGTTTCCTTGGTGCACCTCTTGAATCTAAGTGGAGACACCACAGTGTATCAGCTGACACCATCGATAATTGCTCAAATAAATATGACTGGACTTCCTGAAAAAGTCTTTTTTATGCTGTTTTTCTTTTTCTTTAAATGCATGAAAAAGCACATCCAGTTCTCTACATTTCCACTCATTTTTGAAGCAAATGGACATAATGTGTATGAGAGTTAAACAAAATCTAGGTGTCCTGTTAATTTACATTGGGGGAAAATATTATAACAGATTGAGATTCCAAAGGTTTTTTTCTTTGTTTGTTTTGTTTAATATTTACTTTTGGGGGGGATTTTCACCTTTATCCCTACTACATCTTGTACCTTGCACCCCCTATGTCAGCCTTTTTGCCACCGTGCTGAGTCATCACAGCCTCTCTGATTGGACGTTCACATATGATGACATATTTATAATTCAATCCACATTTTCAGCATCAAGATACACAGCAATTTAATGGTGATTTTGGAGAAAAAATGGTTTAAAAAAGCTGTATTTTCAGTTAACTGTGATTTTATTTGTGAATTTCTCAACATCCCCTTGGGTAGTTTAAAGTAAAATTTCAGTATTAAGTTTGGTTAAGCATAAGAAGAATCATTAGAGTGCACTGACCACAGGTCATTTCAAATAGGCCCAAGTCTCTTTCTTTCTTTGTTCTGTTCACTTTTTTTACTTTTGTACCCATTTTTCTCTCTCTCCCTCATTCCCTCTATCCATCTCTTGCCCACTCTTTCTTTTTTTGCTACGTCCCCATCCTTCCTCCTCTCGGTTGGGCACTGATGGCTCTCTTGGATGAAGGTGTGATTGAACTCTGCGGGTTCAGGACTCCCACCGGGAAACTATTACCTTGATTTTTAATCTGTCACCACTGTCTCTGTTGCAGGGAAACCAGTTAAGCGACGCAGGGGAACATAATTAGTTGCTGAGTAGCTTTATGTTCAAATGATGATTGAAGACCCATCCTGAGGATAGATTTATTTTTTGTTGTTGTTGAGGAGTTAAAGGATTGTTCATTGTTGGAGAAATGTTCCAGTACCAGACACCTGCTGTGGAGCCGGAAAAAAGCTGCAGATCAGTGGTGAATAATTCACTCAGAAAATAAATAAATAAATAAATAAATAAATAAATAAATAAAATGCAACAGTACACAGAATGGAAGGCAGAACAACCAATGTCTCAGATTGAAGATCAAACCCACAGCCATAATGCACAGTAATGTGAATTGTGAATATTTATTTTCCTACTTTAGTTTTTTTTTTTTTTTTTTTTTTTTTTTTTGATTATTTATTTAGTTTTTTGGCAGTGAGTTAGCAGGTTCTACTAGAAGCAAGTATTATCAAGCATGTGTGTATTTTTTCATGATTAGATGTAAGGAATTAAAACATTTACAGTGGTTTGGTTGGATTGTTTCTTTTCCAAAAATAAAATTTTACAGCATCATGCATTTCCTTTCTACATTAGGTTATGGTACTGCTGTAGGTGCAGAAGTCTATTGATGTCTGTGCTGTGCTGCTCAACAAGGTTCACTTAGTTTAAAACTTATCCCTCTTTTTGAATATTTTAAAACTCTCTTCTTTTACATTTAGATGAGTCCTTTCTTATGTATTTGCACACAATTACAGTTGAGATTTTTTAATCTATAACATAACAGAAGTGGGTACAGGAACAGAAAATTGGGAATTTGCCTTTCATAAATAATAGTAGAGACCTACACGATACGAACCCAGTACTGAGGACATGGACTGTTTTCATGAAGTGCACTGATGAGGTGAATTCAGGTAAAAACCATCATCCCTCACTGATTTCCTTTATTAAAATAGCAGCCACAAAGAGGGCAATGTAAAGCTAAGGAGAAGGAGATCAGAATGAGGAGGATTGTTAAGCTCTGAGGCCTTTGAAATGTGAATAATGTGCAAAATGGGCTGCAACGGCTGAAGAGAGATGTCCTTGATATTTTCTATAATTCGTACATGTTTAACCAGTCCTGGAACCAGACAATTCAACATAGCAGGGGCTATAAGATGGAAAAATTAAGAATACTGTAGAAACTGATCTTTAAGGCTGGAGATGTTTTGATTTAGTTTGCAAAAATGTGCACAAAAGTCCACAAAGAACAACTGTCTGTGCTCCTGCACTCATTAGGCCTTCACACCAGCGGCCAGGTCAAAAACACTGCAGGTGTCATTGGTTCTGACCTCAGTTTTGAAGCCCACATTAGAAAGTGTCCCCTTATTATGTTTGAAACTAAGGTTAGGCTAAGGTTACACCATTTCTCTCTCAGGCTGACACAGAAAAACTAATGCATGCTTTTCTAACCTCTAGGCTTGACTTTTGCAATGCTCTCTTGTTTGGTCTACAGAAAAAAAAGCTGTATAACTGCTGACAACTTGCACAGCAGTCTGAGTGCTGACAAAGAGCACATATAACACCTATTTAAAGTCAGTGGATTTTTGTGCCGCACACTGGGCTATAGCTACTGTATAAAATTTTCAGGACCCCTGTCTGGCTCAGTGCTCAGTGTTTCCCTGCCACCCGAGTGTTTCCCTCTGCCTCTCGGTGGGTGGTGTGGGCGTGTCCCTGTGTCTCTCTGCCAGGACACCTGCCAGTCATCCGAACCAGCACACCTGCTTGTCACTTCATCATCACCACTCAGCTCCATAAGCCCTGCACCAGCCATCAGCTCCCTGCCCCGGTTCCCCATGCCCGAGTCTCCATTGTCTCGTTTGTTTAATAAATCTGTCTTTGCGTAATTGTTCGCATGCGCACGAGCCTCATGTCCACTCCCACAATCAGCCATAAATGGAGGTTGACCCACCCCTGATTAGCTCATTTCCATATAAATACTGTTGCTGCTCATTCATTTTCTTAGACATGGCAACTAAAGGGACAGCAAGGACCCTTGACAGCGCCAAGTGGCCACTGCTGCATGTCATTACACACAATCATTACGCACGGCTAAGCCTATTTATAGCTCATCATAACGTCTATTAATTGATCACATGTGCCTCTAAATACATTCACCCATCAATCTGTCTGTATTATGTGTGACACAGTATAACAGACATATTCCTCCTCATAAATATGATAATAATTTTAAAAGTAACTGTCACAGTCCATGTCTGGCCAAGTGTTTCACTGCCACCCCAGTGTGTCCCTCTGCTTCCCAGTGTGTGGGGTGGGCATGTCCCATCTCTGTAATTTATTATCTGTTTAAGGGCTTGTGTTCTAGTGTTTTTTTTTTTTTTTTTTTTTTTTTTTTCCTGGCAGAAAAGTGCTGGCAGGCAAGCATGGATTATCCACTGAGTGCTTGGGGCCCTGACCTCTAGGGGGCCTCCAACAAACCCCCCTATTTTTAAAGAAAAAGAAAACCGAGAATGCGAACTGAGAAAAAATGCCTGTCTGCAGGGGCACCGTATATGGGGGAAAAGTTAGGACAATTCCAAGGGCCCTTGCCTGACAGGGGCCTCAAAAAATAGGTAAAAACTAATATAAAATTATTAAACCATCATCGAGTAAATTTATATATACATATATATTTTCATGGGGCCCAAAATTCCTGGCGGCACCCCTGCCTGTCTGCAAGCACAGACGATGGAAGCGCGACAGCAGCCGCTGCCACCCCACAACTTATCTATTACTACCACTTATTTCAGCCATACTTTAAGCTAACTATTTCAACCACTCTGGCAATGCATCAGGATCAAGTCACTGAGCAGGATGTGAAAAATTTTGAGCAGGCAATTGTTTTTTCATCGAATAAAATTCATTGATTTAAGCGCATGGCTAAATAAGAATATAAGAGCTTGGGTCCAAATAGCATCTTTCTCTGGCAGAAAAGCAATGACAAGGTGCTGGGGAATGCTGTGATGAAGCGGTGATTTTTATTTATTTTTTTTTCTCTCTCACTGGATAATAGCTTCAAATTCATCCCTCCGCCAAGGGTTTGTGTCCTGTAAAAACTATATGGACAGAACACAAGCCTTAAGGCTACTGAGTCAAAATATATACATTCATTAATCAGACAAATCACGTAATAAGGTCTGTCTGTGTTAATATCCTGTTTAAACCTTACCTGAGGAAATTCATAAACATAGGGAGGCTCTTATGGTATAAGATTTTATAAACATGGTATTATTTATTTATTTATTTATTTACCATAATTGCGTTCTTAAACTCTATGTTGCCTGGCTTGTGTGTTTAGTGTATTACCATTACTACCAATACTACCATTTTCCTAATGTATGACTGCATCTTAACATTTTATCAAAATCGTATTGTATTTTAAATTGTATTTTACTCACATCTACTGTTTACTGCTGTTCTGCATGCATCAACAGATGGTAGTGCGCAGTACTGACGGCTCAGCCTGGCTGTGTTTTGTTGCTTCGTGTTACTTGCATGGCTGTATACATGGTGTTTGTTGTTACTGTACTGATGTGTTGCTGTTTCCTGTTGCTCTGCATGGCTTGTGTTCTTTCTCAAGAATAATGCACCTGACAAAATAAAACTTGTAGGCCTAATAAAATAGATTTAAAAGCTATAGTAAAAGGAGTAAAATAGAGTGAAACAAAAACGAGATAAAAAAAAACAGTTAAAAATTGATTTAAAAAAAGACAAAAAAAAATGACACTGACATACAATTAAATAAAGAGGTTTAAAAATATTTATATAGAGGTAAATTAAAGCTAGAGTAAAAAAAAAAAAACTATAAATAAGATTAAAAAGACAAGATAAAACAAAGACAAATAAAACCAGTAAGAGAGATAAAAAATATATATATATAACATTATTAATAATAAAATAACATTAAATGAAATGGAATAAAATTTTACAACATGAACACAATAAAAATAACTGAATAAAAATGATAGTAATAAAAAGTCTCAGTATAATTATGGCATTATGCACCACTCTGCCCCCCTCCTCTAACCCTGTCCCAGTGCCCGGCTGCTCTAATGAACCTTGGTGCCATCCTTCACCTGAATGGGAAGCTTCCCAAAGCGGAGACCAACCACTTGAACCTGAACCTGACAGACCACAGCCAGGACCTCAGCATGGACCAGAGCAGGAGGACTGGTTCACCGATGGTACAGATCCAGCTTTATGGGGGAATCTGTGAAATCTGTCCTCACTGACAGGGTTGCAGCTTCTTTTCATAACCGCAGATCCTCCTGTCCAGTCTCTGCCAGGGATAGGACCACTGGCGGTAGACGTTGTTGTTTAAACAGTGACTTACTTTCGTCTTGTTTACCAAATGGATGGACAGTGTCAAGAGAATGGGTCAAATGGAGATATCTATTGTTGTCCTTGTAAGCTTTTCTCAAATAAGCACCATCCGTTTGTATGCATTGGGGATCATGAGAGGAGTGATGAGCGTAGGAGTCGCATGCAATCTTTACATCAGAGATGCATGGGCACAGTGACCATTGACTCATCTTTGCTAAAACAAATGGAAGCAGAGAGACAACACTGAAGAGATGTCCCCAAAAGAGTCATGGTGGTTATCGAGTCTCTAGGGGAGAGAGGATTCACCTTTAGGGGAGATTATAGATCGCTGGGGTTGCCTCACAATGGAAATTTTCTTGGGACTTGAGAACTGATGGCTCAGTTTAATCCATCCTTGGCTGGACATATTGAAAAGTTTGGTCAAAAAGACAGAGGATTGTCTCTTGTTTGTCATTGACAACTTGTGAAACATTTATTGATGTAATGGGAGAGAAAATTAGGCAGACTATTGCTGATCAAATTCAGGAAGCAAAATACTTCTCTGTAGATGTTGACTCAACCCCAGACCTGACCCACACTGATCAATTTACTTTCATTTTTCAGATTTGTGAACAAAAAATGGCAAATTATTGAATGTTTTATTGGGTTTGAGCCAACTGAAATCCATACAGGCAAAAGTCTGGCAGAATGTGTTGTTGTGTGATAGGTTGTTATGTGACAGAAAAGAGTAATTAACCTCAGAGTCATTCATCTCCAGGTGTAATATTTAATTAATGTTTAAATTAACAAAATTAATTTCATTCTTCTTTATTACAGTTAGCATCGTGTGTTAATAATATTTGTTTCATCATTGATTATGTCATTATTGGTTGCTAATGTGGACCAGCACTGGTAAAAAGATCATTTAGATCTCTTTATTTCTTAAAAAAAAAAAATAAAAAAAATAATATATATATATATATATATATATATATATATATATACACACACACACACACACACACACACACACACACACACATATATATATATATATATATATATATATATATATAAGGGTGTCTGTTGTACTGATACTAAGAGTGTTTAATGTGTTCATTGTGGAATATAAGTTTTGTTTGTATTATGTGAGAAATTATTCAGTGCAGACAAGTGAATGAAAGAGCTGTGTGTGGTTTTCCTCGCTCCTCTCTCGTTGCTATTCCTCCTGTTTAAGGGTACAACAGTTGCCATGGTTGACATCTCAGGCTTAGAGCTGTCAAATTGCAAAGGCCAGTCATATGACAATGCTTGTATAATGGAAAGTATAATGGACTGAAAGCACAACTAAAGAAAAGAAATCCTTTAATACATTATGTACCCTGCACAGCTTACTCCCTGAATTTAGTTAAAGTCAACACCATAGAGGCCAGCAGCCCAGATATTGGAAAGTGTTTTGACATGTTTCAGTCACTGTATACCTTTTTTGTTCTTTACAAACTGATGGGGGAAAGTTTGACACTGGAATCACTCTCAGGTACATGATGGAGCAGGTGAGCAGATGCAACCACAACACGATGGAAAAACTACACTAAGATAAAGGAAAATATGTGATATTGGGCTATACAAATAAAAATGTACTTGTCATGTGTGTGTGTGTGGGTGTGTGTGTGTGTGTATGTGTGTGTGTGAGACTGTGTGTGTGATTGATGGAAGAATCTTAATCAAAGAACTGTATTGGTGGATATGGGGCAGTATGTGCTTGTGTATGTCATTTAGCAACAACCTGTAAGCTGATGCATCGATATTGTTGTGCCCAGGAACGTATTGCTGCAGTCATGTGGTGTAAATTCTGTACGATAGATGATATCTACATGTGTTGTATTGTCTTTCAGATTGTGATCACAGACCATAGTCTTGTGTAAATCCTGTATAAGATACTGGTGTTTTCAAACAGATAGGAAACTACACTTGAAACCTATAATTCGAAACCTAGAGTGTGCATGTGTGCAGACGGGGTGGGCACCTCCAAGATTTTGTGCCCAGGGGCCACTGCATTCTTAATCTGTGCCTGCTGGCACGGCGCTAAGATGAAGCACTATGCGGCAAGAAAGAAACGCTGCACATCACTGTTTTGTATCTATGACAACAATATTGAAATATCAACATCACCACTCTAAGGTCCGACTGATCTACTCCCTGAAATGGGCTTTTCTGTCTTTGTTATTATAGTGTCTGTCTGACTTATCATATAGGTCAGGATGAGCCAACATGGCCAGAACAAGCTTCTTCTCCATTTCCTTGGTTGTTACAAACTTAACACTGTCACCTGCTTGACGATAAGATCGGTTGCCTGAAGGAGGGACAGTGATGACACCAGCGCCTTTCTGAAAAGTTAAGGGATTTTCAACTAGAAACACTTGGAGCAGCCGCAAAAAGTCGCTTTGCTTATCACCAAAGCAGAAGGTGAATAAATTGAGTAAGGTAGGTTTTTCAGTTAATACTTATCACAACGTCAACATGGTGCTTGTGTAACAAGTTAGGAATGATGGACTCAAAAGGCAGAGAAATGAGAAGTGAGGCAGCTGAACAGTTCAAAGAATGTTTATTTCTACTTGGGTGCAGGATGATGAGTCCGGGGTGAGGGACTGGCTTGATTGGAGAATGACGCGGCTCCAGGTGAGGGCTGGATGGAGGACCTGGCTGGCTGAACTGGCTGGGTGGCAGACTGGATGCAGGACTGGTGCTGGAGGCCAGGGTTGTAGCTGGATCCGTGGCAGAAAAATAGAAGAAGTTACTCTTGATACTGAATACAAAAACAGACAGGCAAAAGAGCTGGCTTGAAAGAGACTGACAGTGGTTACTGAGTCAACAATCAGGCGAGGTCTGGTTGTTAGAGGCAGCCTGTTGTAGAGCAGAGATGATGAGTTGATGGCAGACAGCTGAGCAGGCTGGAGACCCAACCCCAGCACACCAGACCCCAATCCTGCAATCAAGCACACACAAACACACAGAAAGACAAGCTCTGGGGCAGAGGGCATGACAGCCTGAGCAAACATACAAGTGTAAGGAGTAAAGCTTTTATAACGCTATGTAGCCTGTTTATCTCACCTTACCCACAAACTTTACATTTGCATCGGCTCATTTGCTATGCCTCTGATGTTTTGTGGCTTGATTAAACATTTTAATGCGTTATAATGTTTTCATATGGTTACAGGGTCTGAGGAGGAGACAGAACTCCTCATAAAGTTGAGAAGTCGCACTGAGGCTCTTTCCACATGCTCCCAAACAGGATCGGGGGTGAGTTTTCATTTATTTCACTTTATTGCATCTTATGAATGGATTTGAGATTATTCCAAAGTCTTGATTGCTATGCTGCTAATTTTATCTGTAGTGTGCTGTGTTTTTCATGTACAGATGGCAGGCGTAACATGACTTTAATTTTTTTTACTGTGCAAGTGGGAAAATTGTACAGATGATGGGACTGTAGGGGAGACTGACAGGAGCACAGGCAGCCAAGAAATGGGAGTATCTGACAAAGACATATAAGGTCACTGGCATAACTTTTTCCAAATGCAAAGGGTAACAGGGAAAGATCAGCCATCACCCAACACAGCCACTTGTTTAAATTTAAATAGAATCACAAAGACTTTTTTCATGTTTTTTCATTTAATTTTTGTTTGAACATACATTTCATTTATTTTTCTCTGTCAAAAAAGTTTTGAGAAAGTATTTGAGAAAGTAAGTACATCTTCAGTTTTGTCAAAAGAAACAAATGTCTGAACAACGTATTTGAGTGGTATTTAAATTTTTTGTGCACTGCTGTTTTCAATGTGACTTATAAATAGTCGTGGTCCAGCAGCTGATGGATAGGTGCAGAGATGCGGCCTGCCAGCCTATTTCTCATTGCTGCACCAGTGACCTCAACAGCAAGAGGGGCTTGGTTGACACTGTCCCTCCATGCCTCCTGTACAGGCTCCTCAATGTCCCCAACTCCCAAACAGATGTTGTGGAGTGCAGCACAGCAAGTAATGATGGCGGGGACAAATGTAGGGTCGACCTCCAGGGCATTGAAGAAGATGCTGCGCCACCTTGTTTTCTTCACTCCAGCTGTATGATACAGCGGGCCTTGGCATGATGACAGTGATGCCACTCCTGCACTCTGCCATGCAGTGGTTCCCTATAGGGTGTTATGATTAAAAAAAATGTAGAGGTACCAACCATTCCCTGGACCTGCAGGAGGGTACAACAGATCTATGAGGAGGGGGCTGTTTTTGAGTGCTCTTGTTTCTGATCCTAGGATCCTAGGCCTGTGGAAGCATCTAAAAACACAGACTGCATGGAGCTGGACAGACTGAAACAGCTTCCTGTCCAGATAGTCTTTGGCAGCATGACCTGCAAGTGCCTTGTTCCTGATGTGGCATCCATCAATTGCACCTACATAGGTCTCCAAAGCATCTTGCTGTGCTAGTGCAGCAAAGCCTTGTCCAACCACATCAAGCTCATGGGGCTTGGAGAACTGGATACAGTGCTTCCTCTTGTCCACTATCCTCTGTTCCATCTTATTGACAGCATGGAAGGTGCTGGTCTTTGAGACAGCAAAGGCACAGCAAAGCACACTCTAAGAGGCCCTGTGAGCCAACCACTAAAGGAAGATTTCCAGCCATGGGTCTTTATGGTGCATACTATGCCATCACCATATTCACAGCACCACCTATGCGAAAATCAGTCATCAGTACATCCACAACATCAAAATACAACTTCAGCAATGGTACCCCTGCTGTTATTACGTTAAAGCAGTCAGTCGTTAAAGCAGTCAGTCAAGTATAATGTGTGCTATTGCTGATAATCTTATATGATTTCTTGAGGAATATTTCCTGCATTGAATTGTAGGCTACAGGCTTTTTGTATGCTATTTTTCTAAGCTAAGAAAGACATTTCTGAAATTGCAAGCCTTATTAACCAAATGTCAACGTAATGCAGTCATCCAAAAGGACATGTCTCGTTGAAAGGCATTGGTAGTTATTGTGACGTACCTTCAAGGAACAAACCATCGCCACACACAAAACTGGCTGACGATCCACACCACCACACCTGCCTGCCTTGGTCTTCATTTGGGTTCAGCTACAGCCTCGTGACAGAAATGTGGTATATAAATAAAGACTGAATGATCGAAGATTGTGGTCATTTTTGTTTTAAACTGGTAAACCAAAGGAGGCAAAAGCAGAAAACAAAGCTTGAATTAAAGCATCAAAACACCTGGAGGTCTGGTTGATGATTGGGAAAAACTGGCAACGAGCAAATGATTATTTGTATATCTTTACATGTTTATGTGATGCGGTGAGCATTAAGTGAACCTTACCTCATTGTAAGACTAGCTTCAATCCCTACATGACAAATACTTGCGATATTACACTAGAGTAAATTGACTGTATTACTCACATTACTCCAGGTAACATCTCCAGACCACAGCCCCCCATGTTATTCCAAGTAACACACATCCCCTTCATTTTAGTGAGGGGTGTTCAGGGATTTTGCGGGAAAAATCATTCTTGTGTCTTTCACTGCCTGCTGCAGTTATTATCAATAATGAGACAAGGCGCCAAAGAATATCTATGCTGGCCGGACGAAATTGCGCAAAATGAACAATCAAGGACACAGAAGCCCTGTCCCTGAGGACAATCTAGATGCACCACCCCTGTGTTAAAATTAGTACATTAAAATAAACTGTTGGCCTGGTAATATTGTGTCCGTTGATGATCATTAAAAAAAATTAGCACAAATACCACAACCAGAATTGGCTAATTTTGTTGCTGAGAGTTGTCAGATTAATTTAAATAAAGACACCAGTCCACAATATTACATGATTTAATTTTTTATTCCTTCAGATTTTGTGACTCAGCCATTTATTATATATCATATATAATGTCTTTGGCCTTTGGATACTGATGGCAATGCCAGAGTAGATATGTTGCAGCATTCAGAGGCATAACAAAAAGGGAAGAAATGGCCTCAAGTCATATCACATGAAGGTGTCCATACCGTAATTTCCATATTCATCAACTGTCTGATGTCTTCTTGCAAGAGGCCTTTTATCTGCAGTAACTGCAGGGCTCGAATCAGCTGTATTCAATAAATTATGGGAAAAAAAATCAACTATTAAGACAATACATCCCCATCCTTTACACATTTCTCGATACACTCCTTACTCATCTCTGCCCTCACCCTCAGTCATATGCTGTGATAGACGAGCTCTCTTCATCCTCCTCATCCTCCGACTGCCCTCTCCCCAATCCACATCCACCTCCTCTAAGGCCAGTAATTTTGCAGATACCAAATTGGCATCGACATTATGATGAAGAGCCATGGCCTCATTCTATGTCCCACTTCAGTAAATAGTCCAGATTGCTGCCATTTGTTTTTTTTTTTTTTTTTTTTTTTTTTTTTTTTTATGAGGTCCTTGTGTTTGTTCTTGGCAGAGCATCATTATGTTTTCCTCTCAAGAACTCAAGACCATTCTCAAAATATGAAGTGATGTCACTGCAGCACTGTAGATATTAAAAGTAACTTTGGACCAGCATGTGGGTTTGGAAGAGCAGTGATGGACTAAATAAGAAGAAAAGATAGACCACAGACCACAGGAGAAGTTAAAAATAAAACACATATTACTAATGATACCACATAAACCATTGTAACATTGCAGGTGAATTCAACAAGACCCTCAAAATGTTAAGTATTTCCCTTTATAGCTGGTTTTAGTGTTCTTGAATTCTCTCTTTGAATTCTTTATTTCTTATTTCTCCAAAGAGTTTGTTAGTTTGCGTTCAAACGGTGCAGTTTTTCTTTTTGAGTTCAATTCAATTTCTCATTCAAGTTAGGTCTGTTTATGAAATTTTAATCCTGTGTGTGTCTCCATACTTATTTAACCAGTATAAACCCTGTTTGGTTTCATTTTGGTTCACTTAATACTCCTCTAGTGTTCTCACATTCAGTTAAACAGAAAACAAAGTGCACATTTCACCAAAAGCACAGTACACAGATAATCAACAATTAACCAACATAACCACTTAACACTTTTAACCAACACTTTTTTCTTTGCTACAGTGTCCAGACATAAGCAAGTTGCTGCGAGTTACAGCGAGTTGCTGCAGTGAAATACTGTCAAATCCATAAAGTTGAGTTTAACTATACATTCAGTGTATGACTTGGTCTTATCTGTGTGACGATCATCTCTATCAGATATTATTCTTGGTCCAAGATGAACCCTGTGGTGTCTCTATGAATGATCCTGAAGATAATCCAATGATTCTGCAAGGTCTCCTATGGATGGCAGTTTGGTAGCAGGCATTACATGCACCACTTGACATAATTAGACACATCAGTCACAAATTAGATACATCACTCCCTACCATCTATCAAATGACTCTGATGTGTTAATATTCTGTACAGTGCAAGAGGAGATGTGGCTCTAGTCAAGGCTTTTCAAAGTTTAAGCTCAGTCGCAATGGTTAGGCATTCTCTATATGGGGTTGAATATGTTCCTAATTTACATTACTTTGGGATTCTATTAGTTAATTTCAGTATTTTTTTGTGTTCTGTTTTGTGTTTGGTAATAATTTGGTTTGGCTGGATAAACTGTCTTGGTATTTCATTGTGTTCGCCGATGTGAGTGCCAGAATCATCTGGCAGAAGGGACTCTTTTTCCTGTTTATTTCCTGGTGCTGAAGGGCTTTATAATGATAAGACTGATGAATCTCTGTTTTTTAAAATTATTTTAAATTTGATGATTTTTGTCTGAGTTGTGATCATGGGGGGTATTGACCTAATTCTGCCCTGCGTGTAGAGTTTGGTGCATTTCTGTGTATTCTGAGTACTGATCTGCAGAACTCTTCATACACAGTCTCAACTGGATGGTAGTCACAGTTTTTGAAATCTTGTTCTGAGATTTCACTGTCATATAGTAATGTGGGTTTGATTATTGAGCCAGGTTTGTCTTGGCATTTCATGCAGTATTTTTCATTTGATGGCACAGAATGCCCTTCTTGCCTTTTCCTTCAGTGTATTCACAGCCTTACTGAGACAGCTCGTTGAACTTCACATGCTGCCCAAGTAATTACAACTTGCTGTATGTTCAATCAATAGCTTTTTCTTCAGTTTTGAAGTTGTTTTTCCTACAGATTGGACTAATTTGGAAAAATCCTTTCTTGTTATTTTCTTTTTTTCAGGTTGACTTTCAGTGCCCATGTCTGGCAGAAGTCATTTAGGATGTTAAATTGCCCCTGTAAAACCTCTTTTGTAACATAAGGACGAGGTTTCTGCTTACAAAAGAAATTCAGCTTCTGTTTCCAGAGGAGTAAGACCATGGGCATGAGATTCAGTCAAGTCAATTGTCAAGTCAAGTCAAGTCAATATGGCAAGTTACAAATTTGCCTCAATTGGTTTTACAGCAATACAACATCCTCTGCCCCTGAACTCTCAAATCAAATAAAGAACAACTTGCTTAAAAAATCCCTTTAACAGGGAGAAGTAAGCTTTGGTAAATCTTAGGGAACATTCTTTAATATAGATATTAAATAATGTTGGGTCGAGGCTACAGCCCTACTACACTCCACATTCTTGTGAGATGTATTCTGTATTTTGTTGTCTAATTATTTTTTGAGTACATAGTCATCAGTTATGTGGTGAGGGTACAGATATGGACAGTTGTATGGAAACTTAGCAAGAGTCCAGTTTTACTTGGGTGTAGAACTTTGTGTTCAGAGAGGAAGTTGGTCTCATCACAAATCACAAAAAAGGCTATTCATCTCCAGTTTCTCGGGGCTTTAAATACCCGTGAGGTCCTCTAAACCAGTTACAGCATTGTGTCATTTTTTGCTTGTTTGGTTTGTTGATATTACAGGGCTAAATGATCATAATCCAATCACTATTCATTATGGTTATGTCACTGGCAATTGAATTACAGTTTAAACTAATGTAAACAGCCATGGGGTTAATTCAATCATGGCATGAACACGGACGCCTGGGATTACATTAGCAATAATGTAATACCAATAATGCAACAAATGTAGATTACATGGTAACGGGGAGGAACCCACCGTGTCATCTCGGTGAGCAGGCAGAGAGACAGACATCTGGAGAAAACAGAAAAAAGGAAAGGTCTGTAAGCAGATGTTTTGAGACTATTTTAGCAGAGCAAAAGAGAGAAAGAATTGCACAACTAATCAAATGGCGAAGTCTTTCTCTGCGGTGTCGGACAGTGGGTTGAGCCACTCATCACAGCGCATCCTTTGTCAGAGTAATAAGATGTTAGTGTATCAGGCCTAGTTGGCCATTGTGAAGTTTTCACTGATTTTCAGAAGTGCTTTGTGCAGTGCAGTGCTGTAGATAATGATGTTGGCAGCTGTATGCATACTTCCACCCTCTCTCTTGATTTGAAATATTGGTGGGATGAAACCCCCAATTACCACTGTATTCATCACAAACAAGGCACTGGAAGGCAAGGTACCCACTGCCTAAAACCACACAAACTTGATGCAAGTGCGTAGGCATACACAAGCAATCATGCAAACATGCCCACTTGACCATGCATATGTGCAAAATTTCTCCTTCTGCCTTTTTCACACATATTTTATTGGATAGTTTAACAGCTCAGGTTGAAAGTGGCACTCGGCAAGTTTATATGGCCATTGGCAGCGAAAGGTAATTATTTGACAAATTTGAACTTCAATACCAATAAATCCTATCAGCTGATGTCAGTAAAGTGCAAACATCTCCAGACTGTATATGATGCTTTTCACCAAAGGAGGACAAAATGGAGCACTCACTTGCTCTTGTTTAGCTGACATTTTTTGGCTTTAATGGCTTTATGGCTTTATGGGTTTATGAGCACTTCTATGTGTCTTTTAAAGGGAAACTGAAAAAGTCGTGCACAGACTACAGGAATAAAAAGGACAACACAACATGTATACAGCCTAGATGTGTTAGTAATCTCCTATTTTAATATTATCTTTTAGTGTCTGGGCCTTCATTCTCAAGCTTCAGATAGCTCATCAGGGTGTACCATTTCAAATATGTAGCCATTATGTCTTATATGATGGCACTTATTATTATTTATATTATTATTATTTTAACTGAGTTGAACTGAACAGGCAACACGGAGGACAAGGACACAGCAGACATTATTCTTATTCACCACAGCAAAAAGAAAGCCGGCGCTCCATGAAATTGGTCATCATTCCCAACTTTAAACTCCTTCAATGAAACCCAAACAGCTAGATGCACAAAAGATTTCCTAAAGGGCTCTAGTTTCCCGGCGCAGTGCGGGGTGGCGCAGTGAGGCGAACCCCGCGCAGAGCTAGTTTCGACCGGCGAAGCGGGAGAGGTGGACAGTTTCCAAGTTTCGCAGACCGAGGTGCGCCGAGATGGAAGTGGCGGCGCAGCGGTGGGAGGTGCTGACAGATTCAGCTTGGCGCAGTGACAGTTTTGTGCCAAAAGGCATCACCAAAACCTCACAATCAGCACAAACGGTGCCAATCTCCTTTGATCTGACATCAGTTGTGACGGGACAGTTGATATGGAGATATATGTATGTGCTGATTGTGATCGTAGCATTCAATAGTGTTTTTTTTTTTTTTTTCGGTATTTATTGCATTGTTCATGTGTCTGACATTCCGGAAGTCTGCCTGTGAGGTTTTGGTGACGTGTCCGCACTGCTCGCCGGTCTCCGCTCTGCGCCTGTCTCCTGGGCTCCGCTCCGCCTGCGGCAATAGACCTCCATGTCAGTTGTGTAAACTTTCATTACGCCTTCACGCAGCGCATTTTAAAGGCGAGGATAGGGGCTTATTTGATTGGTTAGATGTGAATCGGCTGTGTCAAACCCACTCCATGCATTCTCTCCTCCCCTCCACCGGTAGGAGGGACGGCGGAGTACTTGCGCCACCGAGAACGGCATGCCAAACTTGGAAAATCCGCCTGGCCACACCCAGTTGGCGAAGCGCATCTGCGCTACGCCCCCGCCTCGCCAGGTCTGCGAAACTAGAGCCCAAAGTGTTCTGAGAAACATCTGGATGGAACCAAATATAAGATAATACTAGCTAAACTGCTCTGATAAAGCACGGCCACAGTCCATCTAGCTCATCACGTACATATCTAAAACAACACTGACTGGACTTAAACAAAATTTGGGGTAGTGATGCATGCCATTGGTCCATGGCCGCGTATTCAAAATGAAAGTCATTGGCCTTCAGCAGGCACTACAACAGTTTTTGAGTTTTCGTTCTGATTAACGCAAGGGTTGCCTATATCATTCATGAGAGACAAGATGTTTACTTGTTTATCACTTGCTGCAGGCAAAGAGATTTATCTACCCAACACCAGAATTTAATTTGGGCACATACAATGCAACCACAGCACTTCCATAAATATAATAAAATAGGAATAGTGAGGATGAGATGCTGTTTTTTTTTATTGCAGGGCCACTAATAAGGTGTGTTCCACTGGTGATCACTAGCATGCGTGTAAACATATTAAAAATATCATAATTTCGATTTTTTTTGTTTCCTTCTCCTTTTGCAGGAAAAAGCTTGACTGTGAAGTGCCGAGCAGCGTGACACTGCACAATTTGTTGCTCAGGAATCTTCCTAAATTTTCACTCTCACAGAAGAATGAGTCTGCTTTCACTTTTGAGGGGAACTGTTTCAGACCACTTGTAGAGTGGAGGTTCACCATCTGCCTGCGCCTGTGAAAGCCTCCATTATTGGACAAGACTTCCACTGCATTTCAGGAGCTACCTCTGAGCTGCTGCAGCAGATCTGGCCCTGCTGCACAAGAAGGGGAACTTGACTGATATAAAGAAATGTGGAAACCTGTGGCTCTTGTCTCTGTGGTGTACAAAGTGGTTATCAAGTGCCTTGTCAGTACACTAAAGGAAACATAATCAAGTTTTTGTTAGATTATCCCATTGGTCAACTTAGCTGTTAAGAAATAAGAACCAGTGCTGCATGTAATACAGGCTAAAAACTTATGTGTGATGTAGCCAGGTGTGTTATTATCATTATTGTTATTGACATAACCAGAATCAGAATCAGGAATACTTTATTGATCCCTGAGGAGAAATTGGACAGTTGTTGTTGTTGTTGTTGTTGTTGTTGTTGTAAAGGATGGGAAGTAAGCAACCACGCTTTCCTCTGCTGTGCTGTGATTTTTACCTGAATAATGTCCCATAAAAATGAATTCAGATTCTATGGATAAAGGGAAGACAATCGATGGTTGTTCAAAAAAATACACTACTGCTGTAATTTCAAGTTAATTTTAGCAATCTTCCCATTCAAAGCAAAGCTACTCAGACTCATATAATTTAAGATTTACTCATCATTTAGCTCTAGAGCTGGAGCAAGTTCTTGTGTTCTCATCTCTGAGATAATTCTAGTGTACGCTGAAGTGTCCGCATAAAGCCAACTATCACTTAACATAATGGATGCTAAAGTAATAGTGTGGAGCATTAAAGCTAATTATCTACCAGGTACACTGCTTCAGAATAGCATTAACTCAGGGCACATGTAATGGTAATGGAAAATTAGATGCGTGAGAGATCTTTTTTTTTTTTTTTTTTTTTTTTTTTTTTACCAGATTCTTTAAATGGGAGTATCTACACCATTTATGCAGTGCCATGCAATGCCATGTTTCATGAGGAAAAACTGAACCAGAGCTGAGATTTGGGTGATGTCTGATCCTGACATCACAGTTTTTTTTTTGTTTTTTTTTTTTTGGTTGCAGGAAAATGACAACATCCAAAAAATCTTTGGCTATGGCAGGAATAGGGTCAGCAGGAGCCTTGGGTATGACAGTCTGGGCAGGACCAGTTTCACCTGATGTTATTTTTATGGGGCATTTGACAGGAGATAAGAGAGTTTGGAATTTTTCTGGCAGGTACACATGGCTCTTAAAAATAAATAAATGAATAATTAAATCGCCATAGCAGATTTGGACAGGGGCTAAAATACAAAAATGCTCCAGTAACAATTATGTTATGCACCTCAACCTGTATATAACATAATTTGATGAGTAGGGGCTTATGCTCTCATCTCATCGCGTAGTTAAGTGGACAAACAAAATCTACCAGAAAATTGTTTTATTCCTTCAAGTGCATTGACAAGGCACTTGGCAACCACTTGGTGCTCCACGGAAAGCAGAGTTACAGGCTCATCAGAGGGAGGGCCACAAAGCAAAGTGTCTACTGTCTCTCTCCCTCTGGCATTCTGACTCTGGTTTATTTTCCACATAATTTCGCCTGAAGTATGCCATAGCCATGACAAAGGGGAGGAAAAAGAGGAAACCGAAAAGACCACTTGAAAATAATCAGTGATTTATAAAAAACAATCCTTATGCCCCCGCTTGTTCACAATGGTGTGCAGAAAAAAAGAGAAAGTGCCAGAATTTTAAGCAGCATCTTGGGATGAACATCAGTATTTATGCTGTGTCGGTGTCGCTAATGGAGTCTTACAGTGAAGATGTCTGGTGGTGTTGATATTTACGTCCTTTTCTACTGCTGCTGATTTCCTCTGCCACTGCATTCATTCTGATTCCTGCAAAAGTGGGCCTCAGAAAAACTAAAGAAAAAAGAAAAGATTTGGATGCATCATTTTTTGCCATTTACGAAAATAGAAAATAAAAACATGAAAGAACTGAAGAGACGGAGGGGGATAAACGCCATTTTGATTGTTTTGGTCAGTTGCTGACAGCCAGTATCGGCTTCGACAATTCAATAGGTGATGGTCAGCTAAATGCACAGCTCTTTGCAGGGATTCATAAGCATTCACACATGTGTGCACACACACACACACACACACACACACACACACTGAAACCCATGGGACTCAGCCAATCCCAAAGGGAATCTCCTGATTAGGGCCTGTAGCCAATATGCTAGAGGACTGGCTGAGGATTGGGGATAACGCAGCTGGGAAAGCAGACACACGGTACTAATGGCTTTGGTTAAGACGAGAGGCCTAGTGAGAAGAGGGACAAAATAATCCCTTCATATGGATCAATGGAGAAGAGGATGGGAGGATTTGGTTGGCCAAACAGATGTGCTAATTAGAATTATGATGGTAACGAGCTAAATCATCTCCCCAGAGCTTCTAATGGAATGCTGTGATCCCATACATCCACAGCCTGAGTTCAGGAGTTTTGCTCCAAATTATGAAAGCCAACGTGTAATGTACAGACGCACCTACAATTACACAGTGATTGACAGCACAAAATTAAATCGGAGGACATGGCACCAAACAATAGACAATGTAGATCGATTATTAAATGTTGGAAACCAGGCAGACTAAGCCATTACATCTATATCTGATTTTAGTCAAGTTACGACATATTACATATGATGACATGATATTACAAACCTATCTTTATCATCCCCTAAACATATATACAGATGACCATTTTATTTATTTATTTGTGGATATATTTATTTATTTAACCTTTATTTATACAGCTAATCTCGCTGAAATATGCGGTCTCACTCAACATTGAATGATAAGCAAACAAGTATTTTAATGTAATATTAAAGTGCCAAAACAGATGAACATATCAACATTTGCAAACTCCAACACAAAGATGCTCTTTACACAGCCTCTAAAAGAATCAACCTGTCTTCCGTATATTTATATACGTATATGTATGTATACATAGAATTGTTAACGGACATTTTAAAAAATGATGTAAAAATGATGTGGATTCCTTACATTCCAATATTGTAAGCACATTCATGTATGTTGTTGAGGCTTAATAGCATTTTTGCTTCATCTTCATTCACCCTGCAACAATACATACAGAAAGTTTCACAACTCATGTCAGTATTGCCTACAGGAATTCTAGCAGGATAATGTAACATTAGCAGTTCAAATAGCCAACATTATAACTGTTTTATTATCTTTTTGGCTGTGACTATTTTCTGTTATTTTGCTTTGATACGGACAGAGGCAGAAAAATGTTGTTTTCATATGTAATTATTTCAAAATCATTGTGTTAGCTCAACGTGAGTCTACCTTACACATTACACCATTAAAATGTTACAGCTAATAATCAAATTTCCAGTAGGGAAAAAAGAATGGGAAATTTACGCGCTCTGTAGATTATAGTATTATTTCAGTAAGGATTTAGAATCTGGCTCTCCACGGTCCTCGGTCCTAATTCTCCCTCGTATCTCTTCTGCCGCCGTAAGAGTCATTGACCCCTTTTTGCTAATTAGGAGCACATAAGGCCTCTCCAGCTAGGACCCCATCCTCCCTCATAAAGAGACTAAACTTTACAAATTAATTTGTATTCAGCGGTGTTACTCCACCAGGCTGTCTGCTACAGGCCCTGATCAATTGGCTCATTCCATGTTGCTGAGAGGATCAATGGGCTACATGGTTGTATTAATGGAAATCAAAAATTGATCAGGTATAATTGTAGTGTACTCACAATAATAAATGCTTAGCTCCATGGAAAAGCTGTCCGTGGGTGGTATTGACTTTGCTGATAGGTCCCTCCTGACTCCAGTGTAAATAAATAAATAAATAAAGACAGAGTGAAGGAGGAAAAGTGAGTCTGAGGAGTATCAGGATGAAAAATGCAGAGAGTGTAATGAGAGGGTGAATGGTAATAATGAAAGTGCTGGCTCTGAGACAGGCCAGCTCACTTCTATCGGTGCCAATTTATTTGCAATCTATTGTATCTGCAAACAAATGTTGCAACAGGGTATTAAGAACAATGAAGATGTTAAACAGGGTTAAAAAGAGTTGGTGTGCAGCTGGGATTGGGTGCACAGGCGAGCCGCCATGGTAACATAATGTTATGAACTAAGGGAAATCTGGGTCTACAACTGTTCAAGTATTTGCATTAGTGTCACACACCTTTCTTTGTATTCTTCATCTAAAATGTGACAAAACAATAGCTGGCTCCATAATGGAGGTCCAGTGAATTGTCTGAGAACAAACACTGTCTGAATATATAACAACCAGGCAGAAAAAAAGAGATATCTGAAAAAAAAAAAAAATAAATAAATAAAATAAAATACTACACTGAATCTAAATCAACTCATTACTGTTTGAAGAAAAAGTGTCTTTTTATTTCTAAATTTTGGTTCCTACGACATAGAAAGTCATTTGATTTGAGTCTTAGTGTTTGCTCCAAAACAATCTGAGTTGCAGCCTCAGGCGAGTAAGCTCAGTAAACCTTAACCTTTTTAGGTTAACTAACTAGGCTACCAGCTAATTAGCAAACCAGTCAATAATAATGTCAGTATTAGCCATTATTAAATCTAGTTTCTATTAGACACCTTGCTGATTGGGCAAATCAGGTGTGTTTTCAATAAAAAAGCAATAGCTAGCCCTGATAGCCCTTTTTCACAGATTTTTTATTTTGGATTAAAATAGGGATTGCAATTCATACTTTTTATCTGAATTGATAGTTGTTCACTAATTTCGTTGTGGATTCTTTTTGATCCCGAGTGTATAAATAAATTGGCCAAGCTAATGAAGCGCAGCAGTCACACTAATATGATTCATTTTAATATAACAGCAAAACGAGAGAATACAGATGGACGGGGTTGAGAGCATAATCGAGCTCTAGCCAGCCGTGGTTTGTGCCCTTACCTTAACGCCAGTGTCACTTTAAATCACTGTCACAGCTTTAATGGAAAACTGTGGGATGGAAATGTGTAATCTCTCCTATTATATTTCTCTGGCTTTGGGGACAGCCATGATTATCATTTTACTCGTGGGGTGACCTCATTCAATTGAGGAATACGCACTTGAGGACAGTGAATCAATAATGGTCCAGAACCAATTATAAAACAGCTAATTGCAGATGCATTTTTAAGTCAATTGACTAAGTAGCCGTCAATAACAACAGCTCTTGCCAAGGAAATTATGCATGGAAGTGGAAGGGGGGAGTTAGCACAGGCGAACTGGCTCTTTAAAGGCATATGCCTCCATGTGATGACTGGGAATAAATTCACCTCATTGCATCAAACTTACATCTGTGCATGTCCTCTCTCTTTCTTAATCCCCTCTCCCTCTGCCAAAAGCTTTTAAGACTGAGGAAGAGTAATTGGGATCCACGTGGTTTGGGGAGTGCTTTCTGCTGTGTGACATGACAGAAATATCACAGTGCAATAGCTAATCGCCTGACCCCTTTGTTGCATATTCATTCATAATGTTGCTCTGGTAAATTAATTTGGATAATGCTTTAATCAATCAATGACTGCCTTTTGAAGATATTAAACTCAGGCATATATTAGATAAGTCAATTTCGGCTATCGGTAAGAAAATCACATAAGATATATGAGTGTTATCAATGTCAGAAAAAAGCTTGTGGTAGAAAAAAAAGAAAAGAAATGGAGTTTGACCAAAGCATATGAAAATTACTATGCAATTACTATACAAAAAATTTTTTTTTTTTTTTAATGAAATGCTGAGACTAACCTTCTTGAGCCTGGAGAAGGAAGACATGGGCATTCAAATAACAAATATAAAAAAAGGAGAAATGGCCTGATATATCAGTAAACAGCTAAATTGCTCTAAACCAAAAAGAAAAAAAAGAGAAAGACATATCCTTATTTCCACCTTATAATGAAATCTTAGTATATTAAATTGTGTCAAGTGTCATTACAATAAAATGTTCACTCTGCCAAGCCAATAAGAAAAAGTGCTGCTGCTTCAATAACATGCCACATTATTTTGTGAAACAGCGCCACCATCAGTGAGGCAGGACGTGAGTCTGCTTCACTCGCTGGTTCAGTTCAATAGAAACTTCACCAGATGCTGGTTGGACAGTTAACCATTATGACCAGCAGTGTAGTGGTAGTTAAGGAGGAGGTGACCTATTAAGTAGTTTGGTGGATCATTGAAGAGGAACTCTATCATATGTTTACATGACTTTTAGGCTGATAGGTGGGTATACTGTAAATTGGATATATTCTGTGAACCTGCTTATATTCTTCAAGCCTCTGTTTGGGTTTCGACCGATGTTTTGTCAAAAGTCCCCCTCAGAGAACCGGTTCAAACCTCCATTTATTTCTTCTTATGGAGTTCCCCATTGTTCCCCTAGCTATGTCAGTGTACATTTGACCAAATATCTGAAAGTCTGTACTGGTATCTGTATTACTCTGTTTTTTAAAATTTATAAAATAGTAGGTTACAGATGGCAAAAGGCAAAAATTGTCAGGTTTCCATTTTCAGGGTCCTTCCACTTGACCAAAAATGTTAATCAGCAGCCGCCACTGGTCTGGTAAAAATATATTGCTTATATTTAGTTTCATATGACATTAGATGCTCAACCTAATTATGGAGCTAGGTGTTTCAAAATACAGTGTCAATTTTTATACTTGTGTCTATACAGGACCATAGGTGGATCACAATCAGCTTAGGTTCCTACAAACATACTTTTTATGTCCAAGCATGGTACACGCTCTGTAACGGCATGCTTGACTGTGGAAGTGTTGTGCACTGGTGTACATCCCGTTTGCATGGTCGAGCCTTATATACGAGTCCAACAGAAAACTGCATGAACCTGTTGCTTCCCTTTTAACAGACTAGGTATGGCTTGTTGATAGCTAATAAAATGCCATTCAAGATAATGGGTTCTTATTATTCAAGTGGATTGCTAAAACAAAATACTGCGTGAACTTCATTACCACTATTGATTTGCTCTTAAATATGGAAATGATGATCTGCCATAAAGTATTGTCATTCGCTGTAAAGCCACTTTGGCTCACGCTCACTGGTGCAGTAACTACTTTCATCAACATTACATTATCTACTGTTGCTGTTGCTCGCTTGTCTGTGGATTTGGCAGTCCAGCAAAAGATAATATTTCAAGTGCATTTAGGAATTAGATATATCCAAAAGCAGGGCTGCCACCCTCATTGTGAATTTGAAAAAAATCAGACATGTAAATAGGCTATTTTGTATGAGAATTCAAACACAGAATCCCTCGCCACTCTCCTGCAGAAGCACATGGCATCATAAAGACGTTTCTAGTCTCCCTGCTATTTCTCACACATTACTGCATTCTGTGATTTACAGGAGAGGTTCCTGGGGACTTTGTGGCAGATAGCAACGGCAAAGTGAAGAGAAGGGTAGACAATGTAGTTTACAACCATCTCTCTGGCCCTTCCGCCTTGTTTTGATCAATGGCTGCTACAAGGAAGGTTGCCAGAGCAGCTTCTGTGGCCTTCAGCAGACTAAAAGCATGAGCTCTCAAAACAAATGAAGAGCTGCATTTCATAGCAGATGTGAGACAAAACCACAACTTCATAAAGCAATATTTACAAGCCGGAGAAGAGAAGTACGCTGATGATGAAAGAAGGGTTAAAATCAATTTTTCCTTGAGCAACAGAATAGCTATGGCTCCTCTTATTTTTCTTCCTATTTCTGAAAGTAGTGCACTCACCTTTCCTAGTGTATTTATTGAGACAGTGGGAGGCAGAGAGGAAGCCACAGTGAAGAAAGTGCTGCTGGGATTTGATCCTGTTGTCCAGTGGAGGCATGTTGAACCTCACAGCTATCTCCGGTCATGAACTGCTGCATTTAATCTGATTTATCAATAACTTTTGATTACCTTGCTCTCTCTACATCATGAATGAAAATTTTATTTCTCCTCTTTCTCCTCTTTCTTTCTTTCTTTCTTTTTGTTCCCCAAGATAACATTTTAATTGCTTGAGGTTGTTTTTTTTTTTGTTTTTTTTTTAGATGCCAGTGTATTTTTATTTCTAAATTTTATTTTTCTTCTGTTGAAAATCAGTGTAATCATATGAGAATAAAATTTGGCTGTTTCACCAAGTAGAACAGGCACACAAGGACTTTGGTTTAACTCTTTTGTCTGTCTTTTTTTGTCATTTCTGCTTTATTTGATAGTGACAGTAGAGAGAGACAGGAAAGGCAGGGGCGAGAGACGGATGACAAGGGCTCGGGCTTCAGTCGAACCCAGGACACTGCGGTCAGGACTTATGGTAAGGAATACAGGATACATGCTTTACCAGGTGAGACATCAGGATGAGTTCTGTATCTGGTTTTAACTCGTAAAATATTAACTGTATGTGGGGGATGAAAAAAGAACAGGATTTCACACAGGGTGTAGACATTATGTATTCCCATTCACTGTCAAAACAAGTTGCTGAGTTTCCAGCTGATCTGGAGGGCTGAGTGACTGACTGCCAAGAGGGCCACCTCAGCTGGTCAAGTTACTGGTCACTACATATGGTTGCTGATAAGGTTTGATCCATTTTTTACATTGCACAGTTTTCACAACCCAGTCTTGTAATTTGCATCTGTCAACAAAATTGACAGGTCTCTACTTCACTGTTGTATTATTTCCTGAACGTTTGATTGCTGCAATTATTTGTACAATCATCACTTACTTTGTTTGTTTTTCTCTTATGTATATCCGGTTCTCTGCTGCTGCTGCAAAAAAGGTGTTCACGAAAGTTTTGAAAAGTGTCCCAGTCAATTCATCTGAGGCCGGCCTGTAGCTTCCCCGCTCCATGGTGGCTTCATCTATTAAGTGTTGTCTGAACTGGATTTGGCTGGGGATCATCTGAATCACAATGTGGCTGAGAATTGCAGGAGATTGCAAATCTGATGGCAGAAAATTGATCCAGTGTTCTCAGTTCCAGTGTTGTGCAGCTGACCATTTGCTTGTACTTGGAAAGTCCATTGTGCAGATTGTATTGCCAAAGATGAATATAGCCGAATTGGTGTGTTTGCTTTTCAAAATTAAAGCTGCATTAGCCAAGACGTTTCTGTAAAAATCCAGCTGTCTTATAAGCTTAAATGATAAAGTGGAGCTGTGGACAGTTCCCTCCACTAATTGCAATTCCACAGATTTGCTCTATTTGGCAAACTGTTCCACCCACAGGAAATGGTGAATCAAAACTTTAAAGTGAAATCTAAAGGTGAAAGCTCTGGGCAGAGCAAGCTAGACTCTTGTTACATATTTTGCCTCTCCTGTTCCTTTTTATGCTTTGATTTAAAGCATCACAGATGAGTCAGGTTTGTAAATATGAGTTTGATATTGCAGTTTACTAATGCCACCTTATAGGGTTATTGAAACTCCCTTGTTGCCAATTGGGCCTACTAATGTGTAAAGTACAGTTTCAAATTCCTGTTCTGAGAACTTGACAGTTTCATCAGCTTTTGCTTGGAGGTGTGTACCTGCCAGGATTATTAATGAAAACTATCCAGGAGGGCAGATGGGGTAGCATTTAATGATTGGTGTCTCTAGGTCCAGAGACAAGGATTTGGCTAACACACCAAATGTTTTTGATCCAAAAACATAAGCCTCTGCGCCCTGGCTCTTGCCTTGACTCAATCTGTCCCAGTCAGTTTGCAATTGGGGATTTCCAGGGTGTTTGGCACAAACCAAGTCTTACCACAGAAAAACCTGCCTCGCACTTGAAATTCCTGTTATTTTCAATCAAACGCTGTACAACTTTTCCATCTCGTTTAAAGATCCCACATTTCTGAAGTGGAGTGAGGGCAAAGGAAAGGGAAATCCTCTGTGTCAAAATCAATTTAACACACCTTACTGCATCTTCCTCCTTGCTACACTTTGCTCCTCAGAATCACGAGAGCGCCTGAAGATAAAAGGCAGAGTCCGACATAGCCAATGGCCCGCGGCCAGTAAAAATGTATGCAGGGCATGTTTATGCAGGGCACGGATAGTCACTGGCTTGTCCAGGACAGTGATGACCAATCACTGTCATGGGTAAGTCCGATTAAACACAATCTTTTCCATCCTAGCATCACTCATTCATCATACTCAGTGCCACTGAACTCGATCTGGAGAGTACAGCCATAGTGGTGGTTGTTTTGCTTCTCACAATCCTGCAATGTTATTTTGAAAGCAGATGCCCCATTGAGCCTACTGGTGGCACTAGAGAGAAGGTGATGGGGTCACCAGAATTTCCAGGTTTCATCCTCTAGCCAACATGAATGTTATCACAAAATTTCATGGCAATACATATAATACTTTTTGAGATATGCCACTCTGGATCTAACTGCTGACAGACAGAACAGACCGACGGATGCTGTGATGTATGAGCCCCCAACTAACTTATTAAAACTGAGAGAATTTGTACTCTTGGTGGCTTGCTACCGCTGACTTGCCATCATTTTCTGACACATTTTGTCTTTTGAAAATGCAAAGACTGATTCAGTAAAGATGTGTAAGGTTGGGACACAGCTGTGGCCAAATCTCAAATTATTTTTCTCTCTCCCCTGATAGGGTGGATTCTACTTATTTGCTTCATGTTTGCCATAGCCCGTTCCATCATTCTGGCAAAGCAGAGGCAGCAGAGGAAATTAAGCCTGTGTTAAAGAATATTTATCTCCCCTCCATACATTATGTAAGAGGCCTTGAGCGAATGTGAGTGGAGGTTAAAAAAAATCTGCAGATTCTAAAGTCTCATCTCTACAGCTGTATCTCACCGTTTCCCCAATCAATAGCTATTGCTGTATAATTGGAAGTAATTCACAGGCAAGCTGGATTGCAGAGTTCCTAGAGGTGTTTTGCAGGCAGCTTTGCTTCCATGTAAAATTGGCACATATATTCAGGCCAGAGATCCTCATTATATTTGATGACCAAATTGATTATGCCCATGTTTTATTCACAAATTTGGCAGTCTGACTTATGCATTGTCTGCAGTGCAGAGCTTTCTAGAGCTAGTTTTTTTCTCTCATTGCCAAACAGAGGGTTAGACAACAATGCAGGAATCAGTGAACCAAAGCTAAATTACTTGACTACCACTTGCGCTGATAGCCATGCCATTGTATATGTCACAGTCTATGCATTCTATGTCATGTTTTTCCCCCTTGAATGGTTCAGGAAATAACCTAGCCTTAAACACATCCACTTTTTTTTTTTTTATTTCTCCCTGAATATTAATTAACACTTTACAAAAACACCTGTCAAGGATACAGAAATGCGACAAAACATTACTAATTATTAACATTATCATACCAAGCATTATTGAAGGAGCACTATGTAAGTGTATGATGTTCTAATATCATCTAGCAAACACTGCTGTCCACGTCTGTATACTCAGTAGCAAGCTTAATAGTATTTAATTTATTACTATTGGAAGCTGTATTTTTATACCACAACACAACCTATGTCAGCACATAAGTTTAAAACATTTAAGAAGAGCTGCAAGATGTCAAGCACCAGCCATGGGAAACAAGGTAAACATACATTTTGGGCTACACACTGTACCCGCAACAAGTCACAGAGGTCTGGTGTTACCAGAAACACAAAGGTCGAGAGTGGAAGTGAAAGCAGTAGCAGTAGCAGTCTTGGCTAATTTAGCTACACACAGCCAGTTTCAAATGTGTGTGTGTGTGTGTTAGCCTGCTAACAATGGAGTCTAGACTAGTGCTGCCCCACCCAGCCGACATCAGCCTGGCTACGTGTGTGAGCTGGGAATGAGAGGGAGGGGGATATTCTGGAAAACAGCACAAAACAAAGTTATTATTTCATTTTAAATTTTTGTTTTCAATTCTGGTTTGTTTCAGTTAGTTTCACTTTAGTATTTATTGTTTAAAAATGTTTTTTTTTTTTTTTTTTTTTTTTTTTTAATTAGTTTCAGCATTAGTTTCAGTTGTTTTCTTTATTATTATAAAATGGGGTTGGGAGGAGGGGGGCGCTGTGCAGGATAGTGAAGGCAGTTGACTCCCAGTCATTTCGACATCCCAGCCTCAATGAACATCAGCACAAGTGCCTCCTTGTGCTTGCTGTAGTGATAAATTTGACCAAACTGACAAAGACTAAAACTGAAGACATTTTCTGTATGTTTATTTTCTGTATGTTAGTTTTGTGAGTACACCATATTGTTTCAATTATTTCTATGCTTCAGTAGTGATAATGTTTTTTTTTTTTTTCACATCTTGCTTTAGTTTTTAGATTAGTTTTAGTGAACTATAATAACCTGGGCTGGATTGGGTATTTACAGAGTTTGAAATCTCAGCCATCATCACAGTACCACTGAATTGACTGGTACTGATCAACGACACCCCTGAACCCTGGGTGCTGTTTTATGGTCATCTGCATATTTTAAAATGCAAGAAGTAGTCTGGACATTGTGACCAGAGCACAGAGGTATCTTATAAAGGGTGTCTTTCTCTGGTCAAATAATGCCTACTCAGCTCACTTGCTGTGCTCAACACCTTGGCATAATAGAATCTGTCCAATTCAGCAACCAGTGCTAACTTGCTATTATGTCCATTCAGTTGTCTCATGCATAAACTGCGACTGGGTTTAAGTGCTCACTGACTGATAGACATAATCATTTGATAAGGTTTTCTGCTGAATGAACCCAGTGTACCCACTAAATGAACAAATCACTCCCTCACTTTGTACTGTGCCTTGTGCTGTAGACCAGAATGTGAACCACTAAACCAATTGAGTGAATGTGTCACATTTGTGCAGTCTTTTGACCAAGCCGAACAATCTGAAGGAGCGATATGGCATTACACTTGTGCCATGAAGTAGCCTGCTGTTTGGGCGTCATGCAACGATGGCAGCTTGAGCATGTGTGAGGTTGTTACAACTGTGTTTGATGATGACCTCATTTTTGGAGAGTACACAGCATTAACATTGTCAAACTAGGCAAATAACAACTGTCTTTGTCATGAGCTGTCTTTTTTGTGCTTGCAAGCATGACTAGTCAATTATACTTGTACAGCCAGCAGTCCAACCACACACGCTGTACCAACTGGAAATTTCTGTTCATTTACATTTGCAAACTGATTTGACTCGCTCACTTTGAAGTATTGTTCCAGTGAACAAATCAGATGTGAATTGACCTACAATTTCCAGATATTCGGCACCACATCCCAGCTCCACCATGTTGCAGGGCTGAACAAATATGAAGGAGATTGTATCTGATGAATGTGGATGTGTGTAGTGTGGGTGGAAGGGAGCAGAGGATGAGGAAGGGCAGAAGAACTGGGGGATGAGGAGGTCGCAGCAGGTAGGGAATCTGCAGGGCTATAATGAGATGGGATTACTTTATTGAGCTCGGCAGGACAGATGGAGAGAAGCACACACACACACACACTCAACACCTTTATGGAAGTGTGGCTTTTGTCAGATCCATGTCCTCTCACAGCTCTGTGGGGGTACAAAGCCCCCTGCACACCAGGGACCCTGCACTTTATTTGCATCCCTGAATGTGAGCAGGCTGATAGCTTTGAATGGTGAGGAGATGAAATGGAGAGGAGAGGGGGAGGCTGGTGATATTACACAAATATACAAGAGGTGAATATCAAATCCAAGAATGCCAAGTTGATATTTTTGATCTTGTGGGGAAAGATGTTCTCAAGTTTTGTTGGAGGAAACAAACTTCCAATGAAAGCAAGACATACCTGTACAGTTTGGTATGACCTGTGTGCTTGATGTCACATGATCAGTTAAGACACACAGCTGTTAATTTGCCATTCCTGCCGATATTACACACGTCTGTCTGCACAACAGACACAGGTCGCCGCCTCTACCATCAGTGCTGCTTTTATTTATAACTATAATTAACACAAGCTCACCGCTATCATTAGTGAAAAGAAATTTACCACTCAGCTCCAGCTTCTTGCTAGTCTTTAACATAGTTCAACTGGGTACTTGATTTCAACCTCAAAAACAATTATCAATGTCCATTTTGAGAACAGGAAATTCACAGCACATGCACTAATTTTGAACCGTTCCACCTAAAAGTGGTCACAAATGATGCTTTCTAATTTTTTATTTTGCATTGTGATAATCGATTGCCGTGTATGCATCCTCACTTTGCCGCTGGTAGGTCAGAAAAGTGTGCACTTGAACTTGGACCGTCCTGTGTAGTCATGGTGTCAAGGCAGGGAAATAAATGAATCCTCTTTTCTTTGGCTGGCCCTGTGGAGGACAATTTAGAGTTTCCTCTTCTTGTAAGTTTAATTCATCCCGAGCTGACAGTGTGAACGCCTACCTGATGTGAAGGCAGCATGAGGCTGCGGTCACACCGGCAATAGGCACAGTGAGATTTCTCCCATTCCAGTCACGTGATGACATTGACTCCTATCCCGCGGGAATCACACGGGATTCCCTTGACCCACAGAATCCCCCCCAAAATGTCAGCCTCTAGTGCCAATGCGAAAGAGGTGGTACCAGAAGGTTGCCCACCATCCTGTCCTCCTTTCCTCTCCTCTCCTCCTCTCCACACACACAAATGCTCAAACACAGTAGGCGGAGGCGCAGTGAAGTGTTTTGTACAGTGTTTTTTTTTTTTTTTTTTGTGGTGCGTGTTGCTTCCAGTGTGGATAGCGATACATTTGAGGATGGATACAGAGATAAAGCTGTTTATCTTTGGAGTTTATCATCTGCACAAGAAATATCATAGCGAGCTGGAAAATGGGACACAGCTAAAATGATAGCCTCCTCCATGCTTGATTCTCTCCACCTCTCAGAGCACTACTGCTGATAGGCACAAATTCGCCGGTCAAAAATCACCAAATTTGAACTCAAAGCTGTTGTGCAAATTCATTCTTGTCGCCTGCAGTGAACTGCCCTGATTCCACTGATCACGAGTCTCATTGAAATGAGCTGAAATCGCTGCGAAATATTATTAATCATATCATTAATCATTTGAGCACTAATGTGGAAATGGAGAACAGCTGGGTGAGCGGGAGGAAGACAAGGAGCTGATTGGCTGATAGGTGGCAGGTGAAGGTAGGGAGAAATCATGGGGCTCGATGGCTGTTGGCAGATAGGTGTGTAGTTGCAAAAGGTAGAAACAGCACACAAGACAATAATACAGGGATGAGCTATTGCAGAGAGCAGCTTTATGGACTAAACTGGGTATATTAACTCTGAGTAGTAAACCTCCATTTTTGGTTCCAAAATCCAGATGATCCAGATGATTTTCTTTATGAACATTCTCGCCATCGCAATCCATAGTTTATCTGAATGACCTTCCTCACCCCTACATTTTTGCTATGGGAAGTTTTGTGTGTAACTCTGTCATACTTAGGGGTAGGAATCATGTAAGCAATATCACACAGGAGGAAGTTCTGTTATACTGATTATCAGCACGGCTGTGATTCAGTCGTTGGTCGTTTATAATTCTTTCCTCCCACTCCTACTCCTCTGACAACCATTCATAATTTAACTCCAGTGCTGTTTTTGGAAATGAGTCCACCTTTGTGCTGTTGCGGTGCAAAATTTGTTACAATGTAGATCACGACAGTTAATCTTATTAAAGGTTATGACAAAATAATTGTGAAGTGGAGTGATTCATATAGTTTATCTTTAATGTAATGATTACTGTACTGAATATCAGCACTCTTGGAATGCCTGTTGTTCAGTCGAATCACTTTGTCGGGTCTAACTTGTATAATTAAGATTTGATAATTTCTGATAAAATAAATAAATAAATAAATGAATAAATAACATTTGATACAGGAATCGATAACCAGAATGAATGCGGTTCTCTTAAATGTGGTTCTTTTTAATTTGGAACTGGTTTCAACTCTTAACCAGTTTTCAACATCCAGCCTTAGTCACAGACCGTTGTGAGATATTTTACATGAAAGGTCAAAATCAGTTTTTCTTAAGTGGACTAATGGGAGGCTCAATGCACAATACAAAGGCGCTACAGTTAAACAAGCATTAGGGGTGTAATGATTCACTCATTGATACAGGGTTCACAATTCAATATTCTCACAATATTTTGAATGAAATTTAAATTAAGCAAAAATAGGATTGAAAAATTATTCTTTTCAATGCAAAACAATGTGTTCTCTTCTAGTCCTCATCACATTTTAAACAAATGTCTTTAGAACTCAACTTGCCCAACTTGGTTTGGGGAAAATACAATGTAGACTAAATGTTGAATTACTAGTAGGCTGCTTATAATTATATGATTTCATATACTCATGCAGTTTTGTGAGTAAAGACATTTTTATATTCTATGAATGCAGAGAGTAAAATTAGAACATTGTGCGTAAGATAAGAGACGTGTCTCCTTTCAAACTTCTGCTCCGGCTGTGTTTCCATGGGGACTCCTGTTGATAATGCCTTTTATAGGTTTGCTGTGTACGCACGTGACTCTGGGTTAACTAACCCGAGGTTGATTGAACTAATTGAAAACTGGTGTTCTGGAACCGCTAAGACCAAATAAGCCACGTCTGGTTTAACCAAACTGGAGCTCAGGGTTTATCTGGGGGTTTGTAAACCCTGCTTTATGGAGCACCCCTCAGGTTCTGGGAAAAACTCACTGACACACAGAGAAAACACACACACACACATACACACACACACACACACCACACAGAGAACACAGAGACAGGAGAGAGAGATGTAGGTGTAGCTGTGACACTGAAGATTGTCTTTTGAATAATTATGCATCAGTCAAAGGAAAAACACAGCTTAACCTTTGGGCTACACTGAGCATATAACATATCCATTTAGTTTCTAATAGCAGGAGTTGCGGCTGAATGTACTTTCCTGCGGGCTACACCTTGAATGTGCCCACAGCATGGAGCATGTGTACGCAGTCGTAAACAAGATCATAGTAAACAAGACAATGAGTAGTGGGACATTGTTTCGTCAGGTTTCCGGCTCAGCTGGCATCAGATTTTTGAGATTTGATTTATATTTTGCTTCACATAGGTTATTATCTAGATCTCTGTTGGCAGCTCCTGATAATCTGTACAGTTTAATAATTTCTTTGAAAATATAGAACCTTTATAGTTTATCTTTTAGTAAAATGGCCATGCACAACTTGTTGATTTTTTACTTTTATAGCGTGGAATTCCACACACACAACACTCAGTGTGGCTGATTTCATCAACTAAAGTGGAAACAACTGATCATAACAGCTGCTCCGTGAACATATGTGCTCAGATTACCCAGGGGCGAGATGAAAACTGCTGGTGTCCATCTTGCATTTATTTTTAAGGCTGTTCGATACCTTTTTTTTCCCCATGCATGTACCAGTTTCCTGTATGCCTACTGACTGAAACTCCTCCCACTTGACAAATGCTCAGGTGTGAGAGGTGGAATGATGGACGATCAAGACACATACACTGTGCAGGACTGATAGATGACCAGAGAGGATGAGTGGTAGGATAGAGAGGTGATATTGGATTCAAGGGTGAGGGGTGAGAAATAGAGGTGATGCAGGGTTGATACCTGAGCAATGCAGGGGTGAGTGATGAAGAGGAGGAGTTTTCTTACTAGGGTTGAGCCAGATAGTCGGAAAATCTGACTATTCGTTATAGATAATGTGTTTTTTCTTGTGACTGCTGCCAGACTAGTATGGACCCAGTGTCTGTGATCGGGAAAAGAGCTAGACAGGATCAGTAATGAAGAATCTGTGCAGGCAAGAGCGTTTAGTGCAGGGGGATCCCCAGTGTCTGAAGTACTGAGCCACATGTAAAACACAGTCAGTAGTGTGGAACTGCTGTTGTTGTTTGTTTTTCTTTCTATTTTCCCGTTTTTTGTTTTGTTTTGTTTTGTTTTTGAGGCTCATCATTTATAACCACAATCTTGCTGCTCGCTATAATGAGGGAAAACTCATCTCTATGCATCTCTAGCCCTCAACACGGTCCAATAGTCCATTATAAATGTTATTTTTGACTAGTTTTTATTTAGCATTTACCATGATACACCTTGCTTTGTTTACTTCAGCATCAATGTGAGACGCCATCCTGCATTCAAACTCGGACGTATCCATCTTGTAAATATCCATCTTGTAAATTTTCGACCTCTGATAATGTGGTGTTCATGGTGTAACCTCAGTAGAAATTAATGCTCTCAAGAAGAAGAATCTTCCTCCACAGGCAAGTTTATAGTGTCCGGAGATGACACTATAAACTCCCCTGTTGTTGAAATTATGCAGATGATATTCTGATGTCCAAGTTCCTGTGAACATGGCATGAGCAGATTTTGGTTGCTCTTTATTACTGCAGACCAGAAAAAACAAAAACAACAACAACAACAACAACAACAAAACTGATACGATAGATATGTAGGAAAAGAATGTTAATCTAAAAATTAGTTATTATTTTATTGTTCCTACCACAGTCTAGTGTCTCAAGTGGTTCCATCAACAAATAATAAACAAATAATTTAAAAAAAATCTAACTGGTTTCCAAGGTTTACAGTTTGTTTTCTGCTTTGGTCATCCTTACAATCTTATTTTGCACCTTTTCTGATTTTTGTATTTTTTTTTTCCAGTGCTACTTTTATAGGCAATAGAGGTGTGTGGAGACACCACTATTTGTATTTGTATTTGTTTTGGGACAAAATAATAATTAGTGGGCGTATGTATGGATGTATGCATTTTTTAATGGAGTTTAACCACAAAGAAATATAAAATGACTGAAATGTCTGCATATTAAAACTACATTTATAAAGAATATCATACTGTAGCCATGGTCATCATAAGCACTTATAAGCTAGACCAACAGACTAATGACGATATGGTATGTTGCAAATCAAAAGAAATATAGCTGTAAAAAAATGTCACTGGAATGACTTCTGTCTCTCTCGGAGACCAACGTCTGAGTCAACAGAACAGAAGTCTGAATTGCTTTCCTCCCATCAAGGTGGCTGACATTTAAAAATAAAAAAATTACAAGGATGAATGCTCAGAGAGAAAAGTAGGGTGACATTTGAGTATGTCACCATGTTGACATCAACAGATTTCTATTTTTAACCCATAATCAGCGGTGCCAAATGTACACACAGTCTTTAAGTCAGTCAAGTGACAGTCAAGTAAAAAATATAGCTTCTGAAATGAACGCAGAGTATAAAAGTGAAAAGTAACCCTCTGAAGGACATTTCTAGAGCCCTTTTTTCCAACAACCGCCTGTTTCTATTAATTGCAGCTCTGACTCTCGTCTCCGTCGGCAATGTTTGCTGGTTCACTGTCATCCATGTCAGAGCTAGTTCTCCCTGTTCACTAAACGCCATTCCTCTGTGGTTGAGTCGCCCTCTCATCTGTTTTCTTCTTGATGCGCCTGTTGTGTGAGATATGCACAGGTGGACACACCATGGAATCGCCTTTTTGTTTGTTTTATTGTCTCATCTATTTAGGTTGAAATCGGTTTTGATGTTGGTAAGGTGCACAATGCAGAATAAAAAATTTAAAAATCAGCAATTTCATTTATATGAATATGTTCAAATTAAAGTAACAAGCCTGTTTGAAAATGTACAGAGTAGAGAGTACAGATATTTATGTTGTCAGAGTAGCTCTCTGCCCATAACTCTCTCCTCTTCCTTTCCCTGTCTGTCTTTCTCTTCGTTTGTGTTTCTCTTCATGCAACCTCCTCCACATATTAGTCTTTGTCTCTCCTCCTGCAATCAGTTCATACAGCCTTTGTTTGAAGGAGTGAAGGTTTCTATAGAAATGGAATCAGCCTCACCATCGAAGCTCATTTTAAACCGTTTCACATCTCAGACAATCTACCATCAGCTAGTTACTCAGCTCCTCCCATTAGCCTGGATGTATTGACGTGGCCCAGGAAATTTACACTACTCCGTCAAGCCGAATCATCCTGGGAGATGTGACATCTCCGTTAAATTCTTGGCTGACTGTGGCCCTGGCCTGGCTCGCTCTGTAACAAGCTCCTGGTAATGACGGCAGAGGGAATCAATTGCCAAATCCCATTTTGAAGACCTGATCTCTTAAACCTTGCATATTGAAAATGCAAATATTGCTCAGAGAATAGATGGGAGTGAAGAGGTGCTGTATTGAACATACTAGTACTTTGGAAAACCTTGCACCATGCCAATAAAGGTAGATTAAGGTGTCACATCTCAACACTGTGAAAAAATTAGAGCCATTTCATCTTACTGCCAGCATATTTACCAGCATTTTCACTTTTTCTTTTGAGATGCTTCCCTTTCATTTACCTCCTCATTTCTCTCTTTGGACACACAGTTTTGCTCTTTTTCTTTCCTTTTTCCCCCCAGTTTGAAAGACATAATCTTCTCAGCGGATTGCAGAAACAGCGAAGCGGCGATGATTAGGAGCCGTTGTGGTTCTTTTCCGGTTCTGTGAGCAGAGGCAATGGGAGTGGTGCTGGCAGGAAGCCTGCCTGACTGAATGGGGTCATAATGAAGGGCCACAGGTAGCCGCCCATGGCGAGTCAGCTGAATGATCAGAAACAGCCATCTAGACCCTGGAGGAGGGCTGACAGGACACAAAGCTCAGCCTGCATGCCTGTGGCTCTGCGATGAATGCATATGAAATAGCCCCATCAATGCTGTTTGATTTCATCTAATTTGCCTAATCAAATGTGATTATCAAAGGCACATAGAGAGTAATGTGTGCATTTTGAGCCATATTATTCCTAGTTTCTGTCCCCAGTTCTCCAGGGATTGTTCCTCAGTTGATTGAGTATTCTGAGTGCCAGACGTAAAATTGCCGAGGGAAATACAGAAGCATGAAATAAAAATGGCATATGATATGCATATATGGCATGTACTGTATGTGCATTTTTTAATAAAGCAGTGTAGGCTCTTTTGTGTTAGGTATTGCTTTGCTACTCTGGAGGCAAAGCTATGTGTAAAGAAAACATTTTCTGCTGGCAGTAATTTCGTTACAACTACACTGGGCTGGCAAAGCCCAGAGATTTTATTCTATTTATCTATTTATTTGTCTGTCTATTATTTTTTTGCATATAACAAATTTACTGAGCTTACCAAATGCTAACAAAATGGTGCTTGCTCACCTCATCTCATATTCAGAAATGTTCACTCATCTAGCACTCATGTTAAGAGTGTTCGTATCTGTGGTGGTTAATCCTTGTGTGACAGATATTTTTTTCTTGCAAATGATTTAGTTAAGGTTAGTGTGTTTGTTTATACGACAGGGAACATAGCTGACAACACAATAGTTGAGCCAGATTAAGATAAATTAGAAAATTTGCATCTGCAGTCCCTGGCCTGTTAATATCTCAAATATAAAACACCTTCACACAAGTTGTACATGATGTATACATACTCCTTTTTAAGAGACAGTTGCAAAGGGTTCACATTACTGACTTGACTTAAACCATGTTGTAAATGCTAATTTGAATATGCTGAAGTTTAAATTCTCTGGTGTGAGTGGAAAATGAGCTCTGAGACTGACTGTCTGGCTATCTGACTGTCTGAATGTGTGTGTGTGTGTGTGTGTGTGGAGCAGTCACCTCTGACACCGATGCCTGGTCTCCCTAGAATTATCTCTACAGGAACACATGCATTGTGTCAGCGATGGCAGTGCAACACTGTGAATTCATTTATAAGTCAGGCATGAATCTGAAACACATAAATTATTTAATTTATTTCTCTATTTATTCATTAATCACATGCACACACACGCACACGCACACACACACACACACACACACACACACACACACACACACAGACACACACACACGACTAATGGGACACATGGTAGCTGTGAGACGATCACTAAGTGTATAAACAGCTTAGCAGCAGCTGGAGGCAACTGATGTCTGATATGTCTAAAATTCATTTAATTGGCTTTGATACTTCTCAAAACCTATTTATGTTTCTTAAATCTTTGGTTAGAATTAGGTATTGTGTCAACACTTAAAATGCTCAACAGCCATTTTTCTTAACAGTAAGGTACATTCACACAGTTTTTCTCATATTAAGGCTAAGATAATCACATAGCTGGTCTGATATTGTTTTCAATACAGCATCGAATTGGAAGCAGCTTGCTGTTTTGTTGTAGCATGAGTGTAAATAACTGTGTCATCAGATCATTAATGTACAAGCTAAATGGCAGTGGTCCAAAGATTGATCCCTGTGGAGCACCACTTGTAAAGTCTGAAAAACATGAACTTGTACACTGCTTAAATATGACTCCATCCATGTCAATGCCTTAGCAGAGAAATTAAAAGGTTGACAATTTGGATAAAAGAACAAAGTATCAACAGCCTTTTTTAAAATAAAGGAAAACAGCACTGACATTGTCTGTCCAGTCAAGACTGGACTTAATTCGTTCAATAAAAGAAGTTGCTGAAGAGGGTGGATTTCTCCATTAAATCACTGATCTGAATCATACACAGAAATACACAGACATAGAAACTATATACAGTTTAGTTTCTGTATTTTTTTTTTTTTTTTTTTTTTAAACTGAATTATAATATTGTTTGTGTCCTGTTTCGGAAAAGCGAGAGGCTCCACAGCAGCCTTCACGCCAAACAGGGTGTGGCTGTAAACCTTAACTGTCTGAGACAGAAACAACCAGTGATTTTTTAACTCCTTTAACTCTGCTTTCCCCTTAAGGGCTCTAGTTTCCCGGCGCAGCGCGGGGTGGCGCAGTGAGGCGAACCCCGCGCAGAGCTAGTTTCGACCGGCGAAGCGGGAGAGGCGGACAGTGTCCAAGTTTCGCAGGCGGAGGTTCGCCGAGATGGGAGTGGCGGCGCAGCGGGGGGAGGTGCCGACAGATTCGGCTTGGCGTAGTGACAGTTTCGTGCTAAAAGGCTTCGCCGAGGTGCGCCAAAAGCTCGCCGTCTGAAACCACGTCTACTTTCCGCGCAAGGCGGAGCGGAGCTGGCGCAGTGGAAGTTTGGCTGGCTGGCGCACATCACCAAAACCTCACGATCAGCACAAATGGTGCCAATCTCCTTTGATCTGACATCAGCTGTGACGGGACAGTTGATATGGAGATATATGTATGTGCTGATTGTGATCGTAGTATTGAATAGTGTTTTTTTCGGTATTTATTGCATCGTTCATGTGTCTAACATCCCGGAAGCCTGCCTGTGAGGTTTTGGTGACGTGTCCGCACTGCTCGCTGGTCTCCGCTCCGCGCCTGTCTCTTGAGCTCCGCTCCGCCCGCGGCAATAGACCTCCATGTCAGCTGTGTAAACTTTCATTACGCCTTCACGCAGCGCATTTTAAAGGCGAGGACAGGGGCTCATTTGATTGGTTACATGTGAATCGGCTGTGTCAAACCCACTCCATGCCTTCTCTCCTCCCCTCCGCCGGTAGGAGGGATGGCGGAGTACTTGCGCCACTGAGAACGGCGTGCCAAACTTGGAAAATCCGCCTGGCCACACCCAGTTGGCGAAGCGCATCTGCGCTACGCCCCCGCCTCGCCTGGTCTGCGAAACTAGAGCCCTAAGTTTCACCTAGGTAGGATTTAATGGTGTGTGTATTCTGCATCATTCCATGCTATCTTCCAGTTGGTTGCTTTGTTTGTTGTCCGAGTGTGAACGCAAATTTCTGACAGTCAGCAAACTGATTCACTCTGTCTTTGAGCCACATCAGTGTGAAGCCACACAGTGTGCGCCAGGACTGCCAATCTGAGCCAGAAACCAAAGATTTCGTCACATTTTTCCAACTTTCATCTAAGACGGCAAGATCATGGAAAAAAAATGTACAGCCTCTTAATACCTGAGTGTAAGACATCCTTTATGTCTTGCACTGAAGCTTTTACTATCCTGAATGTTGAATATGTTGGTACCAAACTCCACATTTTAGAACCGTTTTGAGAAAATATTGACCAAACGTCTTACTGTATAATACTTTTTCCACTTTTTCCTATTTCCACTTGACACTAGTCAACCTACTGCATCTGTCTACCCGTCAAGTAGATGATCTGGTATTAAGTTTTGTAAACACTTAAAAACCAGTCTATTTTGTGAGAACTGAAAGAAACTATCCAATTTCAGCCAATTATACTTTTAATGTTTCTATTCTTTAAGTGCATAAACATGCACTACATTTTTGTTTTTAGTATATTTATTAATAAAATCATCCATCACCATGGAGAATATGACCGTGGAGCTCTGAGGTAAAACGCTGACCTTTTGTGCTGTAACTGAGTTTCCTTCACTGTCTTTGTGCTGTATGGTTTGCTACCAGGAAAACTATTGAACAATACGAGTCAAGATGACAGCTCTGGCTATACCTTGTTACAGCATAATTATGGTACATCCACCACGGGTAAAATAGCTGTGTCCAAACCCTCAGGGAGAAAGAGACAGAGGTGCTGCTGGCCACAGCTCCATATGTAATTACACTGCACCTTAGTGTTTTCTGAGGGCCTATTAGGAGTGGGAAGGGAGGCTGGTGAATAATGCAACACAGGATGCAACACACAATCACTTTAAGCAGAGCATAACCTACGTACCAATTTTAATTCCGTCAGCTAAGGTGATTAAGCATGAGAAACTGAAGCATTTATGAGGTCATGTTTACATGCAGGCATGACAAGAATTTGATCAGGTCGCTCACATTCTTGGAACACACACACACAAACACACACACACACACACGCAGAAACGTGCACACAAGCATGCAGGGCAACAGTGTATATTCCCTCTTTTAGCTTAAGCCTAGTCATTTGCTCAAAATCCTTCAAGCATGAGTTCACTGAACTGCAATCATCCCACTTCAGCTCCACACACACACACACACACACACACACACACACACACTTGCCTTTACGAAGGAAACAGCGTCAAAAAGATTTCAGTATTTTTAGTATTCCTCAGCATGCTTTTATTTTTTCCTCCTGTGAAGTTTTGTGTGGAGGAGAATGTTGATGTCTCATTGCCATTAATTAACTGTGGTGGTCATGTTGAGAGGATGATTACTGCGGGAGTACAGGAGGAGTCAAGTGGACATCTTTGCATAAACCGGGGGGGGTTTAAGAGAAATAAGACACTAATCAAAAGAGTCAAGAAAATGAATAATTTCAGAAACAATCGTCTTAAAAACATCAAGTTTGGAATAAATGGATTTGCCACTGCTTGTGCTTTTACCAAATGCTGCAAGCAAAATGTCATCATGCAAACACAAGAATAGCACTGATTGCCTACATATGAAATTACATTGCACAGCATTTGTTTTAATGAAGTTAATGCTTATTCGATGAGCAGGATGGTATAACACTTTTGCATACAGATACACTGTAAAATTTTAGGATGTTTGAAGTTTCTGTCAGCCGAAAATTTTTGCAGGCCACTCGCCTGCAGCAACACTCCTAAGAAGTCAGATATAATGATTACAAATCTTTGCCCAAATATGGAATTCTAGATCTAACACATTTTCTCTGGGAGGAAAGCCATGGGTTTTTCACATCATCAACTCTGTTACAGTCTGTGAGTTAAGCTGGCGTCTAAGACTTAGATGGTTTTATCTCCATGTTTCTCTCCTAAATGCCACTGGGATCACTGAGATAATTATTATACTAACAAAGAGCTTACACTGTGGCATACGTCATATACATAGCTGGCTGTTCAGTGAGCAGCTTTGCACAGTAAATGTATAGCTATAATTGTTCTGGCTTGCTGCCTAGCCATTAAAATACCTGATCAGCTGGCTACCATGACCATTCCTTTGGTCAAGAAGTACAACAAAAGTATTAAGAGGACAAGAATCACTATAACTCGTAATTGCACTACAAGTCGTCATGGGTAGCTAACCACTTAGCTGTTGGCATTTTTTTTTTTTTTTTTTTTAATATAACATTCATTGTGTTTAGGTTATTAAAAAAAATGCCAGATGTGTTTCTTCTTGCTGCTTTAAACTGTTCTGAGGACTCAGTGGCACCGATTGCCCCCTGCCACAAAACGCCTCCCTTCCCTGTATAAATCACTCATTAATTTCATATAGAAATATCAAAGAGCCACAATAATTGTTCTGGTAATACCTACTGACTGCAAATCTGACTGAAAGCTGTGTTTTCTCAGAGCGTCTGTGCCCATATAACATTCATGGCAAATTATTGCATTGTCATTGCGTCATTGTCATTGTGTTTTTTTTCCTAGCCAGAAGTGGACAATCACCGAAAGAAAAATACACAAGTCAGAGACAAAAACTGACAAAATTCTCTGACCTTGCTATGAGATTAGGAATGATATCGCCATTCACTAATGTTGGCACCATGACTGAGGCAAGTACATTGGACATTTCTGTGATTATAAGGGACGACATCCAGAATGTTGGTGGTGTTATCTCAGACGCTCTGGACTGTGTTTTTTACATTTGTCTGTGCTTGACCCCATTTGGGCTGTTGGTATTAGCTGGGCCGCTGCTTAAGAATGGTTGTATTTTGTTTAACAGCTCCATCTCTTGTTGTTTGCATTAAGTTGATCATGGCCAGTATGTCTTTGCAGACACTCATCCCATCATTAATGTGTTGATTGAGATTTTGGTGACATGCATGCAAACTTTACTGCTGTGTGTAGTAATAAGCATCGGCCAAAGTCACAGATATAATGTACATAACCTAAACCAAGCGCAATGAACGTAACTAAGATTGTCACATGGAAGATTAAGGGGATTAACAATGTCGTACAGACCCCTACCCCTACAGACTCATCTCTCTGATACTGAGCACTTACAATTAAGAAGGAACTGGGTCGGCCAAGTTTTTTTTATTCCTCATTTAATTCTAAGAGTCAAGCAATAGGTACATTCAGGTGTGAAACTGGGCCAGTTTGGTCTGGTATGCCATTAAAAGAGGCAATGCTGGTAGCCGACACAGTACCAGGAGGAGGGAACAGCAGCTGCCGAAACCTACATACAACCCATCACGACATAATTTTTCCAACAAGAGAACACTTTGCTAGCATTAAGCCACATAAACAAAAGTTAGTTTTCTTATAAATTAGGTAAAAATTGGTCCAGTGTGTTTGTGCCCAGCACACACCCAATGGCTGTTAATCCATTCTGGAGGGAACCCTGCTGCCTTTCCCAAACTGTTTAGTTACTGGCTAACATCAACTCCTGCTGCAGCTGGAGGTTTTTGTCAGGAAGTTGTGAAAAATGCCAAAAAATGACAGACAAAAGAAGTCAAGATGTTTTATGATGTTCAGTTTTATTTCAACAACACGTTCAAGTTCAAGGCTTAAGTTCAACAAGCTATTCGGCCTCCAGAGCTTGTTCTGTAACTCTGACGTAACAATGCATGTACCAACAATGCCTTGAGGGGTGCATTTGATTTATTGTTCCTGTACTTCAAATTTTTTCACGACCAAAGAACAGACTTTACTGATGTCATTTGCTCCGGGCAAGGACAGATGATAAATAATTCCACCAAAATCCCAAACATTTTTGTGGTTGGCTGACATTACCGGCATATTTGTGATTGGTTTTCATACCTTGTTTCAGATTTTAAAAAAGGACTGAAAACCATCAAAGTAACAGACTCATGTTTATGAATACTAAAACACACATTAATCATAATACAAAGAGTAATTATTTAGATGTTTAAGAGAAACAAGAGAGAGAGGCAAAAACTGAGCATGTGGTGATAAAAGTTTGGAGAACGACACTCAGGGATGATTCAGAGCCAGATGAGGGCCGGAGGGAGGAGGCAGGAACCGTCAGGAGTACAGGTAATGATGCCAGGCCAACTGCTTACCCTTCTATATGCAAAGCAGAACAGTATGAACAGTTCAGGAACAAAAATGAATGACTGTACGCTCACAATGGAAAGCTAGGCTGTACTGTCGTGCGGTGAAGGATCTGGATCTCCTGGCATCATGAGGTGTCAGTGTTGCTATTCAGCTCATCTCAGTGGAATCTGGTTTTGCTAGGCTTTGTTAAACTTTTTTTTTTTTTTTTTTTTTTTTTTGCATTGCTGTCTTTCAATTTTCAATTTCAGATTGCTTTATTGGCATAATAAGATAATTTTCATATTGCCAAAGCATATAAGAACAAAATCACAGCAGTAAACAATAGCCTGAATAGCAATTGTGTATCAGTTTCTCTTCAAAAAGGAGGAAGAAGTTGGAAATAATATCAGTGCAAAATTAAAGAGGGATGAACAAGGCAACAAATAAACGGCATCACAAATTCTCTTTGTTTTTGCAATGTGAAATCTTTGCAGCCTGAATTCTCAAGAGTTCATCTATTTTTTTCCTTTTTTTTTCTTTTTTCTTTTCTTTTTTTTTTTTTGGAAAATGTTAGGGAGCCTCTACTTTGATGTTGCAAATCATTCCCAGTTCCCCTTCGAAAAGTCCTAAAATTCAATAGCTGTGGCTAGTTTAACTTGCTTGTTTAACTAAACAAATTGTTACTTCAACTGTTGAAAGGCTGGTGAGCATTCACAAATTTGTCTGTGGCTCTCAAACCATTTAAATAATTTATTTGCCATACATGGTCAGGTATTTCTAATTTCTACACCATGCAGTTGGTAATAGAAATTGAATGCATGTGTTCAGGGATAATGCATGAAGCTGGGGACGCCAGGAGAACAATATGAAGTGATGAAAGCTGGGGTAGTAGTACCAGCAAGAACTTCAATCCACTTTCACCCCTGGCTATGTTGCTCCATGAAAAGATACCCTTTACTCTACACAGTAAAAAATGGGGTGTCAATATTTCAGTGTAAACCTATTTTAACCTAGATAGAGTATTTACAACTATATGGAGAGTAAACCAACTCCAAGAGTATAGTTAAAAGTCAGTGTAAAATCCTGCAGACCTGCAGTGAAAAATTCAACTCTACAGAGTGCTTCCAACCGCCAGTAGACCTACGAAGAAGCAGCAGAACTCTACAGAGTGTTGATTAGGCGCCTGTCTGCACGAGGGGCTCGACGCTCTGCTAGCATAAGGAGAGAGTAGTGCCACTGTCGGGTAAGTAACGTTATCATTCCTATGTTGGCAACATGGTTTAATAATTGTTTTTCAACTAAACAGGCGTTTATAGTTTAATAGATGTCGACTTAGGATATGTTGGCAATATGTGCGTTCTGTTTGATATTGTCGAGTAGCTATAGGCTATGCTAACAGTTCAGAAGTTCGACATGTTCTCATTGTGTTAAGATGCACCTATCTGTAAAATGTTAACAGCATATTTTTTTCTGAATGCTGCTGGGATATGGATACATACTGCTTGTCTTATGGCAACGTTTTAGCAACTAAATTATTGTTTATTAGTATGCTAATCGCTAGCCAAGCTAATCGCTAATTCGCTTGAAGAAAATGGATTATATCACGGCATAGCGGCAATTAATTAGCTTGTGCCAGAGACGGTTGATAAGATAAGATAAGTGGATGAATAAAGTTATTCTGCTGCTTGTTCTGCTGCTACAATAATTTGCTAGCACTAGCAGCTACCTGTTACTGTATTGTCTTCATACGGCAGCAGCAAAGTAATTTGAAGTAAAAAATAACGTAACTTCTGAAGTACATTAAAAGGTAACTCTTGGTCTAACTATTTTTTTTTCTTGGTTGTTATTTTTTTCCCTTTGTTTATTTTAACAGAATATGCTGCTGCGTGTTTTGTTTGGCGGGGAGCAGAAGTATGTTAGGCTGTCTGACCTAACATTTGATGCCTTCAAGACAGAGGGTTAGTTAGTACATCAGGATAAAACAATATCACAACTTTTTACTTGGTTAATACACCTAATTCATCATACAAATTCATCATAAAACCTTTCCATCTGAACTACTTAAGTTGATAATTGTTTCTGCTGTGCCTTAAAATGGATGGGAATGACCTATTGACTTGAGCTTCAACTCAACAGCATTTTGTGAAGACATGAGGCTTACTTAGTTGGTGCTTTGATTCTCATCAAAGGAAATGGTCTTTCAAAATTTGTAACAATTTCTGTCATATCTTCTTTTCCTTTTACTTAAGTGTGCCTAAAATTTAAGATACCAGAAGGCAGGCAGCTAGATATGAAGGTGTATGACCAATCTCACACAGAGGTTGACGAAGACGTTTTTGAAGAAATAGTGAAGGAGTCACCTGGAACCTTCCAAGTCATGTTGAGCAACGAAGAACTTGGTAATCATTGACAGTTCACAAATGTGTTCATATTAAACTTAAAGGTGTGGATTGGAGGATTAGCAGTTCCATTTAATATGCTTCTGTTTTGTTCATATGCCTTAATGCACAGATGCTTCTCTATCATCATCATCATCATCATGCTCAGCAGCATCTGACGATACAGTCATTCTGAACTTCACCATGTGTGACCCTCCGGAAGAAGTAGCCGCTGCTGCTGAAGGAAGTCAGCCTAAAAGGCCATGCCACATAAACTATGAGGCAAAAGCGGTGGGTAGTGGACATTTTTGTTAAGTCTAATCTGGATGTTGTTCCATTTGATGGGAAGTGTTTTTATGTAATTATTTTCCAGTCTTGCGTATGGTTTAAAATTTTCTGTCTGCATATTTTATTTCCATTTAAGTTGATTGAAAATATCCTAACAACAAAGCCCGGTGGTGAACACATCATGCAAGAGTATGCAAGAACCAAATCTCTGAAAGATGCTACCAGAAGACAGATGATAAACATACTTGCTGCTGAGATGACACAAACACATGGGTAAGAATCATACAGCACATGTAGGCTGTAAAGAAACATAGTTAGTTTTTGATTGTTTTTAATTGTCTCTAATTGAGTGTCATCATTGAATTCATACATTAGGACATCCCCCCCTAAAAGTGTCAGAGTGAAGTATGCGCAGGGGATAGTTGCTCTGTTTCCATATCTGGAAGACCCATATTCACAACATGGATATGTAAGTAAAAAAGGTCCTTACAACATTAAACACATAATTGCCCTTAAAAATGTTGATGGCATAATCAGTCTGCATGTATTTAATTACATAGGAACATTTCTACGATCCAGAGAGTGGTTCAGGATACCTTGCATGGCGGCTGAAGACCATTCAAAGAAAAACCGCAGAAGAAAGAGGTGCCTCAGTTAGCAAATCTCCCAAAAGTAAGTTTACTTATCAGTTACATATGATATTGATTAAATGTGTAGTCAGGAGTCACTAAAATTGTGTTTTCTCTTAAGTTGGGGGGCCAGGCCATGGTCAACCCAGACCCTTCACCGCTGACAAAGTGTTATCTGATGAGGATGTGGAAGCAGCTATTGCTGTTTTGAAACACTCTGCTGATGAAGACACTGTCCGTGAGAAGATGAAAGCTACCTTCATGTATCGTCATACACTGGTCAATGATGAAAAGAAAGCAGCAGATGTCTTCTCAGTCTTTCCACGGTTTCTGGACACACCAGGACTGGTAAGACATCTTTATTTGTTGAATCACTGAAATATCCCATGCAGCATGCAGTTTCACTCATCACTCCTTTCTATGCACTGTATTTTTGCATTACAGATAGAACAAGATTTCAGGCTCCTGTTTGGTGAGGTCACTGCCAACAAATTCTTGGAAAGGTGGCCCACCAATTTCAAAGCAAAAGTTATAAAGGAAAGCCATGGACTGGTGCCCACCACAGAGCTCTTGGAATTAATGCGCAGTGCTGAGTCAGCTGCTGAAGTTGAGAATGGTATGACTGGAGCTGTTTTTAATTGCTGTTGTTGGTTATATAGGTAATTGTGCCAATTTAATGTATATGTAGCATACCGCTAACCTGATGTTTGTTTTTCAGTAGGCTGGGACAGTGACATGTGTGCTATCTTGCTGCTGCTACATCTGTTACCACCATCTGCACAAGGACGAAAGAGGCCAGGAAAGATGTCTGCATCACAAGCTGTAGATCACCTCATCAGATTCATCAAAGTAAGAATAAGAATTACTTTATTTATCCCGAAAGGGAAATTCAAAAGTCTCTCAGCTCATCTATTTAACAAAGATTCAGAGCTACCACTTTGCTGCTACCAGTTGATGTGCATGTTCCGGAAAAGAATGCTGAGAAGAATGAAAAAAAGATAAGAATGCTGAGAAGAGTGCTGAACAGTTGTTCAAATTATACTTTCCATCACCCCAATTTCATGCACAGTTTGAGGTGATCTGATCTATTGTCAGAGGTTTGTTACTAAATACTGCTGTTGAATGTGTTCTAGGCTGGAACCAGTGTACAGCAGCATCTTGATGACATCACCCAAAGCAGTCAGCCCTACCTTCTTGCTCAGGGACCCACAAGAAGCAGCATTCACACCTTCTTCATTGTGATTGACAAGCATGGACTTCCATGTAAGGCGACAGGTTCAGTGGGAGCCCTTGACGAACTCTTTAAGGCCCATTATGTCTTTGGTACGTCATACAGTTCTTCCCTGACCAACTTTTTCACTTTTCTGCAAACAACCATTTATAACATTGATGTTGGAGAAACAAAGGAAAATCCCAGAGTTGCAGAGTTGCGAGCAAGAATGGTGCGTTAGTATCTGGTGAGATCAAACAATGAAGTGTTTTCTTTGCAAAAGTGACCATGGTAGACCAAACAGCCTTATAAAGCACCTTAAGGTAATTCATGGTCTCTGTACTGGCAGGACTCTTCATCTTAAATGTGGCCAAGTGGGATGCTCACGTTCTTTTGGTAGCTTTTCTGGCTTTAGGAAGCATCTAAACAAGTGTCATGTAAGCAGTTCATTTGAGTCTGTTGAAGAAGGTGATTTTTCACCTCGTCAAAGTGTTCTTGACACAAGTAATGCCACTGATGTTGACAAGTCGTCTGAAAATTTAGAGGCTGAGTCAGAATTATCTTCAGCAAACCTTGTAAATAGTTGTGCAGCTGTAATTTCTGATTTAAAGGCAGCAGGTGTAGGCCAAAGTGTAGTGAATTCTTTAGTTATTTCCATGGAAGAGATTGTTCAAGATATCCAGCAGCATGCTAAAGAAACTGTCATTAAGCATGTATTTCGTGATGAAAGAGAAACTGAAATGTGCAAGAAAGTTGAAGCATGTTTTGAGGAGTTAGAGAATCCTTTCACAATTCTTAATTCAGAATACAAGCGCTCAAAATTTTTCTCAGGCAAGTGTGAAACTGTAGAACCAGTTGAATGTGTAATTGGCTCAAGATTTGACACAAGGCGAAATAAAGAGACTGGAACATATGATCAGACAATTGTTCAAGATAAATTCATGTATGTTCCAATTTTATCTACATTGGAGTCAGTATTTAAAAGTCAGTATATTGCAGAAATGTTGAAAAGCTCAGCAACTGACAACTCAGGACTCAGAGATATTTGTGATGGGTCTTTATTTAAGACTCATCCTCTGTTTTCAACTGAAAAGCACACAGTGCAGATCCAGATGTTCTATGATGACTTCGAGGTTGCAAATCCTCTTGGTTCCAAGCGAGGTATTCATAAACTGGGTGCAATATATTTTACTTTAAGAAACTTATCTCCAAAATGGAATTCTTTTTTGGCCAACATACACCTGTGTGCCTTATTTCATGCACAAGATCTTAAACGGTACGGTTTTAGTGAAATTCTTGCTCCTATTGTTCGAGATATTAAAGTGTTAGAGACTGATGGTATTGAGATTCCACTATATGGTGGCCGTGTTCGTGGTAGTGTGGTACAGGTTACTGGGGATAATTTGGGCTTACATAGCTTGTTTGGTCTGGTGGAGTCTTTCAGTGCCAGGTACTGTTGCAGGTTTTGTTTAGCTGAAAAAGATGACTTTCAAACAGAATTCTCTGAAGATTCTTCCAAAATCGTGTTACGCACCAAAGACATCCACGCTGCTCACTGTCAAGAAATGGCTCGTAATCCATCTCTTCCTTACGTTTTTGGCGTGAAGAGTTCATGCTTATTGAATTCACTGACATATTTTCACACAGCTGAGAACTTCTCAGTTGATGTGATGCATGACATTTTGGAAGGGGTGGCCCAGTACGAATTGAAGCTATTGTTTTTGTATTTTAAAGAACAACACATTACACTGGGGGAGCTTAATTCGAGAATACAAAGTTTTGATTATGGATTCATGGAGAGAAATAATAGGCCAGTGGCTGTGAATTTAGGTGGAGAGTCTAATGATCTGGGACTGAATGCAGTTCAGTCATGGTGCTTATTGAGGAATGTTCCACTCATCTTTGGAGATTTGGTAACCTCTACTGACCAACATTGGGGCCTACTTCTTTTATTACTACAAATAATAAACATTGTATTTTCTCCCATGTTATCTCAAGGTCTGTGTGTATATTTAAAACATTTGATTGTTGAACACCACAAACTGTTCAAGTTGTTGTATCCCCAGAAAAAACTTTTACCAAAGCACCATTTTCTTATCCACTATCCCCGCTGCATTCAGAAAATAGGACCTGTACTTCATAGCTGGTGCATGCGCTATGAAGGTAAGCACAACTTTTTCAAGAAACAGCTCAAATCATTTAAAAATATCACCAAAACGCTGGCCAAAAAACATCAGTATCATATGGCATACATTTGGCGATCTTCAGCAACGTTTAGTCGGTTAGACATTGGTCCAGGAAAAATGGTGTCTTTAGAAATGGTAAAAGGAGGTTCTGGAATTGCCATGTCAATGCAACTGCCCAGTAATGTTCAAGTTATGAAAGTGAATTGGGCTAAACACAATGGCTTTGTTTACCGCCCACATCTGGTTATTTGTGGCAAAGTTGAATCTGAAATGCCTCTTTTTTACCAGATTGAGTCAGTTCTGATAATGCATGCAAAATTGTTGCTGCTCACTTCACCTTTATTTACAGTAACTTTTCAAGAACATTTCCATGCATATGAAGTGACCAGGACAAGGCAAGATTTTGTTGTCTTTCATGTTGACAACCTGCATTATCCAAGGCCTTTTGACATACAAATGTCATATGGAGTGAATGACACAGCTCTCTTTGTTGTCCCATATTGTTTTCTCTGGTGAGCACTGTGTTGTAAAAATGACATTATAGTCAAGGCAAGTATGGGTAACTGTTATGTTAATTCACTGACAAAAACATAATAAATGCTGTTACTGTAACATTGTATGTTTGTGTTTATTTCCATTTGATAGGTTGGATCACAGCAATTCAGTAATATAGCATAATAGTAAATAGCATCATATGACCTAGATGTAAAAAAAAAAAAAAAAATACACTGTAGAGAAATAACAATTAAATATTATTACACATTAGAGTGTCACTTGAAAAACTAAATTTGGAGTAAAATTAACTATGTGTAAGTGTAATCATATTACTCTGAACAGTGTGAACAAACCACAGTGTTAAATATTTTTACACATTTCATTGTTAATTTCGACACTGAATTGAGTAGAATTAACTCTGAAAATTTGACACTGGCCATAGAGTAAATTTTACTCTATTTTTGAGTGGGACCAAATGTTATCTGAAACGGAGTTAAATTCAACTCTCTAAGAGTTAAATTGACACTCTGTTTTTTACTGTGTAGAGATATGCATAAGAATCTGAAGGAAGATATGTCTGTAACTCTGACAGACATACGGAAAGTAGTTTAACCCATCTAGGCATGAAGGTCTCCGCTAATCTGAACAGCCTCTATAAGCTAAATTTGGCTTCAATCTGCATTTAAAAAAAAGAATGAATAGATGGCATTCAAATGAATACCCTCCCCAAGCTGCTCTACCCCATGCAGATGTTACCGCTGACGATAAGAACATCCGTGTTCTCTGGAGTTGAAAAATCTGTCTCTTTTGCTGATTTTTTGAAATGTGCTTAATCTATGCTAAACATTTTGGATGGAAACAGCTACTGTATACATTTTTTTTTTTTAAAGATTACTTTTTGGCATTTATGCTTTATTTTAGATTGTCACAACAGAGAGAGACAGGAAAGGCAGGGATGATAGCAGCAAACGGACTTGGCTGGGCTTCTAACCCAGGACACAGTGGTTAGGACTCAGCTTTAACAAGTGGTACACGCTCTACCAAGTGAGCTGCCGGGGCACCCTGACTGTTTACATCTTGATTGGAGCTGAATGTCTGCACATGGCACATGATGAAAACAAATTATCTTCCAATTCCCTCTTATCTGTACAGGATTTGTGCATATTCGAGCCAGATGTTTTGTCCTGACAATATTGGATTGACCATTAACCTCACCTGTGATCATCTTGTTGGAGTCTTTGTCCTAACAGAAAAGGGGTTGCAGGTTCACACTGCCCTGATGAGTAATACCAAAGGCATTTTAAAAATAGCCTTCACATCCCCCTCCTGCCTTGGCACAGAGTTACAGAGATGGATTGGGGTAATAGCAGAGGTTACTGTGCTAGGTCTCATCCCTATGAGACAGCTGGGCTGGGATCCAGACAGCAGCGAGGAAGGAGAATTTGCCTTCCATGAACAGCCTCCTCCAATAGGTGTTCAAACCCTCACAGAACACAGCAGACTGTATAAACACACTTTTTAGACTTGCTTTTAATTGACATTTTTATCCTTTGTGTTTCTCTGCATTGTCTCTGGATATGACAACTCTGCGTTCATCTCTAAATATGATACCTCTGTGTCGTATCGAACAAAACTGTTAATTTTATGAACCGTTACCCCCCAAAAAATGAAAAAAAAAAAAATAATAAATAAATAAAAAAAATCAGAAAAAACATGGATTATTTAGCGATATACAATGACTGGCATGTACTTGCTGTTATTCTCTCTGCACCCTGATTAAGTCTTATATATTTTCCATTGATCCAACCTTCGCTAAAGAGCACCTGATTCCTGATTGAGGACCCAGGCAGTGCTCCTAATCCCCCCTTTTTTTCTTGTGCATTAGCCCTATGTACATGTTGTATATGCAGTTTGTCTTGGGTGCATGCATTGGATATATCTGTATTTACTTGTGACTACTGTCTGTACATTAAATTGTCCCCCCTGGGATATCACAGATACACTCCACTCTGCTCCACGCTGACTCATAGGGGGCATGGAGCCTGTCTTAGTATGCACTGGGTAGGAGGCACCCTTGGACAGCTCGCCAGTTTATCACAAGCTGATGTCAGTAAAGATAAATAAGCTGCATGCTGCTAATTTGACAGCTGTTTTTGGCCACAGTGTGAAGTGTAAATAGCAGAGGGACCTTAATGGATGCATGATGGTGACAGTGTGATATGTGTTATTACTGAATAAGAAATTAAATGTGGAAAGATCAACTACTTTTGATAAGGCCTAGGAGGAAAATGTTTCTCAAGTCAGTACACAAGTTTGAACAATTAAACACATGATTTGTTTCAACTGTTGATATATTACATATGCTTTTCAGTTGAACTGTCAGAAAAAGAGCTTTGCATCAGTTTTAAATATAAGAAGACATGCAAACTGGTGATATATATATATATATATATATATATATATATATTAAATTATAGTTAATTCATTGTTTGTAGCAGAGGTGCAGGTTGTTATATGATGCAGAGGATTTAGCCCGACTTATGACATAGGCTCTCAATGGACTGTCTAAACTGTCCTCCTTTTTTGTCATTTTGTCGTCAAGACAGATCAGAGAAACTGGAGCAGAATGAGGATGAATATGAATTAATATGTAAGAGGAACAAACTAAAAAAACAGCTGAAATTAGTTTTTTCAACACCAAAGAAAATCTAAAATTATTTTCCTACTCCTTGATAATGGCATGAAGAGAAACCAGAGTTGAAGAGCTGGCCAACCAACAAAGTCAGCCTTTATGACAGTTTTCATTTAAGAAACTGGTTACTACAAAAAAAAAAAAAAAAAAAAAAAAAAAAAAATTATAATATTATGGGCAGCAGTGGGGATGGGATCCCTTTGGCCAACAGTGAAGTGCTGCAGGCTCAACAGGTTTTCAGGTAAACCTCCTACCAAGCATGTTAGCTTCTGAACTGAAGTTACCATGGTAACTGACCTGGAGTTAATCTTGGAGCGCACAACTGAATAGCTTCATTCTCGATTCTTAGAAAAACACACCAAACTCATGTAGTACAGATACTATGAGGCACAGGTTGCTGCACAAACACCATTTCTTGTTCCGCCAGGCACAGCAACAACATGGCTGACACTGACGCAACATTTCCAGCTCACATGTTCTTACATCTTCTTCTTTTCTGCCGCCTTGATCGCTTACCAGCAACGTTCACCTCAGCATTAATAAGGTAAACCAACAAGTCAACAACCTGCCAATTAATATATACACTATATTACCAAAAGTATTCGCTCACCCATTCAAATGATCAGAATCAGGTGTCCTAATCACTTGGCCTGGCCACAGGTGTATAAAATCAAGCACTCAGGCATGCAGACTGTGAAACAAGACATTTGTGAAAGAATGGGCCGCTCTCAGGAGCTCAGTGAATTCCAGCGTGGAACTGTCATAGGATGCCACCTGTGCAACAAATCCAGTCGTGAAATTTCCTCGCTCCTAAATATTCCACAGTCAACTGTCAGCTCTATTATAATAAAATGGAAGCGTTTGGGAACAACAGCAACTCAGCTACCAAGTGGTAGGCCACGTAAAGTGACGGAGAGGGGTCAGCGGATGCTGAAGCGCATAGTGCAAAGAGGTCGCCGACTTTCTGCACAGTCAATTGCTACAGAGCTACAAACTTCATGTGACCTTCAGATTAGCCCAAGTACAGTACGCAGAGAGCTTCATGGAATGGGTTTCCATGGCCGAGCAGCTGCAGCCAAGCCACACATCACCAAGTGCAATGCAAAGCGTCGGATGCAATGGTGTAAAGCACGCCGCCACTGGCCTCTAGAGCAGTGGAGACGCGTTCTCTGGAGTGATGAATCACGCTTTTCCATCTGGCAATCTGATGGACAAGTCTGGGTTTGGAGGTTGCCAGGAGAACGGTACATTTCAGACTGCATTGTGCCGACTGTGAAATTTGGTGGAGGAGGAATTATGGTGTGGGGTTGTTTTTCAGGAGCTGGGCTTGGCCCCTTAGTTCCAGTGAAAGGAACTTTGAATGCTTCAGGATACCAAAACATTTTGGACAATTCCATGCTCCCAACCTTGTGGGAACAGTTTGGAGCGGGCCCCTTCCTCTTCCAACATGACTGTGCACCAGTGCACAAAGCAAGGTCCATAAAGATATGGATGACAGAGTCTGGTGTGGATGAACTTGACTGGCCTGCACAGAGTCCTGACCTGAACCCGATAGAACACCTTTGGGATGAATTAGAGCGGAGACTGAGAGCCAGGCCTTCTCGACCAACATCAGTGTGTGACCTCACCAATGCGCTTTTGGAAGAATGGTCAAAAATTCCTATAAACACTCTCCTCAACCTTGTGGACAGTCTTCCCAGAAGAGTTGAAGCTGTAATAGCTGCAAAAGGTGGACCGACATCATATTGAACTCTATGGGTTAGGAATGGGATGGCACTTCAGTTCATAGTATGAGTAAAGGCAGGTGAGCGAATACTTTTGGTAATATAGTGTATGTCATTTAATGTTGCCATGTGAGATTTACTATTTATCCTCATGGATTTAAATAAAAAGTAATGTGTTCAAAGGCAACAGATAAGTGATTACTAAACGTAAAAAAAACGAATATCTTATTTTACTTGTTACTGCAAAAAAGTAATCTGTAACTTTTTACTGAATAGCTCGTCACCCCAATGCTGGAAATTGCATGTATTCTTCATCATCAGCTGCAGTGATACATCTAACCACAGAGTTGTCATCTTCAAATTTCTGTAGGTCACCGACGGCCTGATTGTATTGAAAGTCAGCGCTGTATGAAGTGGAGAGCGATGGCGAAAGCGCAGCACCCTGGGGAGCACAAGTATTGCTCACCATTGTTCTTGTCTAGTCTGACATCCTGTGGTCTAGCAGTTAAGTCATCACACACCCAGTTTTTTTTTTTATTTTTTTATAGACGATGGAAAGTGCATGGCTGTGAGTTTGAAGCATTGGAGCTGAGGCTGGATTGAATTAAATGCTCTAAAAAAAAACATGACCCAGACTCAACTCATATTCTTCGAATGGACATACAATTTGTGCAACATAACGATAATAGTATCCTCTACACCTGCTTTAGCCTGGTAAGCAAATTGCAGCAGGTCCAGATATTGGCCTGCCAGTGCTGACTGTACATTATCACAGGTGAGGTATCAGATTTTCTTGTGATTGCCAGCTGATTAAAAATATGTCACTTGTTTAAAGTTGAGGCATCCTCCACTTAAAGATATTTCCTTGCAAAGTCTGAATATTGACTATATCTAACCTTAATGCAGTTTGAAAGCATTTTACAATTTTTGCCTGAGGTCTTTTTATCTGATGGAGTTTTTTTTTTTTTTTTTTTTGGAGCAAATTTGGTCCACGTCCATTTTGTCAGACGACATTTTGTCTGATCCCGTCTTGTTTTAGGCCATTTGGTCTGCAGCCATTTTGTGCGAGGCTGATTTGCCTCAGGGAGTTTTGTCTGATGTCCAGTTGTATTAGACTGGAGACTTGACAACGTTTTTCCTGAGACCTGAAGCCATTTAATCTGAGGAACGATGCTGTTTTATCTGATGTTTAAGAACTGAAGCTGAGGTCAGAGGTTGTCTCAGAATGTATACCGCCCATCTGTCACCAAAAATCAGCCAGTAGCAGATGGAAATTTCAGTAGCATGCTTTTAACACTGAATGTCAGGCTTTGCACAGATTTGGGTCTGGGGTGTAATTATTCTCAGAATGGAATGTATTTTTATTTTTGCTTGAAATTTACAGGACAAAACATCATCAGCTCAAGCTCGGGCTGTTACTCTCTCTCTCGTTCCACCTATATTCTCTGATAAAAACCTCTTAATGATGCTGCAGTAAGGTAAGGAATGCCCAGTGCATAAGAATCTAAAAAGCACGATTTCAGATAGCCAAAAAAAAAAAAAAAAAAAAAAAACGCTCATTCATTTATCTGTAAAAGTTCAACAGGCAGGAAAAAGGCCTTGAAACAGAATGTCCATTGCTAGCAGTGATCAATAACTTTGAACGTGCAGTGATCGATTACTGTGAATGCTGCTACTGTATCAGCTCATCCAACAAATCCAATTCAATTATCAGCTAGCCGAGGAGAACAGATCTATCCAGGTCTTTGAGGAGTGTGAAGAGGCTCTTTACTTTTAAGAGAAAAGGGTAAGACAGGTGAAAATGTGAATTCTCCTGCTGTGCCTCCAGAATTGATTTCAAGATATATCTGCAGGTCCCAGAGCTGAGTTTCAATTAGCGAGGCTGTGTGCTGAAGGGATTGTAGTGATCTGTGACAACAGCCATTTCTCTCTTTGTCTGATTGTTTTGAGAACAGTACTTTTGCTGTCAGAATACTGAATATTGAACATGACCTTTCATTGTTTTGTAAATGATAAAGTTACTCATTTCCACTAAAGAAGGAATGCATTGCCTGTGAATGCTGTGCCTCTAAAGCCTGAACCATCAGATAATTGCTAGAAAATTCAACTTCTTTGAAACTACAGTATTTATCAAACCTTATGACAATTAAAAAAAAATAATAATTAATTAAAACAACACTCATCATATGAATTTTGTTTTGTATCGTATTAGATATATGTGGAATTTGTTGCAATTTACTGTGCACTGCACTGCATTTTTTTAAAACAAAAATATACAAAACACTGCATTTTTAACCTCTTAAACTCTGAGTTTCCTATAAATTTTTCCTCAAGTAATTAAAAAAATAAGACTTTTTTTTTTTTTTTTTTTTTTTTTAAATATGTATGACAGCGTCATACATATTCTGTATCTACTACACTGAAGCTACATCAGCCCTCACATCACATCATGTTAACTTTTTCATAACTGGCAAAATTCTCCATGCAAAACCACAAGTGGGTCTCTGCTTGACATCGTCCATTGTGGATGTCTCCATTGAGCGGTCTCTGGTGCTGCAGTGCAAGGATAATCCACCAGGATGCAGAAGACATGTATCCGATTATACACGTCGTATTTTTCAGGAATAATTTTTCATCACATCAATGATGTGGTGGTCTCAGAAACTCATGCATCAACTATGATTCACTTGGCGTTACAGGGTTAAATGTCTCAACTGCTGGTGCGTTCAAAAGCATAATTCCTGATGTAGATGTCTCTCTCAGATATGGTGTGTTTTATTTTCAGTGCTGACAATGAAACTGAGCACAGAGTCTGAAATAAATGACCTATAAATCCAAATGGCATTTCATTATTATTCTCAGCTGACTGTCGTGTGGCTTGTGCTGGTTATATCATATGAGATGATTTAAAGGCTAATCTCAACAGCCTTCAGCAAGCCTGGAGTGGATGAACTATAGGCTGAAATTATTCAAATGTCAACTTTGTGATTTTATCTGGTCACCATATGGTACACAGAGCAGCAGCAACCTGCTCTCTCCCCCTCCAAAAGTCATCTATGTCATGGCAATATGGAGACACGCCAAGGACCAACTTAAACCAACTGCTAAACCAACTGTGCCGTGTTTTGTTACATTTCTCATCATGGTCTCTTTCTGTCTTACCAGGAAGATAGATTTTTTTTTTTTAACTTATTAACCATATCTGTATTGACTGATCAAAACTCCCAGTCTTTTTCATTCCCTCCCTCGCTACAGTGGGTATGGAAATAAAATCTGTCAGTCAGTACATGCAAACACTGTTGATTTCTTCCCGTGGAGACAACACAAAAACTATTTTGGTTCAGTAACTTTCTGCAATAGGTTAGCTGACCGGAGCCAGCACATTATAAAAGTTTGAGATTGAACTAGTGGTAGAAATTTAATTAAAATGTGAGCAAGTCTGTGATGAAATGGAGCGACATCATAGATAGCTGGTGATAGGTGAATACTGAAAGTAGGAGATTTGGGTGATTTATCTGTCTTTAGCTGTCTCCGCCCGTCTCAGCTGTCCGTCAGCAGCAGCTCCTGTGGTTGCCGAGTGGACAGTGGTCGGCTAACCCGCCTTCACCTAGCTGACTGACTGCAGAACTTTACTGAAGCCAAATAGTTTTCACATCGGTTCCATGGGAAGAAATCAAGAGCATTTGTATCTACTGATTCACAGATCTTATTTCCACAACCACTGAGGCGAGTGAGGGGAATCTTCCTGTAGAGAAATAGGCAAGCTCACAAACAGACTGGGAGTCTTGATCAATCAATATGGTTAATAAGTTCAAAGCACATGTGTGATTTAAACAGTCTGTGCATATTCCGCTTCACTAAACAAAAATAGATTAGAAGAAAAAGAAAAACGTGGAGGGAGTTAGTGTGGATTGATACATTTTATAAATCGTATCAATCCATTGGCTGTTAAAGTGTGGCCTTTTCAGTTTAGTGCCACTGCTTTCTTCAGCTGCTGTGCTCACTCGCTTCATGGATTTCTTTGCTGTGAATTTTACAGAATGGGAGGGAGAATGATGCTTTAAACAGGAGGGCAAGCAATGGGAGGAGCTGCTCCAGTGTGGATTTTGGATTTTTCCAACAAAACTTTACAAAGGAGGAGAAAAAGCCTGAAAACAGTTACTTGGCTGGATTGTTGGTATTATGTCTCAGAAAGTCTTGGTTGAGAAATCGCCCATTGCAGGTTTAGTTTCAGCCCCCTTGTGGCTACAGGGTTGTCCCGCAACCAACCAATTGCAGTTTCTAATACAAACTGAAAAGTATGCAAACTGGAGGTATCAAAATACATTATGACTTTGTCATTAAATATTTCAAAAACAATGTACTTTTTACTGAATTTGATTTAAATATATTTATTCCAACATGAAATCAAGCTTTAAATAAATAAAGTCTTGACAAACACGTTACAACAATTATTTTCATCCACAGAGACGTTTATTGTGTGAGTCATCCTCAAATACAATATAAATTATGTTTCAGTTATATCAAACTGACCATTCGTCTGTAGTTATTTAGCCAGATGAATCTTTGGGTCCACTCAGCCAGATCAATATTTGTACAAGTCAAGTAAAACTTGAATGTCCACCTAACATGGACTTCTTAGTTGCTGCTTTTGTCTGTAAAACTTATATAAAGTTTCCCGTTGATTACTCATTCATCTCAGTGCAAACTGCAGTCATTCCTACTTTTGTGTGTGTGTGTGTGTGTGTGTGTGTGTGTGTGTGTGTGTGACAGCACTGACCCGAGGATTTACCTAAATGATTAAAGTATCCTTGTTTAGAGCTTTCTGCATCAGCTCTGACACTAAGCACTTACAGAGGAGATAAACAATTCTCAACTGGCAGCGCCCAACCCTTTTTGTCCTAAAATGCTTTTAAATAGAACACACTTCAGAAATCTGGTGAGCCTTTGTAAACCCTCAGTGTAGTCAGACAACGACCATAACATCCATAATGATTGCCAGTGAAGCATAGACTGGAGGGGAGGGGTGTTCTGCGAACAGATGTTCAGTTAACAACCAAGAACTGATGCAACCCAATGCTCAGCGTTAAAAAACAAAGCAAAAAAAAAAAAAAAAAAAAAAAACAGATGTTGAATGCTATGCAAGCCAGAGGCCACGGTGCACCGCTTCTCTCTTCAATTAAAAGCTATTGAAAGTGTAGCATCTCAGCCTTGCCTCTGAGTTAAAAAAAAAAAAAAAAAAAAGATTTGGAGGTTGTCCAGCGAAGGGAGAAAAATAATTTGAATAACATTAAATCTGCTGTAAGGACAAACCCCTTTTGGGGAACTGTAAACTTTCTGGGCTCTAAACAATATTCTGTGATAGACAACACCTCCCTCCGCCCCTTGCCAGCTTGCTCTCCTTCCCCAGGCAACCTGTCAAAGCTCAGCTGTCATCAAGGAAATGATCTCTAACTGTGTGTTGTGCAACCAATACTTGATGTGATGCTCTTTTGACTTTTAAGTGGTTTCATGCAGCTAACAAGTTTAGAACAGTTAAATTATGTACTGCTTTGGTATTGCCTTTCATAAAGTTACATCATTTTGATGAGTTAGCGTCGCTGGCAAGGAAGCAGTAATTAGGTCGTATTAATCAAAAATAAACAGAAATAGACATCAGCGTTACTTCCTAGCTTACATCTGCCCCAACAAAAGGCACAACCATTCTCCAAGCATTTTGATCTGTCCATTAGTCTTTCAAATTGAAGTTGTAGAGAAACACAAAACACAAACAGGGAAAACAAGGAAGTGCAGATTGGCCGTTGAAAGTCAGTGTCAGTCACGGCAAACTTCATTGTCCGGCTGAGTTTCTGCTGTTTGACTACTTGTTGATTGTGTAGTTTGCTGTGTGAACACAGAATTAATGAGTAGTCATCTGCTGTCAGCACTGCTTGCACAAACATTTACTTGAGCTCATGATACTTTCTTCCCCGGAAAATTCCTCCTGACCCTCACCCTAACCACAGCCCTGAACATAACCATAGCCTCGGAGGCAGTGCTCTCTTAAAAAAATGCAGAAAATGGTATTATGATTAACCACAAGGCCTCCAGTTGAGCTGGGTGGTATCAATGCTATGAAAGGCACTCTGATATAAATTTGCTCTATGAAGGATTTTGGCAATAATGTATCTACCAGTAGAGCTTCATCATTTCTCTTAATCTACAAAATGACATATTCACATATTGAGTTCAATTTGAATGGGCAGTACTGGAATGAAACAGAAACATTTTTGCCAAAGCATATATACAGTACAAATAGAAATTCATAGTCATAATCGATATATTCATTGTCACAACATTTGTCATGATTGCCCTGCACTTGCCTGAAAGTACCCAGCTGCCTTGTACTGCTATGCTTTCATTGGTATGTGTAGAAATGTAGCAGAAATGATTATTACAAACATTGTAATAATCTTTTTTCTTTCTTTTTCATTACCTAACCAAACACATAGTAGAATATGAACTAAGCAATAGATAAAGAGATAAAGAAACTGATTGGCTGAGCAGCAGTGGGAAAACAAATGTCTTCACTGCAGAATATCTTCTCAAAAGACTTTTTCCAAAGGCTGTCCTTAGCAGAACAACCCATTCCATGTGGTGATGTGGTAAAACTCCATCAGCTGTCACTGTTATGGATTTTTAAGCCTCCGCGCTGATGACAGGAGCCATTATGTTTTCAGTATGTATCCCACACATTACACATTGTAAGAAGTTGCTGTATATATATATATACAGCATATATATATATATATATATATATATATATGTGTGTGTGTGTGTGTGTGTGTGTGTGTTCCATTTAAAAAAATGTGTATGCAACATTTACTTCATGTTTTAATTAAATTTGTTAATGCACTTTATTTTATAATGGTGATGTGAAATTTAAAAAGATAAAATTCTTCATATATCCTCTTGCCTCTCTAGCTGAAGAAGAAAAAGTGACTAAGTAACTTTTACACAAAGTAAATAGTAAATAAGTTACTTTTTACTTTTACTTGAGTAAAATTTCACCATAGTAACAGTACTTTTATTTGAGTAAAATAATTTAGTACCTCTGGAAATTACTATCATTTAGTAACTCAAAAGGTTATGATGGCATTTAGTTACTCTAATGATAATTTTGGCAATTTTTATGTGTGCACAAGATATTTTTTCATATATCTCGTTCATTCCCATTCAGTCCCAAACAGCAACAGCAAAACAATCGGAGGCTAACTCTGTCAGTGAAGGTAATACACCAAAATGAATGAGAAGCGACAATGTGCATTGCAACAATTTTACCAGACTAAACTTTTATTTGGAAATATCACGGTTCAAGGTTTCATATTAAGGAGAGCATCTGGGGGCCACAGTGAGAGATGAGATAAGACGGAGGGAGCTTAAAAGTTAATGTTCTCCTCCAATCGACTTCATTATTTAGACTGTGTTGATGGTTAGGCCTTTTGAGGGAAAACCTTTGCTTGGAAATGTGAAAGAACAGTGTGTATGCAATGACTGTGTTCACAGTATTTTGCAACAGCCTCATGGTCCGACAGTCCATTACTTTATCTGCACTCCAGCCTGCGGTGACTTTCAGAGAGGGCACAAAATGCCATCAGACAAACTGATGTATAAGAGTGGACCTAAAAATGAGTTCACATTTCATTACAGATGTGACAGAGGCATGCTTGGAAGGCACCTAAACATATCTGCGTCTATGTTAAATGCTGCTTTCTGCTTCTCTTCTGCAGGGTATGTGCTTTCCACTATCCTGTTCAGACTGGCTTGACGAATTGATTAATTGATCGACTGAATGGCTAATTGATAGGCTGCCTCCCTCCTCATAATGGACACCTGTTGCTGGGTGAAGGTTATAAATCTATGCACCATGACAGAAACACACATACGCTGAAGGAGGCCTGAAGCCAAAACCTACCTTAGTTATCTTTGTGCAGTTATTGTGCTGTGGTTGCACTTTATTTTGTGGTACCTTAATTTTACGTAGCAGTCACACTACATCTACATGGACAGAAATGAGAAATAAAATGTCGATGACAAATATTGGGTGACTAACTTCCCGAATACAGTACAGTGTCTAATTATACTACATTTTTGGCATAATATAACATTATATTCAGTGGATAATTGCAGTAAATGTGGTTTCTAATTACATCATAATTTGGTAGTATAGTATCTAATATGGAACATTTATTTTTCAGTTTTGTCCAAATAGATGAAGTATGACATTAAGTATGACTACTTATGTCTAGTCAAAGTACCACCAAATCATGTGCTACCTGTGCTGTTTATGGTGTGTGAAGCAAACCTTTATTTTGAAAGACTAGATCTGACCCTGTAGGCTCTTTGGCTTTGGGACAAGGGGCCAAGATGGCACCAGCTGTCTCTGTATATGCTCATATTTATTGGATTTCTTCTAGTTTTTATTGTCGGTTTCTGGGTTTGGTGTGTTTATACAGGTATTGTACTTACTTTTACTTGTTTAGTCTCTCAGGATGGCATAGTGTATCCACTACAATTTTGATTCAAATTTATAATTCCAAAGGGTTCTCATCAAATTACTTCTCACCAAAGCTGAGAAGACAGACATTTTGCCAAAATTTATATGTTTTGGTGTGAAATAAGTTTTACTTTACGTCCACTAAAGAGGATGTCTTGAATTTACTTTGTACTGCTGTGAAATGTGTGAAGAGCACACGTAGACGCACTTCACTTGGTAGAGAGATTAAGATGCAGTATACGCATTGGGTAAATATAATTTATTTACAGTGAATTTGAGTGCAGCTTTTGACACTCTTGATCACACGGTGCTCTTAGAATACCTTGAGAACTTGAGAAGCATTCATAGTCTTTCACTGTCATGGCTCAGATCCCAGAAAGAAAGCAGTGTGTTTATTCTATTTCTGATTACTGGGATGTTAAGTTTGGTGGTCCTCAGGGCTCAGGTCTTGGCCCTGTGTTGTTCTCCATTTAGATGCTTGGTCTGGGTTATATCTGTAGCTTAAACATTAGCTTCCACTGTTAGGCTGATGATACCCAGATGGATGGTCACTACATTTAATAGGTATGTAACCCATTAAATGTAGTGACGACTCTCATAGACTGAGCAGACACTTCTGCAGTGACCGCTGCTATGTTACTCCATTTGAAACGTCCTTGGATCCTGTTTCCTCCATATTCTGGGTTGATTGTCCTCCAGGCACCTCTCATACACGGAAACCAGATCCCTTACCCCAAGGCAAATATTGTACAGCATAGCTCAGGCTGCCACCACCTAATGCATGACAGCACAGAATTGGCAACTATAAAGTCTAATTTTTAAAAAGATGTCACATGACCTCCTTCCTTTAAGAATACCAAAGTTGGGGTGAGAACTACTGATGTTAATTAATAGTGGTTGTGATGATTAAATTATGTTAAAGAGAATGGAGACTGATAAATGCAAGAAGCAGCTTTTAAACATGACAAGTTGAAATGATAAATCACCTTTGGTTCAAAAGTACGATTAACGTTAATTGTCTGCAGGAAGATGCAACAGAAACGTGTCTTTGTCATCCCAAAGGAGTGGTGAGAGTGCCTTTGCTCTGCCATGCCTCTCACATGCCTATATGGTGTTGTATGATGTTATGCCTGATGGTCATAAACTGTCTGGAGCACAACTGAGGACAACAGTTTTCATTTTTTTTTTAGCAGTGACCATCTGGACTGGCTGGACACTTGATTTGCAAATGACAGCCTTCAATAGCTCTGGCTGGATGTGCAAAGATGTGCCAGTTAGTAAAACCATTTCCCACAGCCAGGATGTCAGCCTCAGTTGGTGGGAAGTGGATGACTTGGACTAGGCATTTCATTTTTTCATCAAGTACACGATGAATGATCCTGGGCACCATGAGAAGGGGGATGCTGTAGATCCTTGACACCACCCTACATAAGGAACCAGTAGCCAGCCAAAACAGCAGCACAAGGACTTCCAGCATTGGACCCGATCTATACTGCCTGTCCATGTCCAACAACTGGAGAAGGGCCTCAATAGCTGGTATTCCCAGTCTGAAGTCTGGCCTCATGTCACATCCCTCAAAAAATCTGGCCAGCCTAGGACTGAGACAGAGATGTCAAATTGGCAGTAATGACAAGACTGCAGGGTAGGGGCTCTATTCCTAAAACCTCTTAAGGCTAACAGTAGCTCCCAACTCCTTGATTTAGTGGCAACTCCTAACATAATGGATGTGTCAGTCCAAAAGGACTCCGAGTTAGGAGTAGTCAAGAAGACTCCAAAGTTACTAAGACCAAATCACAAACAATCCCAACATGACTACTGCAGGAAATTTGCCTTGTAATTGGCTCAGCATTCCTAAAACTTGGAAAGATAATGAGCTTTCAAAAAGTACCACCTTAACCGAGAGGATGCTACAATGAGCTTGGATGAAACCACAGTTTAATTTCTGCCACCACAGTTTCACATTGTTTAGATTAAAAAAGAAATACAGCTATCATTATTGTTATCTTTTAACAGTCTTTATAGTCATACAAACTCTGTTTCCTCTGTTATGCAACAGGTACCACACACACTCCCATTAGTCCCAATGACTAATGTGCTCTCAGAGATTAAAACAACTAAATTCTTCAGTTAGCTCCCAACTGGCAGGTACTGATAACCCCTCATTCGAATAATGGGTTATCAGTACCTGCCTCCATAGCAAGGAGAGTCCATAACTGTATTTCCCCCCTGCAGGAAGTCGAGATCTGAACTGAAAACAGAGGACAGAGAAACAGAAGCCATGAACTAGCCCAAAGCTTTTTAAACTTTATCAACTCATTTCAGACCACCCAAGTTTACTCTGGTTAAGATGTGGACCTCCATCTGAAGTGACTTTGCCCAAGTCACTGATATAGAAAATATATATTTTGCCTTGAAATTGTTTAGATGACATACTTGGACATGGACAAATAGATTCAAAGTGGTGAAACTAGGTGAAATTAAAATATTAAATATATTAAAACAATTGGCATTTTTATATGGTAACAATTTCTAAAGAAATCATTATTATTATAAAGAAATTAAAGAAATTAAACTATTCCTCAATTTGCTGAGGGCCCCCGGCAGCCCCTTAAGTACGCCTGGAAAGGGGAAGGGAGGAAAACCACTGAATGAGCCAACATAACTGAGCTGCTTCATTGACACACACACACACACACACACACACACACACTTCCTTAGATAACACCAGTTGATCATGGTGGCTTCCTGTCTCTGAAAGAGGGCTGTCATATAAACTAGATCCAGAAACAGCCAGTGTGAACTGTTGTCATTTCTGACTCTGAGAGGCTTGAACCAGCTGAGGATGATTCATGAGCACGCCTACAGCAAAGGATTATGGGAGTGAAGGATGACAATTTTGTGGTAAGTCACATCGGCAGGAGGCCAGCCTAATATCACAACCAGCCCTGAGGTCTTTACACAACACTCCCACGCTTTGCCTTGTTCTTCTCTTTCTGCAACACATACTCTACTTATGTAAATGTCAAAACATCACCAGTGGGACATTAAGCAACACGTAGAGGGCAGAGGGGGGAAGAAAAAGAAAGAAGGAGAAATGGACAGCATGGAAAATTGCTTCTCTTCCTCCTAAGTTCACATATTGATATGAGTAAAGTATTTAGGGCAACTACTATTTCACATTCAATTTACAAGCAACTTTCACAGATTTACGAGCATTTCTTGATGCAAACATGCACACAGCTACCCATTATGTAATAACAGAGTCATGAAGGGGAAAAAAAATCCAATTAAAATAATAAAATGGCTCTCTAAATTATTTTGAAATGAAATTAACCATGATCATTTGAAAAACTGCTGGAATACTTTCCTCATAATGTGATTCCTTATTTCATTAGCCAGCAGTTATTATTATATGAAGAAGGGGTGTAACAATTCTTCAAATCCACAGTTAGGTTCAGACTGCAATTTCTGATCCATGGTTTGGTTCAGACCTTGAAGCGCCATATTACATTCATGCATTATAACCTATCCCTTGAATTAGTGTAAGGAAGTTAAATAAAGTCCCTCTCATTATCTATTTTATATTGCAGTGACTCCATTTACAAATTTCTCTTTAAACTGTAGTGTAGTTATTAAGGTTTCTTGCCAAAAACAACATTTTCCAAGATTACATTTGAACAATCATGATAACATAATCATTTACTTTTTCACAATACTCAGTTTTACCAAATGGAGCTTGATTGCATCAACTCGGAGCCGTTTATGGATCCTCATTCTGTCCTGACTTGGGAAGGTAGTTTGAAGATAAATCAAACTTTGAACTTGAACAGTTTCAACTGGAGACTTCGAGTAAAGAGACAGGTGCATGAGAGGCTGATGCAACAGCGGTGGTGAAATTATTCAGGCCACATGTTTCGCCTGTTCCAGAGTTGATGACATGCACAACTACGCACTGACCAAGAAGTACATCTCAATTCTGCAGAGGGGAAAAGGTAAAACACAATGTAACATTACAAGACTCTCTCCCATGCTCTGAAAGAGTGCTGGATTTATTTATTTTTTTCTACATTGTACTGTAGATCAATACTGAAGACATCAGAACTATAAAAGAACACATAAGGGATTATGTAGAAAAAGTAAACAACCTATATTATGATTTAAACATTGAATCAAAAGGTCTGTCCAAACTTTTGACACACACATACACTGTGTATTTGTATAAATAGATACGTATCTGGCTGTCACACACTACACACACTACTGACACTACAAAGTAACAGACAAACAGGGCCCTAAGCTTCAGGATCACTGTCTTGGACAAATATGATAAAATGGAGCTTATACCGTAGCTATAACCTTATCATCATGGAGTCTATGTGGCCTATTTTAAAATGTTTCTTTTACAGACACTAAAATCTGCATGTACTTCATGCAGTGCCTCTATGTTTTATCCATGAAGTCTACAATAACACTGACCAGCAGTGTTACACTTATGCTCCATTCACTCCCTAAGGGGTTTTAGTATAGCTCGACCATTTCACAAATGAATTAACAAGTTTGGATTTTGCTATGCATGAAACCACTGAGGTGCAGACAAATGTCAAACATATTGCTTAATAAATATTCATGATCAGAATGTTTCTGACTGAATCTTTGGGGAGTGATTCATTTTTATATTGATATCCAGCATCTCCAAAATGAAAGTGATTTGCCCACTACTGTGACACCAATAGGCCAAAAAGCCTCGCCAAGCTTCAAGCAGCAATGTGCACACCACATATCACATATACAAAACAAATAAACAAACAAAAAGCCTTTACACCCAGGGCAACTTGCATCATCCATGAGAGTTATCATACGCACTGTTGACTATAGTTTTCTTAAAACCAATCCTCATATATTTTAGATCAGTTTCATAAAATTTAGTACTATCATCTTTTATCATATTTATTATGATACATACTATGTAGGTTTATACAGTACTATACAACATTATATGATGTAGTATTAAGATTTATAAGGTATTCTGCAGAGTTTGGGCGAACTGGGTTCAGTTGGGTTTACACGCCAGTTTATTGGTTTAACTCTTCCTGCACTGTCTTACACTAACTGTTTTATTGCATTTTCAATTAATTTCAAGGGACATTTATTTTGACCATTCAATGTAATTTCTTAGAGTTATCAGTTGCTCATTTCATGTGGAGAGAAAATAGCAGCCAATGATCCAGCATGTAAGAGAGAACTGTGGGAGAGGAGGATGCCAGAAACAGAAGAGTTCAGCCGTGTGTGTGGTGGTGGTGCTGGTAATGAATGATGGAGAACTGGTAAAGGGGAGGAAAGGCTGATATGTTTCTCCCATCTCTTGGCATGAGAGCTCACCATTACTTGTTGGTCAGTAGCCTGTCATGTTCTCTACAGCCTTTGTAAGCAATGTTTCATAACCTCTCAGGCTGATAACACTGCTCAGTGAACTGTCTTCCTTCTGGGAGCATCGTTGTCCTCTGCCATGTGTTTCAGTTTCCATTCAAGTGACATTAACACACACTCAGTGTGAGGTGTCATACTAAAGCCTGGATTACTAGGGTTTTCCATATTAGGTTGGTGTTATATGTTAAACTTTTTTCATGCAACTTGGCATTATACAACCAGTGTCAATCTTGGGGAAATCTAGGAGAAAAAGAGAGAAAAAGAGAAGATGTTAATGGATCAATACCTCTCTGTCCAAACCACTTTCAGAAACCAACCATTTAGCCTCAAACTTGAAATGGTGGACTGCACTTGTGCATCCTGAATGGCATGCACCACCTCTGCAGACAGCCCTGTACATATCAGTCCTTCTCAGGGACCAAACCTTGAAAAGCTGTCAAACTCAAGACTGACAGTAGGCAGCAAGGAAAGTTGTCTTAAGGTTCGCTCCACTCAACACTCCAGCTAAACTAGCCAGCGGTGTATGAGCCCTCAGAGAAATGCAAACAGAAATGAGATCTGTTAGTGGAGCAGTAAGTGCTTAATAACATGATTGCATATTCACCCCCTGTTAAGCCAAGCCACCTTTCATGTCTATCTGTAAGATGACTGAGTGCAGCTCTGGGGATGTTCAACAAGAAAACAAGTCTAGCTGTGCGGAAGCTTGTTGGTGATCTGTGCTTACAGAGCCGGATCACAGCTGTCTCCCATCGTTTCCTTCACAAAGTGGAAATAAATAAATAAATAAATAAATAAATAAATAAATAAATAAATAAATAAAGACAATTGAGCTCTATTAGAGTCCTGTTCAGAGGAGCAGAGTCTGTGTGAGATAAAACTGTAAACAACAGCATATTTGCACTTTTAATCTCTATTTAGTTAAGGCCTGGTTTAACAGTGTGTATATATACAGTAGTGGCCTGTAGGTTTTTAAGGCCAGTCCTTGCGCTCTTCTCATTCTGTCTTATTAGGCAGCACTGATCAATCCCTGAACTTTTGCTTTTTACCTATTTCAGTCTTCACACACCATACTTCACTCATCCATACCTGCATTATTTCAAATACATTAATTTAAATTATATCATGATTATGTGTAGTTCCCCTCCCTTGTTACATATCTGAGCCAAGGTTGTAAAAGTAAATGTAAAAAACGATGTATACACAGAATAGTATAAGCAATAATAATAGTAGCATCAGTAATAATAAGAATTATAATGATAAAAAGTACAGCAAGAAGTAGAAGATGACAAAGAAAAACAAAAAGAGGAAGAATAGACTATAGCACACATGTATAATGTATCAGTAATAATGACAGCAATGTGATCAAAATGGAGCAGGGTAATCTAAGATCTAAGAATAATAATAATCCAAGAATAATAATAACAACAATATAAAACAATAGTGGATCAAACCATATCTAGCTGGTTACTACGTGTAAATATTTCTCCTAAATGCCTCCAGGTAACAGGTCCCGGTCAAAGTGACCTGGGGTTGGGGCGCAAGTGTTAAACAGAGTCCGAGCTTTATAACCATGCCCATGATATACAGCTCCAAAACTGCTGAGGTCTGTCAGGGTATTCAACCAGGGTCCACTGAGATCCCCTCCAGCTCTCTTTCTCTGTCATTTCTTATCCCACTGTGCCTTTTTTGTGTGCTAGTCCAGTTTGTCAGTGTGCCTGCTCTATGTGTCCCTGTGCAGATCCCACACATCCAGCCCTCCCCGCCTCAGCCCAGTCTTCTGGTGTCTCTGCTCCCACTCTGCTCCCCTCGCTTCCGCCATCCTGAAACCGCTTCACAGCCAATCATCTGCCAGCCCACCCAAGTCACCTGTTCACCTGCCTACACCCCCCTCATTAGCTGCTCAGTGTATACACCTTGTGCATATGCAATATAACCAGAAATACTTTAATTCAACTTCAAATACATCAAATAATTTAGTTCTTGTATGAAATCACACAAACCCCTAAAGATTTTTAGGACATTTTCCCAGCTGACAGTGGGCGTCTGGCAGGTCTATTCTGAGCTTGCTGAACCAATATGAGCCCTAGCCCTGATGACTCACAACAAAGTCTACACTGCACCACTGGGGAGTCTTTGTCTGGAAACGAGCACACCAGATCAATGAAAGGAGTTTGGGCATAATGATCTTATTCCATGGCCTCTTCAAAGTGTTGCGCTTGTCTCTTTTAAGTTATTAGATCAAGGGTCTGAACATGAGCTTGCATCTCAGATGATACAGGACTGATGATTTTCCAATAAGTCTGCTGAATAGGAAGTCTCCCAAGTATCCCATCATCTTGATGGGAATAATTTACCACTGTGTTACCATTAATGTGGGTCAGCATGGATCAATGGCAATAATAAAGTATTGACTGAATAATCAGCGGACTGTCGAATCCCAGGATAGTCTGAATTTTATTTTCCCCCTGGGTTTGATTTCAAATATCAGCTATGGGTGGAAAGGTAAACTTGATGTAAGATAATGAGTTTGATTCTGTGAACTATGAGAGCTGCACCCATGCCTCATACTGAAGGGAAATGAATTGTGCTGAAAAACTGAGCAAAAACAAAAACAGTGATGAGAAAAATATTGGAGGTGTTGGACTCATCTAGTCACAGACAGATCCCAGAATAATTAAGATGTGCAGGAATGATCCCTGCTGTAGCACTGTGAATGAACTCCGTCTCTCACTGTTTAACCCTTCAACCTGACAACAAGGCCATAAACATGTCAACTCCATCAGAGAGGTTTAAAAGGGATTTACATCGGCTGCACCACCTTGTGTCCCCATACAGAGACGCAACTCATAAAATTGATCAATGCTATCATTTGCCAGTCTACGGTATATTTGTCATGATATTTGTGATGCATCATTGTCTCGGGCCTGATGGTATTACTGCATGTATGTGATGCAGTAAGATACAGGTGATTGGGCAGGGCTGATTGATGGTACAGTGTGTGGTGCATTCTTGGCTGACTGTATGCGTTTGTGATGACAAACTAATCACAAGATGTTATCTTGGGTTTCCTTGGGTTGAAGGAGAAGCAACAATTTGCTCTTTGGAGTCCCATTAAAAGTATATTCATCTTTAACTGCAGCTCTTGAGAAAATAATTAACAAGTGAATAACAGCAGCAATTTCATGGTAATGTGTAAGTCATTGTTTTTGGCTTGAATTATTTGGATGCAATTAAGATTGTGTCTGGACTGGAGCAAGTGGCAATAGATTGTCATGCAGAATATTACTACCAAATTTGATCAAGTAAAAATGTTTAGGATGTTTCTGGTTTGATTTTAATCAGCCTGCATTCTTTCAAAGATGTTCTTCCTACAGAGGTTGTACACCCTATAATTACATCATGCACACAAAACATTTGTCTATCCTAATACTGGTAAGTGATAGACATATGATGCATAACTTGTTATTTGAGCCATGTTATCTATTTGTTTACATACCCAAGTAAAATTGAAGTTAGGTAGATATCAGGGAAACTGAAAGTTTGTCTGGCTGAGCGTAGGGGTAATGTTAAAGGGGAAAACCCAAATTCACCAGTTGTGAGGCATTTTATTGACAAAAAATACACTGAAAATAAGCTTAAATCCACCGGCATTGATAAAGCTATCCTGAGCCAAAGGGTTGGCGATGCAGAGAAATTGTTACTAAAACTGGAGGCAAACTGGATTTATAAACTCAACAGTTTGTTTCCCAAAGGGATTAATAAGGAACTTAGTCTAACCTTTTTATGGCAGATTCCATTTGGTGTATTTTTGATGGCTTTATGGTGTCTAGCCTGATGTTGTCAGAGAAAGACAATGAGGCAGCAGTGAATAAACAATACTATTACTATAGCCTACTATCACTACCATCACCAATACTACTACTACTACTACTACTATACTAATACTACTACTACTACTAATACTACTACTACTACTACTAATAATAATAATGATACTACTACTACTACTACTACTACTACTACTACTACTACTAATATTATTATTATTATTATTATTATTGTTGTTGTTGTTGTTGTTGTTGTTGTTATGTTAACAATAAGAACAATAATAACAACTAATCAATCATCACACACACACACACACACCCACACACCCGCATGCACTTACATTTACTGACACAAGTGCAACATTATATGATCTTTTCTCCTAAAAAGAAGGGCCATGTTGTATCTTCTGGGGGCATCTTGAAGTTCATTTGATGATATGGAGGCTTCAAATTTACTAACATCTTTACTGTACATATTTATATTTTACACAGTAAGCCAGGAAATGTAGGACTGTCAGGCGCATTCATCTCACAGTGATCTCAAATTATGACTACTCTAGGGAACCATGTTTCCCCATGTCTCCCCCTTTCTAAAGTGACGTGGTGGTCATTGAGCTTGTACCTGTCACTGTCTTCCTCAATCAGTTACAACACAACTGTATTTATTTGTTTGTTTGTTTATTTTAATAGCCAAATGACATTGAAGTTTATATGTGGATTTGCTTCTGTCTTTTTTTTTTTTTGGTCGCTGATAATTTGGTCGGCCCAGACCATGTGAGTATTGTCCTGGGGTTTTGATGTCAGTTCCAGGTCTAGCTGGCTGAGGGGACTCTCTTCCTGCTCATCTCCTGGCAGAGACAGGCTTGGTGGTGGAATGAGTTGGGGTCATTCAACAGTCACATTTTAAGTGACTGTGGATTTTGATGGCTCATTTCTGGATGTTGATTAGTAACGGGAAAGGCGCCTAGTTCTGCTTTGCATGTGTAGAAGTTTTCCTCTGTACTTTTAGGATGGATTTGCAGATTTTTGAGGCTGGATTTACAGATTTCGACATGCAGGGATTCAACTAGACGTTTGTCCCGTTCCCTAAAATCATGTTTGATCATAGTACATGGGCAATGCTCCAAAAAGGGCTTTAGTTTTTGAGATACCCCTGCCTGAGATAGAAGAAAGCACAACTATGTTTTTTTCATGATTTTAGTTTGTCTTGTTTTTTTTTTTTTTAAATGAATGGTTGCATACAAATATTCTGGTGCGAAATTTGTTTATTTCATGGATATTTGGAAGTTTGTTCTCCCCAAAATTGTATAGTGAAAATTTTCAGCTTCTCCAAGATGAACAGTGTCTGCCTTATCTCATGTTTCTCTGGAAAAGATTATCAGAATGTAACAGAATTTGGACTGGATGTTCACAGACAGTTATTGCATATAATAAAGCAGATTTCATTGATACCTTTGTCCATCTTTAAAATTCATACACATGAATTATAGGCAGAAATTGAATTATCTTTATTTTTGAATAACTGCATGACACATTATTTTATATGATTAATTGGAATTTTTGACTGACTGACCGTCAAAAATTAATCATAAATTAAATAATAAATTATATACAGAAAATAAATACACTGGACTCCATATTATACAGCAGCCTAATGCTGTTATTCCATTCAAATCAGTGATAAAGATCAAATTTAGCCTACCATTTATAATTCCTACTAAGATTTACCAAGTTTCTCTATAAGATACATAAAAATAAAGTGATATTCTTTATACTATACTAAGCAGGATACAATTAACATTAAGGTTACAGTTTCCGCTCTTGAGGAATGATTTAATATGTACGCTGAGGGCTTTAGTTTTAGCTGGTGTCAGTGACCTCTGTCCAAGGTCTCCTGTACATTTGAAAACAGTAAGACTGCTAAAAGTGTCTGCTTTACTGGCATTCTCACAAAAAAGCTGCAATCCTGCTTTTAAGTGTTGAAAACAGCAAACACAGAAAATGCATATTAAATCATTCCTCAAAAATGGAAACTGTAACCTTAAACTTATTAGCTAAGTAAGCTAATTGGCTTCCTAGTCAGTTCTACAGTATATCACCAGTAAACCATAGCAATTGAATATGTGTGCATCCTAAATTTCTCCAATGATGTTCTATATTCTATGGTAATTATCAGGGAAACATCAGGAATTTAGCAGTCAAACCTTTAATCAGTTCATCTTGTGTTTCTATTAATATTAGCAGGTTTGTAGTACAAAATTCTGGCCCTGTTAGCCTATGTAGGCATTCTCTATGTACCCTTCCCTGTAACCATGACATTCATTCTAGTATCTTTATGGGCCCTCCCCACATGAGGTCCATGTATACTCAGTTTTACAGCTTACTTATATGTAAACAATAGACACATAACAGACATTAATATTTATGTACACTCCAAGAATGAAGAATGATATGCAGAGTAGTAATATGCAATACCCCATTTCCATGTGTAGACTAGCAACACAGTGGGAAAACCAATGTATGAGTCTGATACACTGAACTGGAAAAAACTGTATCATCTGTTCAAAACCATTTATTCAAGAACAGAGGCCTTATGTGAAGAATCCAATGTGTGAGGGACTAAAAAAGTTATAGACTGTGCCAAGCTGAGAGATGATGAGGTCCACAAATGTGTTCCTCTGCACAAGGAAGATACATTGGGCTTCAAAATCCAGGTGTCTTGTCATAAATTATGTAGAGCCTCATACAGCACAAAGACAAACACGATTTCCGGATGCAACCAGAAATCAGATTGAGGCTTCAGCTGCACCAACCACCTTACCTGGAATACTAAGAAGGGAGGACACCATTTCATTCGATGTCTGAAGAGATTGCTTCATTTGTGGGAAAGACCGTGTAGGACCAGAGAGCCTTACCTCAATCACAACCAGCACTGGCAAGGACACCAGAGACAAAGTGCTACATGCAGCAGGAGAGAGAGCAGATGAGCAGCTTCGAATGCTGGCATATCAAGATCTCTTTGCTTTTGATGCCAAGTATCATCAAAGCTGTCTGGCACATCACATCTCTGATAGAAATGTGGTCACGGCTAAATGAAAGTGTCTAAATGAGAAAAAGGTGTTCACCTATGACAACACCGTTCTAAGTACTCATTGAAGAAACTGACTATTGTTATCTGAGGACATGGTTGTAACATCGCTGATTTTCCTCACAGAAAATTTTAACAACCTCAGAATGCTCTCCAATGACGTGCCTAAATATGTCATTGAAGTTGAAAGAGAAACTGCTGAATCACTAAAAAGACAAACTTGTGTTTATTGAATGGCCAGAAAAATAAAATTTGGTTTGCTCAACCAGTTTACCCATTGGCCTTGCTATGAGGGAAGCTGGTATTCAAAGAAAAGGAAACACAGAGAACAGTGAACTAGGAATGCCATCCAACAATGTCTGAAACTCACATAATACACATGGCAGCAGGTATATTACAGAAACCCCTAGCAGAGATAGATCAAGACCCTGGCTTTTATAAGAGCAGTGAACATGCGTCTTTTTGTTCATGTTGAAATGTCATGTCATGGATTATGTAGCCAGCATTCTCTATGACTTTTTGAACTGGTGTCTGGATAAAAATGCACACTGTCCAAACATGAGGAGCCTACATCAAAAGCATCAGGTTGCGCAATTGCAACCTGACAAGGCATTATTGCACAATGCTGCCAGATGCACACCCCCACAATACTAGGGCTTGCCATTATGATACATCATGATTTTGAAAGCGAGGCACTCATCATTGAGTTAAATGCTATAGGTCACTGTGTTTCATAAAATGAAGTCACGCAGTTTCTCACATCTGTCCCTGCTGATTAAATCAAAAGGAATAAAGGCACCTATATACCTGCTGGCGTCAGTGGAATTTCAGGCCATGATATGACTTATATTTAAACAATAGACACAACTGACAATTTTGATCAAAATGGGGAGATTATGTTTGGAAATCAGACCGCTCATGCAGTGGCAACAGTTAAATACAGACAAGGTCAAGCCGTAACAGAAGCCCACAGAAAAAAAAGGGGAAAAAATACTGGGTGCTTATAGTTGTTAGGTAGTAAACTCCAGGTAAATGCAAGGTGCTCTTTAGGTTAAAATGATCAGCTGGAGAAGAGTAGCCTCTGGGCTTACTTCAGGCACACTCACATCTAGCCAAGGATGTAAGTTAAAATGCCTTTATCGGTTAGGGCATATTAAAGTTTAAATCACACAATGTTGGTCAGGGAACGCCAACTGGTCTCAGCCCACACAAGGTCGTCCTCAGGGGTGTGACTGGAAAGAAGACTCAAACAGAATGGGAAGTAGTGATTCCTTATACCATTCCTTAGAACATATGGAATTGAAACCGGTAGTCCTAGAAGTGATAAAAACCCCAAATGACAGTGAAACGACAAAGCCTATTTACAAGGAAATCTATTTCCTCACTGAGACCTGGATGCACCAAAGCATCAAACTTGAAAAATCTCTCTCTGGAGTAATGTCTTAAGACCATCTCCATCTCTGATAGAGAGATCAATAAACTTAATACCCTCCACTCTCAGAAGGCTGTCATTACCATAATGGTGATTGTGAAAATGGTGTATTCTGCATTACTGGTTCTTATGGCACATTTGTGTTCTGCCACTATCATTTAAATACTTCTTGGTGCGCCCAATGGAAAAACATTCGCATGCACAAGTCAGGCGGTACACAACATATATGGAGTTACAATTAATAAAATGTTTACCTTTCTGTAGCTCCCTTGGCTTGAATCTACAAATTCCTTCTGTTGTATAATATCGGAGCAGTGATTACAAGTGGTTTGCATGCATCTGACAGTCCCAATAGATCTCTTGAACTAGCAGTCTCCTGTCCTAGCTGGGAGATACCTGTGTGTAAGTCTGTCCTTTATGGAGGGGGCTGGTTTGTAGTAAAAAGTGGGAGGATATTAGATAATATTCTTCAGGGATTGATCGTGCCTGATGATGTTCCAATTAGACAAAATTATCTGCCTGATCTGCGCAGCCTTTGCTGAAACGTGTCAAAAAATCTATACCTGAACTGTCCATTCTCTGTCTGTTCTTATGTTGTAGGAGGTGATGACATCCAACAGAGGCTGCCTTAGTCCGAGTTGTGTGGTCTCTCTGTATGACCTGTCCGAGAAGCATTTACTCATATGTTGAAAGTGTGTATGAAATTGAGATTCCTGGTCACAGGTTCCTCCTTAACCTCTGAGATTGACCATATGGAATATTACCTTTCACAGCAGAAGTCCATCATCTTTCCAGGCTACCACAGAAGTCCCTTTCTGCCTTGAACAACTATGATTAGGATGTAGAAGAACTTCACTGGTAGGCTAAACATATTTACCTTCGTGTATCGTTAATGTTTAGTCAGTTAGGTCTATTATACTAGTTTGTTTTTCAGATTAGATGTATGGCACAACTAAGTCATGTTTATTGAATTTACTGTCTAGGAAGTCAAGAGCACCCATCTGACCACAGCCTCAAGCCATACATGAGCCATCACAACTTCTGAATACAAAGATAGCTATCTCCTCACCAGCTGGAAAGAGAGAGACAGTATGAATGCTGGCCCATATCATCAAGGGGAACGGACAGCATGTCCCATCCTGGTCTTCATTCAATACATTAATAACAGATAAGTCATCTCCAGTCATCGCTATGCCTTTCATAAGAGCTTCACCATTTGATTATTCCACAATCTACGCAGCACTGATTCACCTTACACAGCTCTCTGCACAACTGGGGCAAAAGCATATTCTTGTAACTGCCGACCTTGCAGTTTATAGCAAAGCCCAGGAGATTCTGTGGAGCAAACCACCTTCTCTTCATGGTAAGGTAACAATGCAGTTGGGAGGCATGCACCTCACTATAGCTTATCATGCATGCATTGGGAATCTCTATGGAGATGGTGGACTGCTGTCCATTTTGATTAAGTCAGACATATATGGTGAGAACACTGCTTGACAAATGCTCTGAGTCAAACAGTTGTCAAGGGGAGTAAGAAGATTGAAGATCATCCTAGAAGCTCTCTTTCGACTCTTTTGGAAAGCAGTGATGTCATCAACAAAACAATGAGGACAGGAACCATTAACCTCAAGCTTGGAACAGCTGAAGGATATACAACATTCCTACCATGTCAAAGACAAAGCATCAACAGAACAACTCATCAAAGAAATCATGGAGAAATGATGTAGTCAGCTCACATTTTTTTCAACAGCAGGACGTAAGCAAGTAAGACTTCCATCCCTGCTTATTGGTTAATATTCATTGCAAGAACTGGACCTGCTGCTAAGACTTTTGCATGCAGAGAGAGATGCAGACTTTTAACATCACTTGAACTGTATGGTGGAAGTTTTACTGTAGTTCAGGGCCATTCTGACCATTTCAAAACAAGAAGACTTAAACAGGAACCAGAGTCTTGCATGTTCCTGGAAGAAGGTGGCTTTGTTCCATGGTGGTCTGATTAGTGGAGCTTCAACTGTGTGACAACTGACCACTGACGCAGGAGGAGAGGATCAGCCGTGAGGGCAAGAGTGAAGGTGGAGTCTCACACTTAAGAAATGGGATCTCACAAAATGGTTCATGACATGGCACGTGACAACAGAATTTGTGGATGTGATGAAAGAGCTTTGTCGCAAAAATGCTCATTTCCCACAAACCCTGTAAGAACATAGATTCTCCAGAAGCAGCTGGGATGACACAGACATGCAAAAGATCATGGAAATTGTGGAAGAAAATCAAAACCCCTTAGTGTTCCTGAGCTTGTAAAAATTGCTGTCAGGTTGCCTCTGAAAAGGTGGCAAAGGGTTTGTTGTGTTTCCTTGAAGATGTTCAGCACCAAAATCAACTGTTGAGTTGAGTGCCTTGTGAAGGACACAAGAACAAAGAGTTTCTGCGAACCAGAGAAAAGAAAATGCTAAGTCACTCCTGCAGACATGAAAGCAACTGCATCAAAAAACAAGTCTGGGCAGCATCGGATGGACTCAGGTGTGCTTTTCAGGAGAGTATTAACAGTTTCAGCCCAAACAGATGTGTCAGATATGTGACAAGTACTGCTTACCCTATGTAACAAGACCATCTTTATACATCATAGATCAGGGGTGTCAAACTCGTGCCATGGAGGGCCAAGAGGCTGCAGGTTTTCATTCCAACCAACAACTCCACCAGGTGATTTCACTGATCACCCTACCTCGAAACAGAGAGGCGGGACTAATCAGTGAAATCACCTGGTGGAGTTGTTGGTTGGAATGAAAACCTGCAGCCTCTTGGCCCTCCATGGCACGAGTTTGACACCCCTGTCATAGATGGTATGGCGCTAGTTCCACTGACTCAGCCTAATGCACAAAGACCAAACAGGTGAAGAGAGGCTTGTGCCAATCAATACAATCTGTGTAAAGCTGGGGGAAGTCTTGTACTAATGTCTTTAAGCCTTTCATGCACTGAAAGGCTTTGATAAGTTTGTTTGTTTTTTTTCCCCCAAAATAATAATAAAAATTGCTTTAACAAAACTTCAGAAGTGCTTGAAGGAGCTGAAAAGCCAAAGTCACTTTGGTTTGACGACAGATCATGAGGAATCGTTTTGTATAGCCACAAGAAGAACGAGAGAGGGAATCAGTGTACCTCTCTGGATGAGCTGAGGATTGTATTGGCATTCACCTTAGACAGTCTAATCTGCCTGCCTCTGAACTGCCCCCAAGACTGTTTCGGCAGCATGTACTAAGAGCTATGTACCAAACTGGTGTTTGGTGCCACAACCATCATTAAAACCAGTGCTTTGGAGTCCTGTGGGGCAAGGCTGGAGGTTGATGGAAGAATAGAACCAGCAATGTATGAATAGGAAGTAGCACCGCAAGAAGAGTGAGATCTAACACATCTGTACTGCAAGGATAAACAATGCAGTCAATAGAAAAATGCCCTTGTTTTGCAGCTGGCTTGCCGTGTATCGAATTATTTTTTCTGTGATTTTCTAAAGATAATTGTGGATGGCAGTAATTGCACCCCAGAACTTTAAATGTTTGGTCACATTGTACATTATATTTTTAATGTAGGAACCAATTTATGATTCATCTTTCATTTTTCTACTTGAAAATACTACTAGAAAATACTGTATCATGCAGGTTTTTGGCTCATATGATCATCATACTGTATATGGTCATTGTTATTCAAAGAAAACATTCAAATACTTTGAAAGAGTGTAACATGTGATAAGGCACATACTGTCCCTTTTGAAAAACCTAAATTTTCACTAGTTTCAGTTTTGGGGAGAACTCAGACATCACCAAATAAACTAATTTTGCAGCAAAATCGTACAACCATGCATTTAAAAAACTAGACATATTAAAGTTATGAAAAAAACATGGCTGTTCTTTGCTCTAGGGGTATCTCAGGGGACCCCATACTTCACTGACATATAGTGTGATTGGTTCCATTACAGATTTAAATAATTTAAGTCATATTTTAATCAGACCATTGGTTCGATTTTTTTTTTCCTTAATGGCATAAAATGCCCTTCATGCTTTCTCTGTCAGTTCACTCAGCCAGGGTGAGGTTATCAGTGGCACTTTTGGAAGATCATTGCTTTAGTTTTCATGACTGAAGCAATGGTCTCTTTCTTTTATACATGAGCTGAATTCATGTATGATTAAATCCACGTATAAGGTTGGCCAGGCTTTGCCAGATTTTGACATTCTGTACGACATTTAATTAGATGCAAAACATTGACCTTTGACCTCACCCATAATTTCTTGTGATTGGAAAGGAATGTTAATGTGTCTGCCTTCTGGCTAATATGCGTCCTTGATTGGTGGGACAGGTCAATCAATCTCCTAAGTCAATCAAGAAAACAGAACTAGACTGTTTTCCTTGTAGGGTGTGAAATGATGGTGAAGTGCAAACACAGAATTAAAATAACATACATGCAAAATCAATGTTTGAAATGGCCTACAATTTTGGATTTTAACTAGGAAAGCTACATTTTGTGAAGAATATGTGTGTACAATTGATGTGTTAGTTGCAGAAGCAGCAAAAGTATTAATAGTCAGAATGTGGGGAAGAAGAGGATGAGGTCAGTATGGTGACAAGGATGTGAAAATCTACATTAATAATAATATTTGGCTCCTTTATATGGTCTTCAGTCTGCCCTTGCACAAGGACCTGTGCAGCCACTGAACCCTCATATTCAGCAACTATGGAGGGGAAATTGTTCTTACGGTGGCTGAAATGACTATTAAAGATTCTGTAGATAACTGTTTGCTATCATATTTTACCTTACCGCTAAATGGGAGGTCAGTTTGCTATTAAGAAATCACCCCAGAGGATGGGTCAGGTATAGCTTCAACATTTTTCAAACTAAAAAAAGATCACATTTAATTATGTTTTAATGAATTATTATTATTATTTTTTATTATTATTATTTTCTGGTTTAATTTGTTAAAGCCTGATCAGGATGAAACAACCAATCACCTCAAGGAAGTGCCATCATCTCAGTGCACACCCCTCAGTGGTGCATATGTCAATGCACCACTGCCTTGCACGGTTCCTGTTGCTTAACTATTTCAAAACCCTGTCTGAGCTCATTTTTGCTCAGTGTCTTTATATCAAAATAGGAACTAGCTATGCATTCATCCATCACTCACTGATCATAATCAGCCAACAGACAGAAAAAGAAATCGGCTCTTTAAGTTGCCTTGCTGTCTTTAATTTGAGATTTTCACTTTGCTTTGAACATTCTGTTTGAATATTGTATTCATTCACTAGTTTGTTAACTAACACTAGCTCAACTATATAAATTTCCAAAATTCTATGCTAGAATTCTAGTTCCTAACCTACATGATAACTACACTATATTACCAAAAGTATTCGCTCACCTGCCTTTACTCATACTATGAACTGAAGTGCCATCCCATTCCTAACCCACAGAGTTCAATATGATGTCGGTCCACCTTTTGCAGCTATTACAGCTTCAACTCTTCTGGGAAGACTGTCCACAAGGTTGAGGAGAGTGTTTATAGGAATTTTTGACCATTCTTCCAAAAGCGCATTGGTGAGGTCACACACTGATGTTGGTCGAGAAGGCCTGGCTCTCAGTCTCCGCTCTAATTCATCCCAAAGGTGTTCTATCGGGTTCAGGTCAGGACTCTGTGCAGGCCAGTCAAGTTCATCCACACCAGACCAGTGTTTGTCATCCATGTCTTTATGGACCTTGCTTTGTGCACTGGTGCACAGTCATGTTGGAAGAGGAAGGGGCCCGCTCCAAACTGTTCCCACAAGGTTGGGAGCATGGAATTGTCCGAAATGTTTTGGTATCCTGAAGCATTCAAAGTTCCTTTCACTGGAACTAAGGGGCCAAGCCCAGCTCCTGAAAAACAACCCCACACCATAATTCCTCCTCCACCAAATTTCACAGTCGGCACAATGCAGTCTGAAATGTACCGTTCTCCTGGCAACCTCCAAACCCAGACTCGTCCATCAGATTGCCAGATGGAAAAGCGTGATTCATCACTCCAGAGAACGCGTCTCCACTGCTCTAGAGGCCAGTGGCGGCGTGCTTTACACCATTGCATCCGACGCTTTGCATTGCACTTGGTGATGTGTTGCTTGGCTGCAGCTGCTCGGCCATGGAAACCCATTCCATGAAGCTCTCTGCGTACTGTACTTGGGCTAATCTGAAGGTCACATGAAGTTTGTAGCTCTGTAGCAATTGACTGTGCAGAAAGTCGGCGACCTCTTTGCACTATGCGCTTCAGCATCCGCTGACCCCTCTCCGTCACTTTACGTGGCCTACCACTTCGTGGCTGAGTTGCTGTTGTTCCCAAACGCTTCCATTTTGTTATAATAGAGCTGACAGTTGACTGTGGAATATTTAGGAGCGAGGAAATTTCACGACTGGATTTGCTGCACAGGTGGCATCCTATGACAGTTTCACGCTGGAATTCACTGAGCTCCTGAGAGCGGCCCATTCTTTCACAAATGTCTTGTTTCACAGTCTGCATGCCTGAGTGCTTGATTTTATACACCTGTGGCCAGGCCAAGTGATTAGGACACCTGATTCTGATCATTTGAATGGGTGAGCGAATACTTTTGGTAATATAGTGTATGTTTAGATTAAAACTAGATTTCCATATGGTTTAGGCAACAGCTTCATGCTGCTACATTTTATGCATGCATACAGTGAACTTCCTACATGATTGTTGTAATTAAAATAGCCCAAATTCATTAATTCAATCGGCTATCATTGTGATCAGCCAATCATACTGTTGCTAAATTGATTATTAGAATCAACCCTAAAATCCTGACTAGAGCATCTGTGGTAAACTCCTATTTGGGTCCTGCAGTATATTTTTAGTGAGTTTTTACTACGAGGTGCAGATCTGTGTGGCTCTTATGGAAGTGGGTCATCAGGCGTAACCCAACATGGTTCTGCTCTGGTGATACTAACATGCCACAACCTGGCCTGGTCTCCCAGTCACACGCACGTGCATGCATGCATGCACACACACACAGATTGGAGAAGTGATCAATCACAGCAAAGGGTTGACAGGTGTGGGGAGGAGACGAACATTTAGCTCTGCTCTGTGACTGCTGCTTAGAGACCCCGCACCTGGCTCCTGTGGAGGAATGGTATGTCGGTGTGTGTGTGTATGTGTGTGTGTGTATGCGTGCACTGGAGGAGTGGGCTTGGAGAATGCAGGGTTAGCACATCTGCTGCAATAGTAGAGTGGTAAAATATCTCTCTCTGTATGGAGGCTGGCAGAGGCAATCTGCTTCGTACAATTCTCAGCCATGTTATCTTGTTTTATCATAGTGAGCACACACACATAGACACACAACACACACACACACACACACTGATGATGAGGATGAAATTACAGGTGCAACTGTGAAATGTAATATAACAGCTTATCTTTGACCATCCAGTGAAACAGCAAAAATGATGTCCTCCTCACTTTCAAAAATCCTGTGAAACTGGGTGTGATGTAATTGATAATTGTTAAATATCCTTAAAACTGATGATGGGTAAATCCTTTCCTGAGGGGAATATATTGTATGTTTGGTAGACTGTCTGCTTGATCAAACGATCAATTAGAGTAAGTCATGATAACATATCAACCATGTGTCTCTAGTAGACCAACAACTTCAGTTTTCCATGTTAACACTCAAACATACACTATGACTTATGATATTGACTGGTTTGCTCCACTCTGTCATGAATAAGTTTCTTAAAAACTTTATGGATGAAAATGGAACTGAGGCTTTGCAAAAACTTTGTGGAGTCCCCTAGCGACTTTGCTAGCCCACTGTGGAATTCCAGCAATTTTTTCTCCTGGCCTGGATTGTGCAGTGTTTTGAGAGAGCAGAGATGTTCAGCCACAGGTTCTTTGTAGCTTTCAACAAAGGTGTAGATTGAACTCTGTCTGGTCTGTTGATAAAGGCCACGGTGGTCAGATTTTTGGTGCTCACCAACACATTTTTTCTAGTTAACAATGGTCATAAGTATTGTATTCTCCTTCAGGCCATATACTACCTATGGACCTCATGAGGCAGATCCCCACCCCCTCAATACTACCAGTGTCTGGAGGTTACCCCATTAGCCCAGGTCCCATCCTGGCTATTACAGGAATGGCCACTAGTTGCTATTTATGCTGTCTTGGGTCCAAACAATGCTTGTCAAACCATAACAGATCTCTGTAGAAATCTAATGTGTAGCAGTCCCAGTGGAACCATTCAGTGAACCACTGATTGAAACAGAGAGTACATTACAGTAACAACTGTCATGGCCCCACACTGCACTGCTGGTGTGTGCTCTTGCAATTGATCCTGAACATTGCTTGGTAAGGTACTGGTCACTTGGTTAGGCCCATGGGATCAGGTTGTGTATATAAAAGAAAGTTGATAAGCTACAACTCTTCGCAAGTTTTCAATCCCATGCCATCTGCATCATCGTGTCTGCCTCCAAGGACAGTCTCTTCCAAGGGGCATAAGGCGTTTCCACACAACGTCAAGTATCACCATTAGCTGGTTGACCAGAGTGCTGCCTCCACTAAACTGATGTTTCCATGCACATGGGTGGCTGGCTAGAGACACCACCATGTCTCTAGCTGCCTGATCTGACTGTGTTACTGTGAATGCCCACGTCCAAATAATACTACTATCAAGGAAGCTGAAAGTCAGAGTTTCAGGGTGTGGAACTGACAGCTTATGAGCCATGCCATGGGATGGACAGCAGTATGAGTGGGTCCTAGATTTGTTGGCATGGGTTTGTCGACTGGTTATGCTGGTGGAGTCTGTGTTTTGTTGCTGTTGCTGCCATAGATTTGGCCTCTTTCTGGACAGTCCATCTTTCCAGAGGTTAGGATAGCTCTCTCTAATGAAGGGTTTCTCTTCACGAACAGGTTGACTTCAGCTAGTTCCACCATGGTGCAGGGAGAGGCAGGGTCAACATGTTATAGAGCTTTTTTCAGTTGTCCAAAGACCTAAAAGCATACCCAAATGTGCCAAGGAGTTCATTTCTCAACATTATAAAGGGTCCAGCAACAACTGCCTCAGGAAAGGGAAAATGGGTCGTGGCCTAGTCATTTGGCATCCAGACTTGACTTCAGGTGGGTCAGACAATTTTGTGAGAAGCTGGTGGGCTGCCAAACACTGTTCTGATAGGGTTACATGCTAGTCCTGCTCATGCCAGGAGTGGAGGAAATCCTTGTGCAGAGAACCAGTAACCCCAAAATTGTACTTAATATTTTTAAATGTATCTGTAACTAGTAATACTAGAAGCCCAAACTCAGCTCAAACTCTCACTGACCCACTTTTATTTGAAACTGTATCTCTTATGAAATGCTCATTTTGTTCCTTAGACACACTACTGACTAGTCTACTAAAAGAGGTCATTATAAGAATTTGGCCTTTTATTCACTCTATTTTATGTTGGCCACAGGCTCTGTTCCCTCATGTTTTAAACATGCACCTGTCCAGCACCATTTTTAAAAGCCTGGTCTATTTTGGACCCATCTCTAAAATCTATTTTTACCCAAGTACTTGACAACTGTAATCAGAAAATCTAATACTAAACATCTTGTAATCATTTTTTGGTATCAACTGTTGTACTTTATCTATGGGTGCTTTGTGCATCTATTTGACAACAAAAAATCTATTTGTAGTAGGTCCTGTGAATGCTCCATTGTTGTCAGGCAAAATTTTGGTGTGAAATAGGGTTCCATCTCTTGGGTTTATATTCTACTCTGTTTGCATACTTATTAACTATTAACTATTAACTACTTTCACTCACGTTTCATAGACACGTTACAACCAAGCCTTAGCCTGTTTAACCTAATGTTTAGTGCCACCTGCGGTGTTTCAAATACTATTGAAAAACCAAAATCACCATTTATTTTGACAAGCCAAACCTCCTCTATGGCATGATACTTCTAGTGAAGTGGCACAGTGTTAGAAAAATGTGCTGCCTATCTTATACTAAGTAAGAAAGAACAGAGGGCCAGTATACAATGTTCGAACATAGCGTTCTCATGTATCTTCTTCTTGTCCATGGTCACTCTCACCATAGAATGTAGCATTTTGCACCGTGGCATCTTGCACTGCACCCAACTTATTTCACTTCCTAGATGAGTCTCCATGACAACAATGACGTGTATGGCTGGCAACAATGTATGACTGGACAACAATCATGCACATAAAGACTCACATGCTCAACTTTTTCTTCAGATAACTCTGTACTATTGTACTGACTTGTCTCCTTGCTGCAAGAGAAATAAACGCAACTGCTTTGACTTCGGTGACTCCGTGTTCATTTAAGAATTCTCCCAACACACAGTTGTCATTAAAGCTATAATCTCTGGACCAAGGTATATTGGACTGTCATGGTGAAGAAGGAGTTGAGTTATGAGGAAAAGCTCCCTATTTACAAGTCAGGGTTTAACCCATCCTGGTCTATGATCACAAACTTTGGGTAGTGAGCAAAAGAATGAGATCACAGTTAAAAGTGATGAAAATGAGGTTTGCACTGAGCTGCAGCCTTCACTCTCTGTGATAGGGTAAGAAGCTCAAAGAAGAGCTGTTGCTCCTCCATATTGAGAGGGGTTAGCGGACATGATTTTCAGCATCTGATAAGGACATTTATAAGGTTGTCTTTCTTTCAAGGCATAATAGGTTCCTCTGACTGGGAGGAGGCCTCAGAGCAGACCCACAGTATGAGGGAGGGACTTTATCTCTCAGCTGGCCTGGGAACACCATGCGATCCCCCAGGAGTAGCTAGTGGGTGGGAAAGAGACCTTAGCTAGAAAGTAACTAGAAAATGAATGAAAAAAAAATGCAAAAAATGCTGAATCACAACTGTCTTGTCTATCTGTAAAACTGAAACAAAACAGGGGTGAAATGAACATGCACATGCACAGATTCCCACACTGTCATTTGAAACTACTGAGTTCTCCCACAGTCTTGCAAAAAAAAAAAAAAAAAAAAAAAAACATGACCACTAATGCTAATTATCTATTGCTGCCAAACTAAAAAAAAAAAAAAAACTCTGTCTCTCTCTACGTCATGTCAGTGCTACTGTTTTTATGAACCACCTCCACCAATTCACCACCTCATTCAGCCTTAAAAGTCTCAGGTTCTTTATCCAATCAAATCCTCTGGGTTTAATCTAATTTTGCAGGAAGCAGTCTCCTTAGCATTTGAGTTCACCAGTCTTAACCACCACCAGTGTCTACACTTAAGGAGGAAATTCCTATATAGATAGATGTCCATCTGCCTATGAGGATCAATTTCCTTCTGGAGTTTAAATGCCCAAAACTAACCTTTTCCTCCTTTTTACAACATGTTAATATGAATTTATTTCAAGAAAAGTCATATAGTGTTATACAATTACATCTATGACACTGTCAGAAATCAGTTTTGGTATCTGTCATTATGATAAAAAAAAAAAAAAATCAATAATTTGTGCTTAAATGTGTTAAATTACAGTAATGTGTTGAGGGAATGTGGAGGTTAACAGCAGTTGGTGATGATGTGGGATTAGCTTATACTTGCTAAAATAGAAATGCAAAACTAGCTCATATCAGCATTTAGAAGCATTTTCCCCTTTCTTCCACATTTCATTTCCTGTCGTGATGTCTGAGCTAGTGTCTGAAAAAGGCACATTATTGTTGTCACAAAAAACTATGTCCTGTGAGGCTGCATTAAATGCACTTTAGAGGCAAAGAAAGCTGAGCTGAGTGAATTTCTATTCAAAGTTTTTGCAGTTAGTGGATGATACCACTATTGTCAGGGGTAAATGGAAAGTCATTGCACACCACTGAAGATAGGTTGCCTTTAAACCACAATCCAAAGAGCATGGATAATAATTGCACCCATTTCTGCAATATTATCTATTTTTAATTTACATTAATGTAGTCAAATTCAAGTCTGTGGCAGGGAGCACATTGTCTCGGTGCTTAGCACTGCTGCTGCACAGGACGAAGGTCCAGGGTTAAAATCTGGGCCCTTGCTCTGTGTGGGACGTTTCCCTGTGTTTGTGTGGGTTTCCTCTGGGTGCTCTGGTTTCCTCCCACAGTCTCAAGACATGCAGGTTGGGTGAATAGATGTTTCCCTGTTTTTCAATCAATGTGTCCTGAGACAGGCTCTGAGAAGGCCTAGTCTAGTGCTGCTGTGAAACACTATACAACAACATGACACTGGTTGAGGCTCCTAAAGTGAGAGAGCCCTATAGGTGCAGCACCTGTCAGTGGTTGTGTTTAAGAAGAATTAACTATTCCTCAAATGTTAAGATCAGATTTCATCACCTGGCTGTCAATAAACACAAAACAGGCCTATGCAACACTCAGGGGAATGAAAACTTTGCTGTCTATTTTACAGGGTAGTTGAAAGATATTTAATTTTATGTCAGTGTTACCACTGGTAGAATGAGATGAAAGCTACATTTGATGCACACAGTCTGCCTGCACAGTGGTAGAAAAACTATTGCCGCCAGTCACTGAGCAGTCCGACCCAGCTCTGCCCTGAGCAGATGGAGAGTGCCTGTCCCATGGTCCTCGGCAGTAACAGCCAGGGTGGAGGGCAAACCTCTCAACTAACCTGCTGTTGGTAAACTGGAGTTTTTGACTGTAGTTTCCTCTCCATTTATGATTATAGTGTTGCTTATAAGATGCAGTGAGACAGTAGTTAAACAAAAGTGCTGTACCGGACATCCATAACACATTTTCCCATGGTCCTCTTTTGGACCGTGACCCACCAGTTGTGAACCACTGGTTATAAAATTGTTATATGCAGGCTTATATAAACAAATCAATGTGCTAACTTACCTTTCAAAGTCATCTATTTCAAGATCCCAGGTTCAGAGTCGCTTTGTTGTTTTTTATGAGCTTTGATCTGTAATTTGGTGACAATCTGTCTGCAAGTGAGCATACCAAACTTGTACACGCTCATCTCTGAATTTGACTCCAATGTGCCAAAATTAATCTCGCCTTCGACTTATTGTGGACAGATGTATTTCAAAATCTTCATATCTAAAATGTCATTAGTTTTTTTTAAATTAATTCATCTTATTTTAATTTAAAGTGATCAACTATGTCATAGTTACGGTGGCCGAAAACCGCCATCGCTGCAAATAATAAAAATAAAAAAAAACGCTGCAAATAAAAAAAGAAAAACGCTGCGTTGCAAATACCAGTGATGGCAGTTCTCGGACACCGTACATAGTAACATACCATGCACAATACCAGACTGGCTCCCAGTGTTGGGTTTTTACAATGTGGATTGTAACTGTGTTCTTTCCTGTACAAGTATGAATCAGTATGAATAATGACTCGGGATTAGCAACACTGTGTGACTCATACATAGATACATTAGAGTAAATCAGCATTTCTGATTGCAGCAAAGCAACAACAAAGAGGTAAAAATCCCTACTTCTATTAATTAGACTGTCAGTAGCGAGCCTGTCCATCATCCTGCTGTCTGTCTCTGTGTAAACATCACTGGAACTGATAAATGATCTGGTCCATAAAAAATGGCAGATATGCAATATGTGACACATCAACTTCCAACTCAGAGCAGCATTCATGATGGTCACCTTTGAGAAGCTGCAAGTCGCAATCTAGCCATGCAGCGGGAGGTGAACACTGTTTGGTGTGTTTGACATTAATGCTTATTTCAAGAAGAAAAATAAGTTTGGAGGTGCAGAGGAATGGCAGCTCCCACTGAGAGGGATAATGGACATCATTCATTGCTGCTCGCTGTCAGGGTCAAACCAACCCAATTATCATTTGAATTTTTCCCCATTCAAGTGGTTCTGTCCATGTGTTAGGGACTTTCTTTCTTTCTTTCTTTCTTTCTTTCTTTCTTTCTTTCTTTCTTTCTTTCTCCCTCTTTCTTTCTTTCCTTCTATGTCAGAACATGCATTACAATGGAATTAACATTCAAATGGAATTCACTAAATTTTAGAAATTAAAGAAAATTGTTTTTACAGTTCATAATGTGCACATATGCATCATATTCATATTATCAGGTCTAATACATAGATACAGAGAGTCTGAGTGTAAAAAAGAATATTGACTTTATAAAATAAATCATAGTTATAGAACCAGATAATGTGCAGAATGTGAAGATTTCGATTTATACATCAGTGGTTGTTCTTCTAATGAAAAACACTGGTTGAAAGAACCGCAAGTACAGAAAACTGACAATGTGCGAGACTTTGGCATTGTTGTCTATTCTCTTTACCCTCTCTCACTAGAATTCCTTAGCCATTCAATTGCATTCAATTGTTTTTCCAAAACTACGCTATTGCTTTTGTTCTAATCTTGATAGTAACCTCGATTGACACTGCAGACCTTAACCAAGACTTTTTAGGGCTATCCCCCAAACATCCGGGGTAGCCTGCTCAGGAGTCATGCTAAGACTTGTCAAAGTTGTAAGTGTCAAAAGTCTGTTAACTTATGGCTAACGAGGGTCTTAGCCCAGGTCTGAATGTATAGTGATAAGGATTATTATTGGACTCCATTAGTACATTAAAATGGTCTTGTTCATGCAAAGAATGTACAGAAATATGCTGTATGTGCAGATGAAAAACAATGTAAGTTGACATATGTGGTGTGTTGAATGTGGGTAAATGGTTCATTTATACATTTACTAGTAAATGTGTTAATTTCTCAAGGTACATAAATCTGGTAAATGGGAACATTTCCCCTTTAATGTGAGTGGGAAACACTAGTGACTGTAATGTGAGGCTCTCTCACAGTCCCTTTGTGCCCTGCTGACTGTAAATCTGTAACATAATGATAATGCATTGTGCAGACTGTCCGACGATACAGTTCTGCACCTGGGGGTCTTTTGATAGAAATTATTCAGTGTAGTGGAGCCTTGTTAACAGGTTATTGCATTATCTTGCACTTTATTCTTTAAAATCACAGGCGGAACTCAGAAGCAAAGATGTTTTGCACATCCACATCTTTTTACGAGCTGTCAACTTTCCTAATTTGGTCTCTAAGCTGTAATTCAAAGATACATTTAGCAACATAGGTTCAAGAACAGAGTCGCTTGTTAACTAGCATTCATCTAGGCTACTTCAGGGTAACTTGCAAAACTGGCATTTCACAGTAACATTGAAACATACAAGACACAGTGTTTTCTCTTGTAACACCGTTGTTCAACACTAAGCCATAATATAGTCTATACTCATCAACAGTTCAGTTGTTTCCCTTGCTATGAACACCAAGTCCACCTGCCTCCCACTGACCTCATTGCTCTGTCATGCTGCATAGCAGCCACAAGGCAAGCCTCAAGTCAGCGTGGCCAAATTATCCATAATGCAACTCTCTTAAGCAGAGGAGTAGCTATAGACTTAAAGCTGTACAGACGCATGGGAACGCAGCATTCACAATTCACAAGTCCTCCAACCCACACGAGTCAGGTGATTTGTTTCAACCCTCTACTATGACCCACAGGACCGTCTCCAATCCGGCCCACACTAGGTTGAAGCAGAAGTGCATGTGTGCTACCCGATTACCCAACAAACATTACCTTGCTATGTCACTAGACACTAAACATACTTGGTAAAAGATTACAGTTAAAGTTAGAAAATGTCAGGAAGCATTAGTTAAAGTTTGATAATATTAGGTACCTAATTTTAGCTCCCTTAATAATACACCACACTTGTTATTTACAGGACTGCTGGAGGTCATTTAACTTTAAAATGCAACTATTCATTGTAAAAAGCTGCCATACAAACGGCCTATGGGGCTGCTGCTTTCTCGCTCTCTCTCTCTCTCTCTCTCTCTCTCTCTCTCTCTCTCATTCATCTGGAGTCACTATATGGCTGCCCCTTACTTTATTGTTAGAGCAGGCAGGTCAAAAAAGGTTGCACAGTCTGATGCTTCAACACTGTAAAACATGACATGTTAAACAGCCGTCGCTGTTTCATATGTCAGAGGATTATTTGCCTGGTCTTCACAGGATCTTTTAGTGTGTGTGTGTGTGTGTGTGTGTGTCTGAGAGAGAGAGAGAGAGAGAGAGAGAGAGAGAGAGAGAGAGAGAGAGAGAGAGAGAGAGAGAGAGAGAGAGAGACCTTAGTTGTAATTTTGAATTTTGCTATTTTAATTGGTGTTCTCTCTTTTTGGAACATGGTTTCTGTCTAAAGCAATATGACTTCTGAAAAAAAAAAAAAGCCAGAAATAATAACTTGCCAACCACTGGTATAATGCGTGTAATAAAGTGAAACACATAGAGAGTACAAGAATCAACTAAACCCGAGAGGCTTTGGGAGTTTTACGGTGTATTTTCCATATTGTACTGTATTATATTTGAATCATACAGTACGTTAATTTGTACAATGCAATTAGCTGCTGAGGCTCTTCTGAGGTTTGCACAGCACATAGGGTGGAAAAGGGAAGATATCTCTGGACTCTAATGAATAGCTACAATTAAAAAAATAAAATAAAATAAAATAAAAAATCATGCATGCCAGCTCAGTTCTGAAAATTTTAAAAAGTAGTACTGAGAATTCCTCTTCATTTTCCAAAAGTTTTATCCAAATGTTTGCCTGGTCTGCATCAAATGGATATGGCCTCTCTCAGGAGCTAGTGTCTGTAGAGCCTATAATATTAGTTATTTTTTGTAACCCTTTAGCTCATTACTGAGAGGGTCTTGTTCTGCGTCACTGCACGACAAACCCTCTAAGGATTGTGTTCTCCCATTGTGTTTTTTGTCTTTACTTAAGTTTAGTTTTTAATTGGATGTAGACATGCAAGTAATTACTATGCTTATTTTAAGACTGTAACAATGCCCAGTTTTCAAAACATATCATAGTTTTGATAGTGTAAACTTTACCTCGAACAGAGGATAACATGCAGCAAAGGTTCTGGGCCGGATTCATAACCACCTCAATCCGCCTGTCAATCTCCTGCTCCGTTTTACCCTCACTCGTGAACAAGACTCTGAAATACTTGAACTCCTCCACCTGAGGCAGTAACTCACTCCCAATTTGGAGAGGGCCAACCACCTTTTTCCAGCAGAGAACCATGGCCTCAGACTTAGAGGTGCCGATCCTCATCCTCACTGCTTCACACTCCGCTGCAAACCACCCCAGTGCGTGCTGAAGGTCACAGCCTGATGAGACCAGCAGAACCACATCATCCGCAAAAAAAGCAGGGACGCAATCCTGTGGACACCAAACTGGACACCCTCCACACCCCGACTGTGCCTTGAAATCCTATCCAGGAAGATCACAAACAGAATTGGAGACAAGGAACAGCCCTGGTGGAGTCCAACACCCACTGGGAACTAGTTTGAATTAGCGCCCAGAACGCCAAATCTCCAAATTGACAATTTGTCCTCCACTTTTGTGGTGCCAGTACAAACATAAAGGAAAACTTTACACTTCTCATAACACAAGCTCTTAAAGTGATATACCCTCATTTACAACCGGACATAATTCTTGTGGTCTGGAGAAAAATGTACAAATAACAAGATCCCTAGTAATACCAGTGTTGTCTGTTAAAGGGGAGGTCCAGGGACATTTCCAAAGACAGCTCCAGCTTGGGCCAAATCCGGGGATTGTCCCCTGTAAACAGGGCTGTCTGGTCACCCTTGATTAAAGACACTTTGCTGTGTTACAGTCTTAACCTGTATATCTGATCAGATTGTATATCTGATCAGATTTTACTGTTTCTCCCGTTGCAAAGATGGCCCAGGGTGCTTGGCTGGCCGTCTGTCCCTCTGCTCTGTGTTTACTGTATGTTTTGTGATTTACCTGGTATGTCAAGAGGTTTCATCTCTCGTCATCTATGACCGTCAAACTCTGCTTGAGATTGGAGGTTACTTCGATCGGCTTACATATGACAAGTCGATGAGCTCTCCTCCATGCCTCGAGGAAATCCTGGCGTTTCTTAGGCGCCCTCCCCTCCATCTCGTCCCGGAGAGACGCCGGAGAAGACGTGGGAAACGAGGAGGCCTCCGGGTCCGGCTCAAGGCTCACCTGAGGTCGATCCGTGTGGCTGATCGCTCCAGAGATTTGCATCTTTTGGACGTTCGGAGGAGGACGAGAGACCGATGGATCCAGCCGGACGTCGGCGGCTTTGACAGCATCAGCTGTTCGTTGGACCCCGATCAGCTGTTGCTGCCTCCTTCCAGCTGTCATGTTCCTACCGGGAGACGCGGTGTGAACTTTCGGAATCTCCGTTCACTGGAGCATGCTTCGTCCTCATCTGACATTATTAATCTTCAGTTGGCTTTGTGGAATGTGAGATCTGTCACAAACACAACTTTCTTACTCAACGATTTCTTTACCTCACGGAAATTGGATTTTATGTTTTTAACGGAAACCTGGCTCCAGGAAGGTGAACGAGCTCCTCCCCCCTGGATGTAGTTTCTTCAGCTCCCCTCGCATCACCGGCAAAGGTGGAGGATTAGCATCCGTATTCAAATCCATCTTCCACTGCCAGCAGTCTCCAGCTGTTAATCGCTGCACCTTTGAGCTCCAACTCCTCGAGGTAAACTTCTCTGTGACTGTTCTCTGTGCAGTGGTCTATCGTCCACCGAAATTTAACAAAGACTTTATTCGGGATTTTGCTGACTTTGTGTCGGGTGTCACTCTTAATTATGATCACTTTTTAATTGTTGGCGATTTTAACGTGCATGTCTGCTGTGAGACTAGACCTCTGGTCAGAGACTTCCTCAATCTCATTGACTCTTTTAATCTCACGCAGTCTGTTTTGGAGCCGACACATGACAAGGGCCACATTTTGGATCTTGTATTGTCATATGGATTAGACGTACAGATAACCAAAATCTGTCACACACCCTTGTCCAACCATCATCCTGTTTTATTTTCCCTTGCAATACCTATTGCCTCAACCACAAACTCCGCCCCCGTTCGCCGTCTTCGTGTTTTTAACTCTTCAACTCGCAGTTCTCCGCTGCTTTTAAAGACTCTGTCCTATACTCTCTGGATGATCTTGGTGATTTTAGTGTGAATGTGTGTATGTCTATGTTTGATTCATTCTGCACTGAGATTTTGGACTCTATCGCTCCCATGACATTTAGGCGTGTTAAGCCACAGACTGAGCCTTGGCTGAATGAGTCCACTTGTGCACTCAGACGCGCATGTAGACAGGCGGAAAGAAAGTGGAAGAAGGACAGGATACAAATTAATTGGGATCTCCTCCGTGACTGTCTCCTAACCTATCAGCATGCGGTGAAAGCTGCAAAAACTGAATACTTTTCCACACTTGTTTCTGTTAATGCTCACAAACCACAGGTTCTTTTTAATGTATTTGACTCTCTTGTCAATCCATGTGATGCTGCTTGTGTTGAGCCTTCTTCTTTGCTGTGTGAGGATTTTCTGCAGTTTTTTATTAATAAGATTGCTGTCCTTAGGTCCCCGCTATCTCTGTCTGTTCAGGATCCTTCAGTTCCTACAGCAGGCTCTGCGGTCCTTCAGCAGTTTGAGCCTGTTACTCTCTCCACAATCACTAAAATAGTGGAACACTTACGTCCTGCTAACTGTCCCTCTGACAGCATTCCATCCCGTTTGTTTAAGGAAGTTTTCACCTCAGTTCAGTCTTTTATTTTGCTTCTATTAAATCAGTGTCTCAGCTCTGGGTGTGTTCCATCTTCCTTCAAACATGCCATGGTGCAGCCCCTCCTGAAAAAGAAAAAATCTGGATCCCTTGGTTTTGTCTAATTTTAGGCCTATTTCTAAACTTCCTTTTATTGCTAAGGTTTTAGAGAAAGTCGTTTTTAACCAACTCCAAGAATTTTTACAGAGGGCCAATGTTTCTGAATTGTTTCAGTCTGGTTTTAAGTCTCTTCACAGCACCGAAACTGCTCTTTGAAAGGTTTTTAATGATCTTTTGTTAAATCTTGACTCTAATTCTTCTCGACCTAACAGCGGCATTTGATACGGTGGATCACTCAATCCTCCTATTGCGCCTTGAACACTGTGTAGGCATAAAAGGCACTGCCTTGAGTTGGTTCAAATCATACCTCTCTGGGAGATCTTTCTCTGTACACATGGGACAGTTTTCCTCCTCTGTGGCCCCTTTGACATGCAGTGTCCCCCAGGGGTCAGTTCTGGGCCCTCTACTGTTCTCCCTCTATATGCTACTATATGCTAAACTTTTTGAAATTAAACGAAAACAAAACAGAGGTTGTCCTGTTTGGCCGCCCCGACCTGGTTCAGGTCCTTGCCAGCTCCCTCGGCCCGTTAGCACCGTACATAAAATCCCATGCCAGGGATCTTGGTATTATTATTGATGGTGCTTTTAAACTGGACAAGCAGGTCAGTGCTGTGGTCAAGTCCAGCTTCTTTCAACTGAGGCTTTTGGCCAAGATTAAACCATATCTCAACCAGAGAGACCTTGAAATAGTAATCCATTCTTTAATTACATCTCGCTTAGATTACTGGGACCAACTAACCAAATAAAGAGCAGTCTCAACAAAAAGGGGTGTTCCTTTAGGAATATGATATCTGAGAGATATCAGGTTCCTAAAGTGAACGCTGAAGGTTAAATTCGAACACTGACCCTCTCAACCAGCCCTTAAAACAGTACCTGTGCAAGAAAATGGCAAACAACTTCTCGTTGCAGTATAACAGAGTTTATTCACCCTCACAATATCAATCAAAATCAATAATGATTATGGGAACAAACGTCTATTATCGGCTATTCTATGAAACAACAACTATGTACACCAAGCAATTGTGAGTGTGCGTATGTGTGGGCGTGTATATGTGTGTATGTGTGTGTGTGTGTGTGTGAATGGGTGTGTGGGTGTGTGTGTGTAGTGGGGGAGGTGTGAGAGAAAGGGGAAGGGAAGATGGCGGACGTTGCCACCCAAGGGGGGTGGTCAGAGGGAGTGACCACCAGGTTTGAACAGAACAATGGTTAATGGTGGCCGCCGGCTCAACACGCTTCTGAGCGAGTGTTCAACTTGAGGCTAGTCACCAAATTGTCTGTTACGTGCAGGGTTAGTAAAAGGGAAGAGATAGGGGACAGAAAAGTAGAAGACTCTAGTAGTAGGGGGGAAGAGACGCAGTAGTTGCCTTTATCACTCAGAGAAACAGCAAACAAGCTATGCTCGATCTGCAGTGTCTCTGGCCTTTAGGGGATAAATGCAGCTCACTGGTCTCACCCACAGTGGCAAACTATGCTAACAAATGTGCAAGCAAAACGTTCAGCAGCAACAATACAAAACAAGTTCATCAACACTCTACTTTCGCTAACTCTGCCCAGACTTAAGCCTCTCACTTGGCTCGCTCTCCGGAGCGAGTGCGGTGTGTGTTGAAGTCTGTCCTGGGATCTGGCTCAGGTCCTTAGAGCACAGATGCTGACGGGCGTCTGCTCGCTCTCCCGGCGGGTAGACGGGGCTGGTCCTCGACGAAGTAGTGGAGGGAACAGCGGAGTCGACTTGGTTGAAGGAGCGGGGCGTCCGTGGTCCCTTCACTTCTGCAGGAAAATGAGAGCACTGGGTTGCGCAGTGGTCCTCTTGTGGATCCTCTTTGGAGCTCAAGGAAAATCTCTGCTCGTCCGGTGAGGTGGAGATCCTGTGGCCAAGTCAATGTGTGTCCGTGTGAAGTACTCCCGATAGATGCAGGAGCTGCAACTGGAAGCAAGGCTTGCAGGTTGGTCCCAGGCTTATATAGCCCAGGTGACATCATGGGACCCCCTGTGGTTTCAAGTGGGGTCTTGTCCAATGCAAGCAGGGAGTTTGAATTTGGGGAATTTCACACCTGGGTGTGAATACAGAATGGCCTGATGGGAAGTGGAGTCTGTAGTGGACTCCCATTGTTTGGAGTGAGTGTCCTTTTGTTCCTTCTCAGGCTTTGGAGTTTACATGTAGGCCTCAGTTTAGGCTTTGCCTTTGTGTGCAGGCCTGCCTTTGTCTGAGTCACGGAGGCATGCGGCCCAACACTGGCACTAAGAAGCGTGAGCACATAACTCCAGTGCTCTCTTCTCTACACTGGCTTCCAGTTAGGTACAGGATCGATTTTAAGATTCTTTTATTTGTTTTTAAATCTCTGAATGGGCTGGCCCCTGAGTACCTGTCTGACCTTGTTAAATTGCACCAACTCTCCAGAGCCCTTAGGCCTGCTAACCTAGTCATCTTAGACGTGCCTCGTTCTTTTTTAAAATCTAGAGGGGATCGAGCGTTTGCGGTTGCAGCTCCCACTTTGTGGAATGCCCTACCTCTTAGTGTGCGTACTGCAAATAGTCTCTCCACTTTTAAAGCCCAACTGAAGACGCACTTGTTCACTTTAGCTTTTGGCGGAGTATAATTACTTTTATTGGGTCTATATTCGTTTTGTTTTTATGTTGTTGTTTTTATGTAGTTGTTTTTATGTCTTTTATATGTTACATGTCTTTTTGTTTTTTGTTATATTGCTTGCTATTGCTCTTATTGCTTCTGCTTCTTTACTGTAAAGCACTTTGGTAGGCCACTGGCTGTTTTAAATGTGCTATACAAATAAAGCTGACATTGACATTGACATTGACAATGATAACAAATGACCTACACATTTCCGGGGAGCATAGCTTTTGTTTTTTGTGCATTGTTAATTACTTCTCCAGATGATCCCCTGGAAAATTCTATAATATTCTCACCAACATGAAGCTCAATACTTAAAGGAGAAAATTGTGCTTTTTTCATCGTCATTGCACTGTTGATTACATACCATAGATGGAGCATCACTGAAAGGCTATATGCTATATGGTGGTGTGTACTGCACCAACTTGCTTTGTTGCTTGGATCTTTCATTAGTTCGGCACTACTGACTTTTGATTGTGTATATAATTTGCATGTTAACTATCCCTTCTGGCTTTTGTTTTACACATGAGCACATACGATTGTTCCTCACTAGTGAATAAGTCTAAAGCACATCGCTATTTAGCATACGGTTTTAACAAAGTACTCCAGGTCAGTCATGTTCATCCCCTCAGCTTCATCTTCTTCATCTGTTGAGTTTCATAAGAAATAAATATGGAACAGGTTCTCATCAGAGGGCTTTGGGATGTTGCAGCCAACTTCACCCTTCTCTTATCTTCTGTTCCACTGATACTCTTTGGAGTGTGTCTGAGTATGTGACTGTGTGTGTGTGTGTGTGTGTGTGTGTGTGTGTGTGTGTGTGTGTGTGTGTGTGTGTGATGTGATGCTTTGAATTTAGTAAACGTGGCTTTCCAATTAAGGTTTTGGGGACTGAAACATCAGCATTGCAACTCCGGAGCTTGAATTTGTGAGGTAGACCACTTAAGGGAAACAATGATTAATGGGTCTGGGGTCGGCATGACCATTTACATAGCACTGCTGTCTTGTGCTATGCTGGCATAAACAATGGGGCTATTTGATGAAAAATGCCAAAACAGTTAAAAATTGTGAGCCTGCAAGGTTGTGACACATGTTTTGGACCGAGCAAAAGAAGAAACAAAACACTTAAACGCTTGAATACCTAATGCTTTGCGTTTTCTTTGTATGTCACACTTTGCTCCTGGAATACAAAGCCGGTACACCCAGACACTCCTCTGTGTTGTATGCTGCTTTAATGCTGTTCGTTAATGGAAACTTATTTGAAGCTTTTTTGGCTGCAGAACCACACTGATGAATAAAAAGGAGTGGCAACCATGATGTCAGGATCGGTGATCCTTAAAAGGCAAACGGCCAATAGAAACAAAAGCATTATTCAGTGCCCTTTCCCCATGAAAATCTTTCAGTTGTTTTGATTCTAATTACTTTCTGTGACGTGCAAGACAAAATTATGCCTGAAAGATGTATATGAACTTGAAAATGTAGTCACCTTGATTCTGAAATATAAAGTTTGGTGAAGTAGGTTTAGGTTTTAATTTCAGTAGAAAATCAGAGTATCATCAGATTGGTTTTATCTAGTCATCAATGTACAGTTGTAGAGATGATTAGTGCAGTTTCAAAGTCATATTCACTGACTTTCATGAAATAGCTATAGTCAGAGAAAACACAGGTCACCTTGTTAATTCCCTGACAAGGTGCCTGTTCTACCAGGTCTGGCTAACACCATGCCCAGACTATGAAATCAAACACCACACACCCATTAAAATCCAGTGTGTGCTCCCTACAATCCATTTTCACTGAGGAATGTGGGCTCTGTAATTAAAACACTAACTGCCCTTATGAAAAAAAACAAAAACAAAAAAAAAAAACAAAAAAAAAAAACACAAGTGAAATCACGTGAAATAAACCACATGAGGTGTTGGAACACATGTGATGTACAACCACATGTGATTTAATGATTTCACATGTGATTTTCATGTTGGTTTTTCCACATCTGGTCTGAAACTACATGCTACTATTTCACATGTGAAAAAGCAACATGAAAAACACATGTGTTCCATAACCACGTGGTTTAATTCACATGTGATGTGATTATTGCACATGTGAAAATTAAAATTCACATGAGAAGAATCCAGTCACATGTGAAAGTGTGGAAATCACATTAAGATGTAAATCTCACATGTTATCTGAAATGTGCTGTTTTCACATGTGAAAATTATAGTTCACATGTGAAGAGACTAGTCACATGTGAAGATGCAAACCTCATGTCATCTCATGATGTTTTCACATTCTAGTTCAGAAGCCAATCACATGTGAAAATGCTAATTCCGCATGAGTTTGTGTAACCAATGTTCTTTTCACATGTGGAAATATTTAGTTCACATGTAAACATTGCCAGTCACATGTGGAAATGGTAAATTCACATGAAATTCACTGAAATTCCAGTTTTTAAATGTGAAAAGGCATATTTCACGTGACCTTTTTGTAAGGGTTGCTTTGTAACCATAGCCATGCTCAAAAGGAATCTTAATACAATCGTAACAAACCTTGTTTTTATTCTTTGTATATTTAATCTTTGTCGTTTTTGTTCTGCATTTCCAGTCCTTATGTTGTTGTTCTGTTTACATCAAGCAGCCTGTAAACTCAGTTTTAACATAAGGAGGTACTTAAATAAATCTTATTACCTGTGTTTTAATATTACATTATGTGTATTGTGCTTGTGCATACACACACAGATCAGATTAGTCTTGAAGTTTAGCTGCTCAAATTCTCTAGCATGCAGCTACATATCTCTGTTTCCCATGAACAGACTGCAGCGCCTGTTAGGCTGAAATCAAACAGAGGTAATGGGCCCTTGAGGGAGGCTGGTAATTAGGAGACACTCAGTCCCTGTTACCAGCATAGTACACATAGTTAGCATATTGTCATATTTGCTCGTTACATACAGAGGGTAATTTAATGCAGCTGCCAACCTTAGACTGTGTTAGAGGATCCTTTGGGAAGGGGAAGAAGGACAGAGTAACATTCGTTTGAACTTGACTGATTAACACTGAGTCTGATCTCACATTTGAAGCAAGGATGACATGAGATGAGGTCAGATAGGCAAGCTTGCAGAAAGACGGAGAGGTCTTCTCACGGACAGAGGAACCCCGCGAAAAATGTCCCTCTTGGTTTTGCCTGTCAGATTTATGATAATGTCTGGAGCTTATGTGGCAGTTGCTTGGAGGATTTACTGAGAATTTTTGTCTGAAGGTGAAACCACAGTAGCCTGATTCCATCTGCCAAGGCCTTGGGTCCTGGCCTCGTTAATAGGATCAGAGAATAGGATAGGATCAGAGCAGAGCTGTCACATGCTTTTCCTCTTCCTCTCAGAAACACTGCTGTCAGTATTCACTTTTACTCCGCTCCGCTTTTTTTTTTTTTTTTTTTTCACAGACTTTCTCCTTCAAGTGGGTGTGGAACAGTTGGATTGGTGGTTTTGGCAGCATTTGTTTGTGTGTGTGTGTGTGTGTGTGCAGAGTTTAATTAGAAGGGACTGTATTTGTACGGTAGTCTTGAGAGACAAGAGGCAATAAAATCTTTCAGGATTCTCTTGGGGCATCAAATTTCTGAGTTCTGTCTAATTTTTTTTTTTCTCCAGTGCTTATCTCAGTGTATCGAGTTAAAAACAGCTGGAAAAGCTCTTCCCATTTTTTACCCTCATTATTATTTTTTCCAAGTTCTACAAAATGTATTTTTCCTATTTGCAAGTCAGTATATTGAGATGGGAAAAAAGTACAACTTAGAGAGGGATCTTGGTAAAAAATTTTTCACCTGCTCTCAAGTCGTTATATTGAGATAAACAAGAGGAAAAAAACTGGATTCCTCAAGAGAGTTCTTTGATTTTCTCTCCTTCTTTCTTTCTTTCTTTTCAGGGCTCTCTTAAAAATACCTTTCTTATGTGACTTCAGATCTTGTGAATAAATCTGTAAACGAAAAAAGCATCGGTGATGCTGTTATTTTGATTTTAAAAAATGACCAAAAAAATGTTTTTGCCTTGTAACTTGCGAAAGTGAGCAAGCTAGCAACATTTCATTGTGACATGACACATTGTCCTAGCACGAACGCATCTCCCTTTACCTTTTATGAGCTTTCAATACGTCAGGCTGCTCAGAACAGAGGTTTCTGTC